>NW_027270926.1:1917500-2517500 GCF_040938485.1 Diadema antillarum | reverse complement strand
ATATCTAACAACAGCAATCAAGTGGTATGGATAAAAAAGGAAATACATGTATTTACAAAGCGACATCAAACAAAAGGCAATCACAAATACAAGAAAGAAAAGAAAAAAGAAAGAAGGAACAAAAGCAAGTAAAATAATGACGCGATGTACATGTATCATTCGCGAGACAACAATAAAGGGGAGACAAAAGAAAGTCCGCAATATTCTTTATCCTAATCAATAATGGCAACACAGCATTTTAGAGCGCAGTTAAAGACTCAACCAAGTATATTAAATTATTTTAAGAAATCCAACATTCTCCCTTCCCTTTCTGGTTTCAAGATGGCGGGAGTGAATTTTATCTATACCATAAGAAAGAGCAAAAATCCCTGCAGAACAGTGCAAAGATGATGAAAATCGGATAAGATATAAGAAAGTTATCACATTCTGAAATTTCAACATTTTGCGGGGGAAAAAAAAACTTCTTCACCAGTCGTTATGAATAATATTCAAATCAGCAAGTTGTCATGGTCTAAAAATTTCTTATTCAATTCATATACAGAAATGACAAATATCGAATATTTCAGCTGTATAAAGTTATATTTGTCTTTTAACGTAAACAGAAGTCGTACTAATTAAATACCAAATCAACCTTAGAATACTTTAAAAAGAAAGAGAAAAATGCCTTTATTTTTTCTTTTGAGAGAGAGTGTGTGTGTGTGTGTGTGTGTGTGTGCTTGAATCTAAAGAATTCCAGAATTAGGGTCCATGCGAAGCACATTCTGTGTGGGGAAAGGGGGCAAACACCTATAGAAGAAGCTGTACGTTCAATAGAGCCTATAATACCCCTATATTTTTTTTTTCCTCGGGGGATTGCTAACCCTGTTTAGGACTCATATTGCATGCAAGGTTGTTTGCATGGGAAAGATTTGAAAGTCACCCCTATAATTAAAGATATTACGGGAAAATCATTAAAGACCTCCTATTTCAACGATTTTTTTTCCCCGGAATAGATGAATAGAAATGAAATGATAATGGTTGTAAAAGATTGAAGTGATAAAATTCGGGGGTTGTCGATGTTGTCGCCATTCGTTCTTTCCAAGAACTGTAAGGAATTTGAATTCCTTGTCGTCAGAAATTGTTTCAGCGCCATCTGTGGGATCATTCCGAAACCGACTAACGGTTGATCATATATGCAGTGGCTAGTTATTTTCTTCAAATTTTCTGTGTGCTTGTAAATATCTGTAAATAAACTGTATAATGTAAACAGTACAGCAGTCTGCAAGAATCTTCAGCCTATTGAAGGAGGCAGACTAAATCAGAGGAAGAAGAAGAAGAAGTGTTTACAAGCAGCCGTCCTATCATCAGCTAAAATAATACGACCCCCATTGCATTTTATTATTGTGCACAATGAATCAGTGAGGGTCCGTCATATAGTATCTAGGCCTAAATAGAAGCGGGGTAGTAAATAAGCGAATATTGTAATTTGTGTAGGCGTTATACATATAATAACCGACATATGGTTATGAGGTATTATAAGGCAAAAACATCAACACCTTGCATGTATGCAGCGAAAACCCCTGTTATGAAAAGCCCCCACTTTATTAATAATGAAAAGCTGAACCCCCTTATACAATTTAATTTGTGTGTGTGTGTGTGTGCGTGAGTGTGTGTTTGTGTGTGCAAGAAACTTCTCCGGATATTTCATATTCGATTTGGATTGATACGATGAAGTTTGTTATTGGATCTAAGTTACAGGCATAGGCCTAAGTACTTCCATCCATATCCTAGAGCATTACGCCGTAATTATGAAAAACAAACAATCAGACAAACCAACTTAGAGTATACAGAAGCGCACGCAGTGAGACGAACAACAAGAGCAGTGGCGGATCCAGAGGGGGCGCAACCGGTGCACACCCCCCTTTGATTTTTCCGTTAAAGAAATAAAAAGAAAAAATGGAATGAAACCCGGAAGTGGCAGCGGAAATACTAGTTGCCCCCCCCCCCCCCCCCCCCCCTTAGATCCAGAGGCGGGCACACCGGGCGCCCCCTTATTTTTTTTTTTAATAAAAGAAATAAAACGAAAAAAAGGAGGGGTGCGTGCGTCCTACTTGATTTTGCAAAGCCCCTCCCCCCCCCCTTTATAGAATTCCTATATGTATAGTAGCGCTTGGACACATTAGTCATGTGAAATTGGCGCATACACCAGGTATTATTATTACTATCAGTATTATTATTATTATTATTATTATTATTATTATTATTATTATTATTATTATTATCATTATTATTATTATTATTATCATTATTATCAGTATTATTATCATTATAATCATTATCATCATCATCATCATCATCACCATCATTATCATCATCATCACCATAATAATCATCATCATCATTATCCCCCCCCCTCCCGTCTTGCCTCGAACTTCCTAGAATCCGAAAAACAAAAAGGCAAGATCTTTTTTGTTGCCTTTTGGGTCCTTAGAAAGCTAGTCGAGATGATAATGACGATGAAATTGTGTCCTTTTCATTGCCTTCTAATCTACTCTAACCCGAGAAGTCGATGAGACGAAATCTCGCAACTCGTTTTCTCACCTTCTTGGACCCGAAATGTGGAGAAGACAATATCTCACGACTGGACTTACAAAAACATCATCGTCCATACCTCGAGCTCGCCTTTTCGGACTGAATAACCGCCTGGAAGTAAAGATAAAGACGAGATTTCAGTCACAGCCTCCGCGTATAATATATTTCTCGAGTGTCCCCCTTCTACGAGATGTAAGGAGCTTTGTAAATCGTGCTAGATTGGTATTTTGATTAAGAAACAAACAAAAAAGCAAAAATAATGTCCCAAAATGTGACCTTTCAGGGTCAGATCTCTCATGTGTTTTGTTTTATTTTGCGAAGCGTGAGTAATAGCTTGACAGTAAAAATTATGTGAGCGTGTTTGGAAAGACCACTGAGGTGTGAAACTCAATCTTGAGTGATACACGCTAGTAAAACCAAAACAACAACAACAACATCATGGCTAATTTGACAGATTCGTAGGCATGCAAAGTAGAAATATATTGTGGCATGTAATTCACTGAGACATATTAAATAATGATATGAGGTAGAATTTTTAGGCCCATCGTACTAGTAGTATCCTCACAAATCACGCTGTCATTGACGTTGCCTCCCATACGATTCCGGGGTAATTCCCTTTTCACATTTCGCTCAAGCACTTCAAACGTTGAGGGCAGCGTATATGAGATCAGTGGTCGCCATATGCATGCACGTATGGTAACCACAGAACTCTACTACAGTACGTGTTCTGTGATGGTAAACACACGACATATCTAGATCGATCTAGATGCACAACGTGTACGTACGTACAACGTGCGTGCGCTTTACCTAGGTCCTCTCCGCTGATGACTGATCTCGAACAGCTGGGCTGCTTCATTGAGAAACTTTTATCTCCTTCGTCTGCACTCTATCAACTTAAAAAGAAGGTGAATTTATTTTGTAAAAACTTGCTTTCTTTCTTTTTAACTTAAGTCGAGCATGTGGAAGAATTATAGGCCTAGAACACTGACTGAATTACACGCGGACATGCGCCATCCGGCCAGGGGGCGGGCTGGCTGGGCGACAGCGCGCGGTTGATACCGCAATACCAGTATTGAGTGATGAGCTAACCGTTTTAAATAGTGTAGTACTAGTGCGTAGTGGTGTGACGTGTATTCTGTTCCATGCGTCTGAAGTCCAATTTTTCATTAGCATGGATGCCGATGTAGGCCCCTACTTGTAACGCTAGAACTTGCTAGTACTAGAGCTCTAGACTACCATTAGCTGATGTATGTCAGTTGAGTTGTGCTTGTAGTACTTACGTATACAAATCGCAAGGTTTAGATTTAGTCATTTCAAGGAAGTACGAGGTACCATGGTATGACTTTTAATCTTAAAAAATATTCATCAGTTTTAGTTTACCTTAAATGGCAGAAAATACCACATAGATTTTATTCATATCCCAGGCTCAGATTGTTGACTCATTCCTGTTCATAGTTTATGTGCAGAATTCTTGGCGGCAAACGTTTGTGCGCTGGTGCAAGCTGGTCTAAGAAGCAAAAAACTGACCCAGCAAATGTCATTACTATAAATGAGAAGTTTTTCGCGGAATTAGACATACTTGTCGGTCAAGCTGTTAATTAGCTTGGATGAGCGCATGAGACAGACACCATTGATACATATGCCATTGCGACGGTTTCCACCGTTCTGGCGGAAACGCAACTTCGACCCAGTTCCCCCTGCATAAAAATGGTTATTATTATTTTTTCCAGCTTGTTTTCAAACCAATCTGGAAAAAATATAGAGTAAAATATCCCGTTTGCGGCAGTTTAAGCATTGTTAAGAGTTTTTCCAACTTGTAAACAAATCAGGCAAATTATTTTCAACCATTTCACAGGGATGCCAAGTTCAAAAAAATTTTATGAGTGAGATTTTCATGACTCGGCATCTCGGCATGCGAATGTGCGCGCGAGCGAGGGTGTGGGAGGGGTTTTCCCCCTGTGGCCTCCCACGGTAGGGAGCTTTTTCAATTTTTAGCTCTTAATGGTGCAATCAGGTGCATACTTAAGTGACTATTTTTTACTTATTTTGAAAGACAAAAAGGGAAATATACCTTCATTTGCAACTATCACTTTAATCTTTTGAGCTATACTCATTATTATAGCCCCAAGTTGCAGACTTGGCCCGATGCGTGAGAAAAATGGGTAATCATGTAGAAATGCACACCTACTGGTTTCTTCGCCATATGTCGATTAAATGTTGTGCACCTGTTGGAGGTGCTCAAATGAACCATGTGAGAGTATTTTCGTGGAATTTGAAAAGTTGAAAAGGCAAAATAAAGAGAGATATCGGAGTTCGGAATTATGTCGCTCGTGAACTGGGCAAAATCGTGAAATCAGCCCCACTGCAGTGCGCGTGCACCCGTGCGTTAGCAAGCAAGGTTAGGTTAGGGTTTAGGTTTAAGGTTGAAATTGGCTGTTAAATTAGTCAAGGGACATTAGGGAGTCCCTCCGAGACTAAAAAGTTGAAGACCAAAGATAAAAACGGGAGGACGAAAGATGCTATGCTGTGGAAATCAGCCCCGCCGCTGTATCAATTTTGCGAAAACGCCGTTTGGTGGGGCCGCATTCAGGAGTATCAGTATTATGCACTTGTCAATGTAATGACGCACCCCACTACCCCCGGACATGGGTGCGTCATGGTCATTTTTTGACTGACCACACTGGGTTTTTGACGGACACCACAGTCACTTTTTTGACGGACAAAACGCTGCAAGTGACGAACACCACAGTCACTTTTTTGACGGACAACACGTTGAAAGTGACGCACACCTCGGTCACTTTTTTGACGGACATCCCCGGTACATTTTAACGCACCCCCGTAAATACTGACACAATTTTTGCATACGTTTTATTCAAGCAAGTGCGGTGGATGCATACTGCTGCAGCGCAAGTACACACCACACCACGGCATTCCCGCGAGTAACTACATACAGCCTAGTCGCTGTACGTAGAGATTCGCTCAGCTAACAGCGTCACGCGTGCAGAGCAGAAAATGGCATGCTGCAGGCAGTTTCTTCTGCTGCCGCTTCTTTTACTGTCAAGAATTCGCCTTTGTCACCACAGATTTCATGGGTTTGTTGGAGGGAAAATGTAAGGAGAAAGGGTGGCTTTTAAATTATGTGCTTGCCAGATTCTGGCAAGCATTTTTCCCACTTATTCCAAAACACTTCCCGAATTTGATTTTCACTTGCCGCGGGACACCGCTCACTGTAATTTCACTTGCGGTACGTGTATCCGGTACTGGTAGCGTGCAAAAATGCGTGCAGTTTTCCATAGCCAAGTGACGTACCAGGACGCACCCCTCGGTTTAAAATAATGCGTGTTATTTTCCATAGCCAAGTGACGTACCATGACGCACCCCTCGGTCAAAAATTTGACCGACAATGATGGGATTTTGACGCACCCCTCGGTCAAAAATTTGACGGACAAAGCTGGTAAAATGATGAACACCTGGGTCACAAATTTGACGGACCAAACGAGGAAATGACGCACCCATGTCCAGGGGTAGTGGGGTGAGTCATTACATTGACAAGTGCATTATACCGTGGAAGAAAGCCCCTCCACCGTGCTAAGGCTGCGTTCACATAGAAGTATTCGGTACTTGGTATTCGCTATTCAAGCACCGAATACACCATCACCTGCACCGTCAACTCACCATCCCATGCAGTGAGGATTTCTTCCTCCTACATGTACATCCCAGCAAATCTTATTAACAATTTCTAAACTGCATCAGAATGTCAGTCTACATGCTTATTTTTGCTAAAGGGCAAATCCAGACCAAAAGTGTCATTATTTCATAAACGAGAGATGGTATACGCTGCAAGAAAATCGAACAAGTTCGATTCCCACTTTGCTATACTTTTCGCAGCTATTCGGTACTTTCGAATAGTGCCCTCCTATGTGAACCGGTGTGAGGAAATCCTATCGTTCGATTCAAGCTATTCGCGTGCCCTCGAAAAACGAGCCCGAATACCCGAATAGTATACTTCTATGTGAACGCAGCCTAATGTACCAATTTCACGAGACTATGCCCTGAACTGTGCATAGGGCCTGGACACGATCGTTGCACTTTTCAGTTGGAATCTGGAATTTTGTACAGCGTTACATGTAACTTTCCTTCCTTAATTGGCTTTCAAAGTCCATGAAATCGTGGTACCGAAACCGTCTGATAAAGTCCATCTTAGCATGTCTGATAGCCATAAGAAATTTCATTGACAAATCATTTCAGGGAAAGGTATACGGTAGGTATGCATGGTGTGCATTTCTACATGATACCGAAAAATGGGTGTCATGCGTGAGATCGTGAGATTGCCCCTAAATGCTTGAGTCTCGCGCAGAATGCGTGAGACTTGGTAGCTCTGATTTCATATATCATAGACAAGATTATTCATTAACGCAATTGTTTTCATGAAAGAAATTTACCATTGACCAACGCAGTTTTCATGATTTACCGGGGCAAAACCCGGCACAATTTTCGCCGATAAGGGCGATATGCGACATAGTATTTCTGCTTTCGGCACGATGTACAATACCTATGCAATACGCGTGTGCTCCGCGATCTTTAGCTGAACGCCTTCACATGTCTCGCGAACATTGCGTAAGCGCCAATTCCCATTGCGAAAGCATGTGAAAATAGCGTGCGCACATGCATTGGCCGCAAACAAGATCGCAATTCTGGTGGTGTTGTTGATGTCTTTCTCGTGTTTTTCTCATTTTTTTCGATGGTAACATCCACTTTCTGAAAAAAATGGCGGCCCACATCGGCTCGCGAAAATTCTATTTTACGTGAGGATATGTTTTCAAAATCCATGAACATCGAGAAAACAACAAAAAATCCAGTTTCTTGGACCATTGTTTCTTAACTGTTATGTTAAGAAGTACCAAAAATTTCATTTTGGATGCGATATGTTGTCATTTAGGTGAGAAAATTTCACTTTCGTCAGAGATCGTGCCCATTTTATCGGTTGGTTTTTGTTGATTGCTAGTGTGTTAGTATATGTGTAGTGTGCATGTAACAGTGCAATGCTGTGTTTAGCTGTACTAGTATATTACCGTGTATGTTGTAGGGCAAGTCCAAGATAACGCGCACGTTACGTATGGGACATTCAGAGACTTTTATGACCTGAAAAATAGTGTTAATGGCCTTTGATCATATTGAACTTCATCATGGTGATTGATATCTAGGAGAAGTATAATCATGTAAAAAATTGAGAAAAATGACCTTGACAATTATATTCTAGAAGAGAAAATATGTGCCGTTACGTATGGGACCAGAAAAATTTTGTTTTTTTGAACATTTTTTTCAACCTCAAAACTCTCTGAAAGTATATCATTCTACAACTTGTAACTCACTGTGATGAAAGTCACAACACTCAAGATTATCACAGGTAAGTTTCATGTCATTAGGCAAAAAGCTCTAATTACAGGCTCTAATTAAAGACAGACATGACGTGTTACGTATGGGACAGTTACGTATGGGACAGTTTGTCCCCCATTCATTTAGTGTGTGAAGAACCATGTTTATGGGTATTTTGCATAATTATTGAAGTAGAATCAGTTGAAACTACTCAAATACTGATCCAGATTGTCAAGGAAATAATATTCCCCAAATATTTACCATCATAATCATATTCAATCATATTTTTATATTTTTATGACCAACCTGGGGATGCATGCCCTTTGTTCCCCATTCGTTTAGTGTGTGGAGAAGCATGTTTATGGGTATTTTGCAAAATAATTTTGCAACATACCCATAAACAAATTTTTGCATAATTATTGAAGTGGAATCAGTTGAAATTACTCAAATACTGATCCAGATTGACAAGGGAACAATATTCCCCAGATATTTACCATCATAATCACATTCAATCATATTCTATGTTTTTTATGACCAACCTGAGTATGTATGCCCTATTTTTATCAGGATACATTTGTAGTTACTACTGAAAAATTGAATACCTGGTAGTTTAAAGTGTTTACTTCCATTGATGAAGGGCAGTTTGCCATTTAGTTTCAATAAAAAACAACTTGACACAAGAAATATTAAGTAGCAATGTACCTGCTGCGTGAAACCCCAGTGATCGAGTAGATATATGATGTCTGTCTAGCAGTCAGGTCATTGATTCGAGTCACACCTCAGTATGTATACCCATGAATTTTGTTGTGGCTACTACTGAAAACTGAATAAGGACAATTTGTGTATCACTTGCAATAAAAAAATATATATATTTTACTTTTTTTTTCTCTATATCACAACCATTTCAAATTGGATCTCCATCACATAAACTTTGAATTCCTCTAGTCTTAGGATTTTATGCTCTTAAGTAATTCATATAATTGGTTTCCAATCATCTCTATAAATGTTGAAAACTGAATCCCCATTTCTACAAAAACTATACCATCCCTTTAATGCTGATTTTTCATTGTGTATTTTGCCATTTTTCCCTCCTCCTTTCTGAAAATTGTTCAGTCAAGTTCATGTATTGTTTCAAGTGTCTATAACTCAAAAAGTAGCTACAATGTTGGGATACTTTCTTCAGGATGATTGACCATTTGTGTACTGAGAGACCTTCCCAGCTAGCTACATGCATTCACATGTAATATGTATGAGGATGTCCCATACGTAACGCATTTGTCCCATACATAACATTATTTCAATGCCTAATAAAAAATATTTCTTTTACTTTTTTTTCTTTTTTCTCTGGTATTTAATTTCTCTAAACAATAAATTAGAACTTTCCAAAAGGGCATTAAAATAATCTTAGCAATTTCAGAGAAAACCTAAAAAAATGACCTCATTTTGTTACGTATGGGACATCTCATGATAGGACACGAGCTAATTTGCATAATCATTTGCATAATCCCTAAATTTTCATACCAAGTTAAACTATGTGATGAAGTTCTTATGTCCACATATTAATCAAATATTATTTGCTTTCCTTTGAATTAATATGAATTTTTATAAATGTCCCATACGTAACGCTGTGTTTCACATATATGCAAATTAAGCCCTTGAAATTTGCATAAATTTACATAATATCATTTTTTCCTCCACGGAAATCAAAACTTCAACTCATAAGCTTCAAAATGATGCCAAACATGTCAATATTGAGCAAAGATGAAATTTTGCCTTCTGAGGGGACCTTATCTTGGACTTGCCCTGTACCTGCCGCGAACGGCTGCACGGCCGCTTACTGACGCAGTTACTCTATACAGGATTAATCAGTAAACATTTTGACTCACCTCTTCCACTGTTTCCTCCTGTTTTCTGGTTGTTTCCTCCACTTCTTTGCAGCGATCCCCAATTCATCGCCGCCTTCGTTTGAAAAATGACCACACGAACGTCTATGGCAAGCCAAATGCATGCTCCATACAATCACTATATCGGTACACTTACGTTTATTGACTAAAGTATGGTTGGGTGTTCATAATACCTGGCACCTAACGTTTTTCTATCAATAGAAACGTGAAAAATCTCCCAATTTGCCTGAAATTTTACTCACGTGTGGAGAAAATACTCCGGATTCACAAGCGCGCACTGAAAATGCGATGTGAGGTATGCGCTCTTAGATGGCGGCTTCGAACGTGTGGGGTGTCATTTTTTCCACACTCAGTTGCCCTGCTCATTTCAACCGACCACCCTGACAATACGTATAAAGGGCACTTTCAATGCGTTTTTTCGACAGGCCGCTGTTTTTTTCTAGCCGTCATTTTTTCCCCAATAATATTTGAATATATTTTGAATCCTTCGATATTACTTTTGAAGGACTGTTTGATGAATTTGACTTGATTTTCATTAGGAAACTTTTCATCGTAATTGAAATAAATTAGATGAGTCGGTTTGTTTTTCACATTCATTTCTCGTTTCTGCATCAACTCTTACGGTCGTAGCGGGCGACAAAATGTTTATGTCATGTGTATGTGTAACGTGTGTGCATGATCGTACAAGCGGCGGTGACAATTTTGCGGTCAAAATCGTCAAATTTATTGCGGAAGGATACTCTACATCTAACAACGAGTCAGCAAAGGTAGGCCTAGTTACATGTAGTTACACGATAAACCTTATTCGATTTTGCTAAATTTCGGTAATTTAGAGGGAATACTTAGTTGTTTTCGCCACATTTTACTCGGTAGCGTAGCCCAGTGAAGAATCGAACACCGTTGCGCGTAGTCCCATGCGTACATTTTCTTTCTGTACGCGCAATGCCATTATAATGCGCGATCGGTCGTTATAGACCCGGTCGGTGGGTTGAACACCTACCATACTAGTAAGTTGTTCCTCTGCTCCTCAGCTCTGTAGACTAGAGGAAACACTAGACAGAAAGATCCGTCTGTCCGGAGGACTCTTATATTTTGCCATTAACGCTGTCCTCCGTAGACATTCGGAGGGGATCCGTGAAGCCAGACGTAGTCTCCGCGGAACATTCCCCGACGGACAGATACAGACCGATCTTTCGGTCAAAGGAAACACATACAGTACCGGTACTTTCAAAATATTACATCATATAGTGCAAGGTCTTGTTGTACACGTTTGGGAGCTACACATTGTAAGTTATTGTTATAAATTGTGCATTGTACCCTGCTCACCTTGTACAGACAGTGTTTGCTTACAGAATATACCTGGTAATGTAAACTACTTGTACAATGTGTATGGTTGTGGCGGAAGGCTGCATGTACAAGGGTTAAAGATGGCATGTTACAGTTACAATTTACCAAATATTTAAAAAAAAACAGAAAAAAATGTGCACCAAATCATTTAATTTTGATTTCATCATTACTAAAACTTCTTCCCCCCCCACCCCCATCCCATCCCTAGCTCCATTCATCTTCAAAGACTTTCTTCACAGTGAAGTTTGTTTGTTGTTTGTTTGTTTGGTTTATTTCTGCATTTTCTTTCTCCGAATACAATTGCAAATGAAAACAAAATGATACAGATACATACAAATCAATACAAAAAAAAAAATCATTTGCGTAACAACATTCAGTCTGAAGTGGCATAATTATGAATCAAAATAACATATTAAGGCTTACTGTATCTAATAACAAAGGAGAAATCAATACAGGGGACCGTCATCATAAGCAGAGCTTGACGTGGATGAGGCCCTATCTGAATATGTGATACCAATGTAATACAACACCAATTATATATGTACTCATAAAACTCTTAATCTTAATACACAAAACACATTTTGCTACAGAAAAAAAAAACAGAAAAGAAAAATAGTGACTTGGCGCTTTAGAACAAGAAAAAAAAAACAGCACGCAGCACCATTGACTGCTGCATGGTATAGTAGACAATAAAAGTGTAGGTGTGTGCGAGTGACAGTGCGTCCCGTGTGTGCAGGTGACAGTGCAAGAGAGAATAAAGGCTGTAGCATGCCTATTTTGGGGGGTAAGGTATACGCTTTTAATAATGAATGTATGCAATATCATTATCAAAGAAAGGAAAGGAACGGGAGGGAATGAAAAAAAAGTTGCACAATAGCAAAAATGACAGATACCACTAGAGCTGTAGAGCTGTTCAAAATTTCCTTGAATGTACCTATTTATTGTTATGTCTTTGATGTACAATTTCCCAAATACTTCAACAAAGCCAAGTTGTCCACCAGGTTATTGAATTTCAATTGTGGGGGTGCTGTAGCATAGTGGATATGACTCCTACTCCCAGTCGGAGGACCCAAGTTCAATTCCCGCTCAGTGCTTACCTCCTTGAACGAGATGTTTTAACTGACATTTTTTACCCACAATGTTCCTCTTGACCCAGGCGTATAAATGGATACCTTGCTAGGGTAGTAATAATGGCAGGGCCCCTCTGGTAGATCAGGCTCAACACTGAAAAGTCTACCTGGATGAATAAGACCTTAATTCTAATGTGTGCAGGAGGAGGGGGGTGGGAGGTGATACCCCGGGGTATGATTGAAAGGTCAAGATAGGCTCTACATAGCATCAATATCATAATTCATTGCGCAATAAAAATGGACCTCTTGTTGCTGTGACCTGCTTACGGACCATTACATGATTATAGTGAAGATGGGCCAGGGCCGCTGTTGAAGGGCTGTAACATTGGCGGCTGAAAATTCTGGAGGTAAATAGTGTGTATTGAGATCAAAAGTTTTAACGCGATTTCAGCTCTGCCACCCTGTTAGATTAATTTCGTTCTCATCTATTACATTCATGGTGAACATGTTTGCCTACAGAGAGAACTAGACAAAACTTGGTAATTGATACATGTGCCATGTTTTTCTGTTGTTTCTCTTCAATAGCCTTAAAATAATCATAATTTCTTCTCAAAGAAGCTGATAGGTACCAAGGAGGTACTCGTCTAGTACAGTGTGTACCTCCTTGATACGTGTAGTACGAGCTTGTGCCCTTTGTCACACTCTGTGATATGTTGTATATATTGATTGCATACACTGTTATCACTTACGTGTGTATTGAATCTGCAGCATTGAAGTGTCTTAAAATATCACACACATGACCATATTGATTTACTGCTGTTATCGAGCCCTGTAAATATTCCTGATCATGGAGAAAACCTAAAAAAATGACCTCATTTTGTTACGTATGGGACATCTCATGATAGGACACGAGCTAATTTGCATAATCATTTGCATAATCCCTAAATTTTCATACCAAGTTAAACTATGTGATGAAGTTCTTATGTCCACATATTAATCAAATATTATTTGCTTTCCTTTGAATTAATATGAATTTTTATAAATGTCCCATACGTAACGCTGTGTTTCACATATATGCAAATTAAGCCCTTGAAATTTGCATAAATTTACATAATATCATTTTTTCCTCCACGGAAATCAAAACTTCAACTCATAAGCTTCAAAATGATGCCAAACATGTCAATATTGAGCAAAGATGAAATTTTGCCTTCTGAGGGGACCTTATCTTGGACTTGCCCTGTACCTGCCGCGAACGGCTGCACGGCCGCTTACTGACGCAGTTACTCTATACAGGATTAATCAGTAAACATTTTGACTCACCTCTTCCACTGTTTCCTCCTGTTTTCTGGTTGTTTCCTCCACTTCTTTGCAGCGATCCCCAATTCATCGCCGCCTTCGTTTGAAAAATGACCACACGAACGTCTATGGCAAGCCAAATGCATGCTCCATACAATCACTATATCGGTACACTTACGTTTATTGACTAAAGTATGGTTGGGTGTTCATAATACCTGGCACCTAACGTTTTTCTATCAATAGAAACGTGAAAAATCTCCCAATTTGCCTGAAATTTTACTCACGTGTGGAGAAAATACTCCGGATTCACAAGCGCGCACTGAAAATGCGATGTGAGGTATGCGCTCTTAGATGGCGGCTTCGAACGTGTGGGGTGTCATTTTTTCCACACTCAGTTGCCCTGCTCATTTCAACCGACCACCCTGACAATACGTATAAAGGGCACTTTCAATGCGTTTTTTCGACAGGCCGCTGTTTTTTTCTAGCCGTCATTTTTTCCCCAATAATATTTGAATATATTTTGAATCCTTCGATATTACTTTTGAAGGACTGTTTGATGAATTTGACTTGATTTTCATTAGGAAACTTTTCATCGTAATTGAAATAAATTAGATGAGTCGGTTTGTTTTTCACATTCATTTCTCGTTTCTGCATCAACTCTTACGGTCGTAGCGGGCGACAAAATGTTTATGTCATGTGTATGTGTAACGTGTGTGCATGATCGTACAAGCGGCGGTGACAATTTTGCGGTCAAAATCGTCAAATTTATTGCGGAAGGATACTCTACATCTAACAACGAGTCAGCAAAGGTAGGCCTAGTTACATGTAGTTACACGATAAACCTTATTCGATTTTGCTAAATTTCGGTAATTTAGAGGGAATACTTAGTTGTTTTCGCCACATTTTACTCGGTAGCGTAGCCCAGTGAAGAATCGAACACCGTTGCGCGTAGTCCCATGCGTACATTTTCTTTCTGTACGCGCAATGCCATTATAATGCGCGATCGGTCGTTATAGACCCGGTCGGTGGGTTGAACACCTACCATACTAGTAAGTTGTTCCTCTGCTCCTCAGCTCTGTAGACTAGAGGAAACACTAGACAGAAAGATCCGTCTGTCCGGAGGACTCTTATATTTTGCCATTAACGCTGTCCTCCGTAGACATTCGGAGGGGATCCGTGAAGCCAGACGTAGTCTCCGCGGAACATTCCCCGACGGACAGATACAGACCGATCTTTCGGTCAAAGGAAACACATACAGTACCGGTACTTTCAAAATATTACATCATATAGTGCAAGGTCTTGTTGTACACGTTTGGGAGCTACACATTGTAAGTTATTGTTATAAATTGTGCATTGTACCCTGCTCACCTTGTACAGACAGTGTTTGCTTACAGAATATACCTGGTAATGTAAACTACTTGTACAATGTGTATGGTTGTGGCGGAAGGCTGCATGTACAAGGGTTAAAGATGGCATGTTACAGTTACAATTTACCAAATATTTAAAAAAAAACAGAAAAAATGTGCACCAAATCATTTAATTTTGATTTCATCATTACTAAAACTTCTTCCCCCCCCACCCCCATCCCATCCCTAGCTCCATTCATCTTCAAAGACTTTCTTCACAGTGAAGTTTGTTTGTTGTTTGTTTGTTTGGTTTATTTCTGCATTTTCTTTCTCCGAATACAATTGCAAATGAAAACAAAATGATACAGATACATACAAATCAATACAAAAAAAAAAAATCATTTGCGTAACAACATTCAGTCTGAAGTGGCATAATTATGAATCAAAATAACATATTAAGGCTTACTGTATCTAATAACAAAGGAGAAATCAATACAGGGGACCGTCATCATAAGCAGAGCTTGACGTGGATGAGGCCCTATCTGAATATGTGATACCAATGTAATACAACACCAATTATATATGTACTCATAAAACTCTTAATCTTAATACACAAAACACATTTTGCTACAGAAAAAAAAAACAGAAAAGAAAAATAGTGACTTGGCGCTTTAGAACAAGAAAAAAAAAACAGCACGCAGCACCATTGACTGCTGCATGGTATAGTAGACAATAAAAGTGTAGGTGTGTGCGAGTGACAGTGCGTCGTGTGTGCAGGTGACAGTGCAAGAGAGAATAAAGGCTGTAGCATGCCTATTTTGGGGGTAAGGTATACGCTTTTAATAATGAATGTATGCAATATCATTATCAAAGAAAGGAAAGGAACGGGAGGGAATGAAAAAAAAGTTGCACAATAGCAAAAATGACAGATACCACTAGAGCTGTAGAGCTGTTCAAAATTTCCTTGAATGTACCTATTTATTGTTATGTCTTTGATGTACAATTTCCCAAATACTTCAACAAAGCCAAGTTGTCCACCAGGTTATTGAATTTCAATTGTGGGGGTGCTGTAGCATAGTGGATATGACTCCTACTCCCAGTCGGAGGACCCAAGTTCAATTCCCGCTCAGTGCTTACCTCCTTGAACGAGATGTTTTAACTGACATTTTTTACCCACAATGTTCCTCTTGACCCAGGCGTATAAATGGATACCTTGCTAGGGTAGTAATAATGGCAGGGCCCTCTGGTAGATCAGGCTCAACACTGAAAAGTCTACCCTGGATGAATAAGACCTTAATTCTAATGTGTGCAGGAGGAGGGGGGTGGGAGGTGATACCCCGGGGTATGATTGAAAGGTCAAGATAGGCCTACATAGCATCAATATCATAATTCATTGCGCAATAAAAATGGACCTCTTGTTGCTGTGACCTGCTTACGGACCATTACATGATTATAGTGAAGATGGGCCAGGCCGCTGTTGAAGGCTGTAACATTGGCGGCTGAAAATTCTGGAGGTAAATAGTGTGTATTGAGATCAAAAGTTTTAACGCCGATTTCAGCTCTGCCACCCTGTTAGATTAATTTCGTTCTCATCTATTACATTCATGGTGAACATGTTTGCCTAACAGAGAGAACTAGACAAAAACTTGGTAATTGATACATGTGCCATGTTTTTCTGTTGTTTCTCTTCAATAGCCCTTAAAATAATCATAATTTCTTCTCAAAGAAGCTGATAGTACCAAGGAGGTACTCGTCTAGTACAGTGTGTACCTCCTTGATACGTGTAGTACGAGCTTGTGCCCTTTTGTCACACTCTGTGATATGTTGTATATATTGATTGCATACACTGTTATCACTTACGTGTGTATTGAATCTGCAGCATTGAAGTGTCTTAAAATATCACACACATGACCATATTGATTTACTGCTGTTATCGAGCCCTGTAAATATTCCTGATCATGAGAGTTCAATAGTGGTTTGTTTGTCTAAATGTGTGTGTTTAAACAGCAGGCATTTTCTGTCCGTAAATATTTAAAGATACCGGTAGTCTTTCAAACTATTGGGCTGTTTCCCCTGATTGAAGTGTGATAATCACCTTGTGTCTTGCATTGTTGATGTGCACTTGTACTTGTAGGCCTACATAGTCCTGTACATGTCTGATATTTTCTGCCTAATTGTTGTGTTTGCGGTCATGAAAGCTTATTATAATGGATGTTAGAGTTCATGAAACTATCAGGGATGTGAGAATTCAGCTTTTTGTTGTTGTTGTTGTTTGTGGTTTTCGGCTTATTTTCAGTGTTTTCTACATCTGCACAGAAATACAACACTATGTCAGCTTTTACACTATTTGACTATTTTTTTTTTCTAGTGGTATTATAAACTCATGATTACACCCCTGTATTATGCTTTATGCTGAGAAAATGACTTGGCTTTGAACTGCAGTCATCTGAAATAAACTTGAAGGTTCATTTTACTTCAAGCTGTATTTCATTCTTGACATACACTGTACATGTAGCACAGTGACTATGTGTACATACTTTGTACCAGTACAAAGAGGCATGAACTGATGCACAGCTGCCTTCACTTTGTACAAGGACTTTACCCTGCCACCCTATAATGGCACTCAAAATTTGAGTTGTCTCGGTTGAGTGTGTACAATTTCTGTTAGCTGGGAGCTAGAAGGACGCTATTGCCTTCTACGTGTGTACCTAGATAAAAATGAAGCAATCAATTTTCATGAAATAAAAAGTGTATGTACAATGTACTTGTACAGTAGGCCTAATGAAAATGGGTAGATTTATAAGTATGTTCCAAGTATTGAATGAAATAGCACCCTTGTGGTTTTTATTTTTGAAATTTTATTAGAAATAAAAGTAATTTAAAATTGACACCATAGTGTAGAGGAGATCGAGCTCTATGATATGATACCAGTCAGCTCAATACCTCCCCCCCCCCCCCCCCCGCCAAATTACAATATTTAATGCCCTTCTGGTTCTTGGTCAACGATACAAGGGGACATAGACTTTGATCCTGAATCACAAATCCAGTGCTACAAATGTATGTTAAGAGTAGATAGCATATGCCTATAGTAAATGCTTCAATTTCTGATGGTATGAATACGATAAACATGCACATTGTGTGAGATGTGACCAATTTACCGTGATTATCCTCATAAAGTTGCAAATCTTAAAGCTTGAAATTGCAGAATTGGGTGGTCTACAAAATGTAGGTAGAAAATGTAAAGATTGAGCTTTGTTCATTGTGGGTTTTGACCAAATATTCAAATCGATTTAATTTTGAAAATCCAATCTCTTCTGTTTTTTTGTGAAGCGTCATTCATTGTGTTTCTATGGGATTGTCAAAAGACAAAGTGCTTCGAATCTGACTACACCTGCATTTCAGTTCTACACAGTATGTAAATTAATGAATGAATACATGAGGCAATAATCAATGTACATGTTTATGAACATGCAGTCACATGGAGAAAAAAAAAAGTGAATCAATAGCAACCAGAAAGTAAACAGAAATAATTGAATGCAAGTCAAGTCTGGCCCCTTCCAATTCAGGCAGGTACAAAATATTTTTAATATTTTTTACTGTTTGGCAGTCTGTCATTATTAGCTTGTTATCATTCAATGAAATATTCTAGTGCTAAAAAAAAGATTAGATGAGCAGTTCATAACCTGATGAATCTACTGATAATTGGTCATATCATACGTACACATACAATGTCACATGGAGTTTTACTGCATCTAAAATTCAAAGACATTTTTTTCCACCTCTGCCCAAGTGCACTTTTAAATGGAACCATATTCATGAGCTGCAGAAAATGACAAAGTACTCTGTCCTGATACCTCACATTGAGGGGTCAAAGAAAAGAACACTTTCTAAATTGGCATAATACATGCAATGTAATTCCACAGTTTCCATTGATCAGCTGAATTAATCCCAACAAATGCCCCATTTTCCACTTGCATCAGCCTGAGAAGAGCCTGGTGCAATAAGTACAAGTAATGTCAAAGGCTGATTGTTTTTGCAAATTAAAAAAAAGAACTAAAACAAAAAGTGATACTGAGTGTTCTTATACCACTGTACATGGGGTTATTTTGTTTTGCATAGAGAAAAGAAGTTGCCATAGTGTGCTCGGGCTTTAATAAATTTATGCATCGTATGTTGCAGTATATTTTGATTGATGATGGCACTGCTACATTGTATGGTGAGAATAGGGCTTTACAAGAGGGTGTGCCTGTGTATTAAATGCTGAGGAAAGTAAGTAGCAAAGCTACTCTAGTGTCCATTTTGTAGCATTTATAGATCTGCAGACGATGTTATACAGCATGCACAGTGTAGTGCGCAGATTCAATTCCATTTTGGATGTAATGAGTTATGAATGTCAAACTTAGTGGTTGCAGTTGGTTAGACATCTGCTCTCTTTCTCTCCTTTTCCCCTCTCTTCCCTATTGTATACATTATGTTATGCATTTCTATGTGTGTTAACAGAATTTTACCTTCAACGATATAAAAACATGGAAAGATAGACCCTCTCTGATATTCAGTTCCGCTTTGTCATGTGTTCTGAGTCAGCCTTAAATTTCTAACCACCAACCAAAAAAAGCACTTTCACTTTCATTTATATTAGTTTCTTCTTTTTTTTTTTCCACATGTGACATAGTTTGGATTGCAATAGAAAATAGATACAGTTGTAGGAAGTGATGTTCTTTGTGGCCCCTACTCACTTGTTTCCTTATTGGTAAAACTACATCATTACCTCTGCCAAGGGAGGAGGTTATGTTTTCATTGTTGGTTTCTTTGTTTGTTTGTTTGTTTAATAACTTGAAAAGTTGTGCACAGATTTGGATGAAACTTGCAGGGAAGGTTGAGAATGACACAAATAAATTATTAAGTTTTGGTAGTGATCTGGAAATTTTTATGGATTTAATGAAGGATATTCAATATTTTGGCAGGTAGGGACAATGAACTTGGGAGTTCAAGCTGCGCATTTTTGAAGTGTTCATATGCGCACTAAAGTGCGTGCTTTAGTTTCTGTTAGGGCAAGGCGTGCCGCGCAGCTGAGGCTTTATGACGTAACAAAGGCTTCCATATTGGAAAATCAGACGATATTTCAGCATGCATACATGTACGTATGGGTGGAAATCACTGATTTCTAAGGAAGAGTAAGATCATCGGTGGAAAGTAGCTGCTTGGCGGAGGTTTGCGCTCTCAGAGTGCTTTTCTAGTTTAATATTGATGCTCTGATGAAAGAATATATTCCAAAGTGTGTCTAGAAGGCTCTATTGCCTTAATTGTTCCATTGCTTAAGTCAAAAGTTTTGGAGGGTAACATTTGGCTGGATGAATTCCTCCTTATTTACAGCAAGAAGACTGCATGTTCTTGCCTGTCAAAATGCATCACTTTGCAGAGGGTGGACGTTTTAAACTCTGATGATGAATGCAATACGGTATGTTTATCCACTGATTTCTCTGTAGGCATTGTCTGTAGGCCTAGACTCTACATGTATCCAGTGACTGGAGTTAATGCGCCTTTAGCACACTCTGCAGAGTGGATTTGGCGCAATATACACTGTAAGTCATTTTGATACTATTATTATTATTACTATGTCAATTCAGTTGCAGGGGCTTTCAAACATTTATATCCTAGCATAGCATCCTCAAACAGGGAGCTACGCATACAGTGTAATGTGAACAGTGTGAGAATTCTGCAGTATGTACATGATGTACAGTTTGTATGGGTCTCAGCATGCTCTTGGTATACATGTCAGTACAGACAAATGTAGCGCACCGTGCATGATAGCATGTACATGTAAACAGTGTGGTCATAAAATGAGCACTCTTCTGTCGTAAATGAGCTTGGTCCCATGATGACGATGGTGTCTTATAAACACAGATACAATATGTACAGCTGTATGCGTGGGCCACCTTCTCTGTAAAACTGTGGACGAGAAAGCGGCATCTGTTTCTGTTTGTGTGGTTGCATTACTTGCAAAAAAGAAAAGAAAAAGAAATTCAGTCGCTAAGGTAAAAAGCTGTGTACATCATGTGAAATCATTGTTTTCAAAATGACATAGCATTTGCGACATCCAGGTGGAAAGGGGATGCAGTGGCAAAATTATTGTGGACACACCAAAGTGAGAGTTGTGCCACTTCGATGCTTTTGAAATTTGCGGTTAAGGAAAAAAAAAACATTTTCTTCATTATTTATCATTATCATTGTTATTGTTATTATCATTTACTACTATTTGCTATTCTTATTCTTATTCGTTAAATTATTATTATATTATCATTATTATTATCATTGTTTTTGTTATTGTGTGATGATGTCACCACCTCGTCTGAGTTGCATGTCCATTTGTACATCTATTGCTGCTCAGTCGAGACAACACATGAAACTTTAAACTTCTGCCATTTGCTTAGTATAGGCCTACACGTGTATTTGATTTTACTATACATTCAGTTTATACTTCAGCTTTAACATGGGATAACATTGTTTATGAAAACTGAATGAGTGTATAAAGAGCTACAATAATGTAAAGTTATTTTGTGGTACGTAACTGGTACTGTAAGGAGGCTAAATATCTGAAGAACACCTCATGTTGTTCCCTCATTTTCTGTCCACTGATTATCAAACCACATAATTTGACTGTAGACTTTGTATCACTCTGGAACCAGAAGTACAAAATGTTGGTAAGATATAATATGCACAAATTGTCATATTAAGTTATCTTTTAGTTTACATGCATCTGTACAGCTGCCAGAAAGAGATTATTTAAGAAATGACTCTTTCATGCCTTGACCTTAGGCTACTTTATCTGATCTTGGCAAACTCTGGCAACTTTATATGCCACAAATTACATATGATGTTGATGTATCCAATAGACTCACTCGCCTTTACTGTGTGTTATATCAACAGACATGAGTTCTGCCATGCTTGATCGTACAGCTCCTAGTCGCTCATTATCTTTGACTGGCCATTGCTTGTCTTTATAACAATGACTGCTATTAAAATGTTGACTGGTGCTAGGAAACCCTAGGGACTACTGAAATCAGTGAATCGTAGGGGAAGTGAATTTGACGGGGCATGAAATTCCTCTTTTTCAGACCTCCGCCATGCCACACTAATTTTGAAGCATTGCTTCCTGTTTAAAAAAACCACATTCTGTTGTAGATTGTTCCATATATCTGGCTGTACATTTTTTTTTTAATTTGTGAGTGTGGTACAGGAAGTGAAAAACACAAAGGAAAATAAAATTAAAAGGAATATCGCTATTGAAAGAGAATCCTTCCCCCCCCCCCAGCCCAAGAGAGTTAATAGCCAAATTTGAATGAGATCAGAGTGTACTGTATATGCCATATTAATAGCGAGTCTAAATTTTTGCGAATTGGGAGTTCCCTACAATTTTGCGAGTGGTTAAAGGGACTGTACAGTACTGGTTGAGGTGAGGATTCAGGTTTATAACATTCCTAAGTGAGATAATGAGAAACCTCTTATGAAATATGAAAGAGCATGTAATTCTAAGAAGGATTCAACGTTTATTTGATGAAAATTGGTTTTGAAATGGCTGAAATATCCAAAACAGAGCGATTCTAATAAAGTGTGGGACCCACATCTTATAACTATCGCTTTATTTTCTTTGTTTTTGGATGTTTCAGTCATTCCAAACCCAATTTTCATCAAATAAACTTTGAATTCCTCTTAAAATGGTATGCTCTGTACTATTACATGAGCATTTTCTTGGTATCTCGCAAAAATTTTAAAGCCCAATCCTCATCCCACCAATACTGTACCATCCCTTTAAATTCGCGATCATGGAGTACTGTACTGAACGGAGAAATGTGGATGTGTGCGTCATGTTCATATAGGGATCGCAGTCATTATTTTCGTGTGTCATTAATTGCGTAAATAGCTCCTGACTCACAACATTCGTGAAAATAAAAACCTTGCGAAATATTGACCTAAACATACAGAAATGGATCTTATGATGTGATACTTCTTTGAGAGTGTCGTTCTCTTGGCCTGTGAAAACAACCCACATGATCACATGTTTCTAAAAGGTGGGTATGTCATGTTGAGCTTTCAGCCACATGCTTCAAAGTGATAGTCTGATATTCAATTGTGGCTTTTCCAGCAGCAACTTGTGACCTGCTTTGTACTTTGCTCACGTGAAAACCATTTGTTTTTTGTATACTTACATCGTACAAGATTGAAACATTTTGGAAGTTCATGTACAAAGTCTGTGCATCTAGTCTACATTGAACCTGTGTTGTACAGTACATGTATGCCGTATAGTTTATTCATGCACTGGGCTTTTTAAATGTAAATTTGTGTTTACTCTATAGACTTTTATGGGCTTTTGTGGTGGAGTCAGCCAGGCAGATGTTGGCATTGACCCCACTATGTGTCACTGTTTTATGATTTGTTACAGTGCTTATTGACATACCAATCATTGAAGAGAACCCAATCTGGACTTACAGGTTCAAGATTCCATGCATCCTGCACTCTGTACAATGTACATACGTACGTGTATAATGCATCAGCTACCGTATACTGTACAGAAATGTATGTACATGTGTGGGCATTATTCTGATAGCTGGTATTGGAGGCTAGTTGAACGTACAGTATGATCCATTGTACATACATGTAAAGGCGTGGAAATGTGGTATAGGGAGGTTGTACATAAGTCCTATGACGATATCAATATGAGCTTGACTAGATACAGTCAGTATTGCCCTCTCAAATTTCTCATTTCAATCCTCGAGGTAAGAACATTTGATGTTCATTCCAGACAACGGTTATCAGAAGTTATCGGGATCTGCTGTTTGGGTTTTTAAATGATGTGTGTCATTGGGAATGCAGTCATTTGACTTGAATATCAATATTCCGTGGTGACCATTCTCTCACAGTTGCCAACCCTATACAGCTACCAATTAAACTCTCTATACTTTCTGCTTTTCAATGTCTAAATTTTGCCATATTGCCCTAATTCTGTCTTGCCCTGCATCCCTCATGATTTGCTGTTTGATTACTGGTACATCAAAATATCCTCCTGTTGAGAAAACATTCCCATGAATGTTCCACCCATGGAAGAACAGTGGTGTGCAAGTGTCACTTTTGTACAAATTTTGACTGCTTTTCAGGGCATTATTTAGGTTCTCGTCTTGGTGTTGAGATCCTGAGGGCCAATAATATTGTTAAAAATGGCCCAAATCAAACCAGTCTATATATTTCATATACAGTGTATACGGAATGGATTATTACAAAATGGAATTTTAATTTGTTGATTGTTATCGTGCTAGCCATTTCACATTAGGCAGGGCTGGACACTAGCCCATTTTTTTTTTTCTACTGGATCGACCTGTCAATCGGAGCAATAGGTACCCAGTTTTTCCATTTTTTACTGGTCCTGGACTGTCGAACCAGTGCCAGTGTGCAGTGTTGCATTACATACATGTAGGTGCTGCCATCTAAGATGTTTGCATTATGATAGCATTGGTCGCCTCTTGAAAGAGTTAACGGTTCATGCATGTACACACTGTGTATGCACCAAAAGATGACAGTTTAGCATTCTGGGCTAGTTTAGTGCTATAGAGCAGTTTCGGTACAGTGTATTATGAGGCTGCATACATTACATGTACAGTGTAGTTGAATTTATTCTGATTCAACCAATCAAGAACATAATATCAACAAAATCTGTCATGAGTCAGAAACACAATGAACATCATTAGAAGTATAACCATTAGATGTGTTTTGATTGAAACAGTCAAACTATGGTTCTGTGATCTTGTGTTTTTTTTTTTTTTGGGGGGGGGGGGGAGATGGGAGGTGGTTGCTGTTGGGTGTTATGTTATGTCAGTAGGTCACTGTTTCTTATTTTATCGATGATGAAATACCGTTCATAGGACTGAAATGTGTAAGTACTGTACGTTGTAAGTAATTACGTGTACTTGGCTATAAACAGTGGACTTTGGACTCTCACAAAAAAAAAAAAAAAAATTAATGAATCCATTACATGGGTGCCACACCTCTGCAACTCTTTACAGCCACACACCGCACACTGTAGTGACAAGTACCCTCAGTCTGCCATGTGAATTACATGTACGGTACACATGTACTGCCCTCAAGGAACATTTGATATTGGTATTTATAAAAGATGAATGATTTCTCTTCCTTCTGTGATTAGATATGTGCTTTTGATGATTGTGCGATGTCACAGCAATTATTATAATGTTGATAAAAGTTTGTCAATTGGTTCATATGTCTCATGGGTCCTGCCATCAGCTCAGACACCTTTGAAAATGTGCAAACTTGCCACTCAGAGCTTTGTCAGACCCACCTAGTCTCACGCATTAGGGGTGAGATTCACTCCTCGGCCTTTCTTCCACTCATGATCACATCCCCCGATAAGCTTTTTATCAAGGCTCAGGTGAGCTAAAAATGGTCAAATTTGTCACCAACCTAGTGTATTATCACAAGGGTGATAATTTATGTACTAAAAATACAAGGAGCACAGAACCCCCTTTTTCAAACAAGGAAAAAAAAAGAGAAGGAAAATGCTATTTAAAACTGGAAATACTGTGAGTAAACATACATTAGTGTGAATGCACTTTCAAGTTTAAATCAAGGGGTTGGGTG
Source organism: Diadema antillarum (assembly GCF_040938485.1). Lineage (NCBI taxonomy): Eukaryota > Metazoa > Echinodermata > Echinoidea > Diadematoida > Diadematidae > Diadema > Diadema antillarum. The sequence continues at coordinate 2,491,943 of NW_027270926.1, read as the reverse complement.
GGGATCGAATGGGGGGGGGGGGGATTTTTACATTTATTATTTGTTGTTCTTTTTAAACTGCATAGTTAGATTTTCTAAATACAGTGTACTTTTTAATAACAGGTCATTTTGCCAGTGTGATGGAATATGCATATGGGCACCATAGAAGCCCTAAAAGCTACCCCCACCCCCAAGTTTGTGATGTTTTCATGTATAGACTGCAAGAATGCGTGGAAGGTGAACTTGTGATACTCAGGTGAGAGCGAGACTTCTGGGTCTCTTGTTCTCATGCCTTACAACCCCCCCCCCCCCCCCCCAAAAAAAAAGGATAAAAGAAATAAAACAACAACCAAACCAAACAAACAATCAAAACACACAATTAAAACAAACCAAAGCAAACCATGAATTTGAAACCCCCAAAAGAGTCATATTTTGGGACAATCTTATGTTTTGTTTTATTATTATGTGCAATATCAAAGTAAGGTATAAAAGAGAGGGGGAATGAGAAGTTTGTGGAAAATCACAGAGATACAGATAGGAGGGAGGAGTGATGAAGATGTGGATTCTGAAGGATGTATCACAAAAGAAAATGAGAAAAAACAAAGCCAATAAGCCATGGAAAACCCAGACTAGGGAACATGGAATCAACAAACTGTGAAAAGCAAGGAAAGTGGGTAGGTGTTCATGAATGATGATTTGAATCGTACTTGCAGTCGTGTTTGTAATAATGTTTCAAATTATATGAAGCAAACTCAGTATGTGTGTAAAAAGGCCCTAAGATAGATTCCACAAACTCATTTGATGTCTTCATTCTTTATTTCTTCTGTCTTCTATCCCCCCAGCACCATGGCTGACTCTGATGACGAGGATGTGCTGTACGACAACCACATAGGCAGGACGCTGATCGGTGGCAGGCAGGTGAAGAACGTCAATGACGTGCTGAATGGAAAAACGGACAAGAGGAAGCTGAGGAAGACCCTGGCACTCTGCTTGGCCTTTGTGGGCCTGGTAAGCTCCATTTACCTCCACTTACAGTGTACTTCCTCCAAACCAATCCTTCCCTCCCCCTTCACCCCCCCCCCCCCCCCACCCCCTTCCAACTTTGCAGATTTATCTGCAAGTCTTATAACATGTACAGTTGTACATGTAGGTTTACCAAACAGGAGACACACAAACTAGAAATGAGGATTCATCAGAATGTTGGTAGTACTCCACAGTGTCTCAGGTGTTCACCTGCTGTGTACAAATGAAGATTTTCATCACAAAACGAGTTAGCTCCATTCTTGTTCATTTGACGTATTTGCGATCAAAGCTGCTAAAAACCCCTAGAAAACGATAGGAAAATAAGGGATTTTTTAAAAGCATAACTTCAAGAATATTCCTTGTTATATAACAAGTTAGGTACCACTGGAAAAGTTGATTTGCGTCAATCTGATAATGAACTAACTTTACTGTTAGATAGTTTTAAGATGGCTCTTTTCCTGTTTTACAATCAAACTCCGCAAATGAAGATTCTTCATATCAGTGTGAGTCACACCATTCAAGAGTCAGATAATCCTACAGTGTATAACTAGGGTTGGTACCTCTCTTGATGATCTATACAGGGAGTAAGAACACAATATAGCTGGTATTTTATGCATAAGATTTACAAGGTGTGTTTCTTTTTTGTGCCATTGGCAACAAACAGGGTCTGTGCGTTGCAGTGCTCGGGCCAACCCTGCTCAGCTTGAAGGAACACTTCGAAACTATCCTCCCAAAGGCGTCGCTGGTATTCACAGGCAGAAGCTTTGGCTACCTGTGCGGGGCAGTGCTGGGCGGGATGTTCTATGACCGCTTCAATCCCCTCTTCCTCATCGGCATTACGCTCTTCCTGTGCGGCGGCGGATTCTTCCTCACGCCTTTTGTGAACTCTCTCCTGTTCTTCGCGATTTTGATGAGCACCGCAGGTGTTAGCATGGGGGTCTTAGACACAGGTAAGCAAAACAAAACAAAACAAAAATATTCTGCTGAAGTCACAGCACAGTCTTTTTATCCGATAATTCAAGATGATTGTAGCACACTGAAAATTCTTATGGGTTGTTCAAGCAGATGTAGTTATCTATTATTTACAAATGGGTCAATCCACGTCAAATCAACCAATTTTCAGACAATTTGTAACCCGATTCCCTTCGATTTTCTTTAAACTCATACCAAATGTTCCCCCAAGTGTCTGACAGAAGATTCTAAAATATTTTGCCCCAAGGTCAAACGGTTGCTAAGATACAGCCTCCCTTAGCAACCAACACGTGGTCAAACAATCGAGTTTAAATAAAATTTGCTATTTTTGATTGACTGCTGCAGCCAAGTTAGATGAGTTACATTGCTCATTTTCTGTAAACTGGAAGAACTTTATGACCCTAACATGCACATAATATTATGGCGCGGATATGACTATCCGTTATTGCGCACGAGGTCACCGAAAATGGTGTTAAGCGTCAAAGCTAATGTTTTTGGGTGCATGTTTGGAAGCTGATAACTTCAAAATTCAATTAGCTTAGAACCCAATATTATGCATATTTAAAGACTCTCACTTGCTCTACAGACCTACCAGAAATTAGCCAAAAAGTATGCTTCGATTTCTCGTAGGGCGCCCTCCCAGTTGGATTTTTTCAAAAAGTTGCCAAATTCAAGGTCACAAATCAACACTAGTTCCATCAAGGAGCGACACCAATTTTTGTGTATTGATAGACATTTACCTATATTTTCTTGGGTTACAAAAAGATATTGTTACCAAAATGTTAAATAGCTCGTTTATGCATTCGAAAATGGTCATAAACATCCAAAAATTCACGTAAAATGACATGTGAGATTTTAAGCACATTTCAAACAGTGATATATCAGAGATGAAGTGCCAAGACACGATGGTATCTTCTGGGATGATAGTCTGTCATTAGTACCAAAAGGGTATACATCACAAATCATTTAGTGTTATTGGCAATAACCTTGAAAATGCAACTGAAAATCACAAAAAACAATAAATCGGTCAATTTTCCGTAACCATAATGGTGTTAAAGTGTATATACATTGATTTTTAGTTGTGTACCCTTTCTATATTAATCATGACTTTAAGCTGAAAACTGCAAATCATGTTCTATTTGTATTCTGTTTTAAGCTACAAATAATATTTCAAGTCATCTCTACATCTTTTGACCTTGACAATCAAAAATAGCAAATTTTATTTAAATTCGATTGTTTGACCACGCGTTGGTTGCTAAGGGAGACTGTATCTTAGCAACCATTTGACCTTGAGGCAAAATATTTCAGAATCGTCTGTCAGACACTTAGGGGAACATTTGGTGCGAGTTTAAAGAAAATCAAAGGGGGCCGGGTTAACAGCATTGGTTGATTTGACGTGGATTGACCCAAATGTGCATTAATGTTTTAACTATTCTTCTATTCTCATCCAATAACTTTTGTCGTACACTACATAAATAGTGAATGTCTTTGAGTGTGATGATACAAGATTTCGCCTGAGGTTAAAGATGGAGGCACTCTAGTCAAAAAGGTGAATAGTGCACGTCATTCTTCACAGAGTGCAAAATCTTGTTCCATTGCATGAATAAAGACCATACACTCTTTGTTTTATGCAACACCTTGGATTTCACATGTTGTGGTCCACACCAATTCTTGAATTTAGTAAAGAAATGGCAACCATAATTCTGTGAAAGGCGAGTAGCTGGCACAGTGGTCAGTCATATGCGACACAGTAAAGTGAGTGATTAAATATGCCCTTGTAACTGATTATGTGCATACAGCAGAAGTATGTTTTTGTTGTGACACCAGAGACATGCAATGCTGTACAAGCTCTGAGTTGATTGTGAGTTTGTGCACTGTCCGTTTTTGCTCGAACAAAATTTCACGGCACAACAGCAACAACATGCAATTGTACTTTTAACTGCATTTCATTTGATGAGCAGTCAATGAATCTGGATTGCTAGATTTTTTTTTTTCAGGTGTTGCATAATAGTGCCTGCTGTAAACATTGATATTTTCATGCAACTAATTTTTCGCAATTTACCATGTAAGAAGACTTTCGCATGTTTTTATTTCCGCGGTATCAAGACATCAAGTACTGGAACATATGGCACGCAAACATATTCGCCTGCTTTTATTTTCGTGCTTGCTTCTAGTTGCGCAAAATGCGCGAAAAATGTCAACACCGCGAAAATTCCCACTTTTTCAGTATTTGCCACCACCCCTATGATTAAATTGTTACTGAGATGATGTCAGTTCCTCAGTTTAGGACATGAACACACTGTCCTGGCATAATGGGAAAATAAGTTATATAGTAGAGTAGACATGTTTGCCTACAAAGAAAGAGACATTTGTGTTCTTGTCTTTACCAAGTTCAAAAAGCATCCTTGTTCATGTATGAACTGCTTACTCTGAGACATATTTTATCTTTACAATTTTGAGTTGTGCATTTACCATAATGTAGTCGATGTACGTGTGGACTAAGTTTATTTTGCTGGTTAACTCAAGCATTCGAGTTTGCAAGCATTTGAGTTTGCAACTGTACATTTACCATATTTCTGGTGCTATGTCAGGAGTCTGGCAAATCTAAATGTAGAATGAGTGTTAAAGCTAATGTCTGTTTGTTTGTTTGTTTGTTTTTATTTCAGGGTGGAATTTAGCCCTCATTGTTATATATTTGTCAAAATATGTGGCCTGAACTCAAATCCTATCATTTTCAAGCCAATGACATTTTCATTTGTTTTGTTTTGTTGTTGTTGTTTTTTTTTATTCTCTCTTTCTCTGTCTGTCTTTGTAATGCTCAGGTGCTAACTTGCTCTGTCTTCGGATGTGGGGGAAGAAGGGATCTGCGCCAATGCTTCAAGCACTGCACTTCAGTTTCGCCTTTGGCGCCTTCTTGGCCCCTCTCTTGACTGCCCCTTTCCTGGCTGATGTCTCTTCCAATTCCACCGTGGTCACTGTGGCTCCGTCTAACCTTGGAAGCCGCAGGCTGCTACAGGTAGACCCCCAGGTGCTATTGATGGGCGTTAGAGATTTCCACCAGGAGAGTCCTTTTCACGGGGAAGAGGACACAGCTGTGAGACTGTCAGAGCCCAGACAATCTCGTGTACGTAGGGAAGACCAGCCAAACAAAGATAAAGAGAAGCCTCTTACCACTAAGCCTGCCAAAAACAGCAAGAGTACAACTATCACAACCACAGTCCCCCCGACTACCCACGGCAGTGCAGACAAAAGTAAAGTGTCTGCGCCTACAAAGTCCCGAACTGAACACCCTCCAACTAGCCAATCAAAAAGTCTAGCTACAACTACCCCAAAAAGTAAAACTACTGCAGACGAGGTGGACAAAGAAAACCAAAAGGCAGATACTAAAGTCTCTCCTCCAACAACGAAATCACCATCCACGGCGCAGAAATCGCCACCCATGGTGAAGATATCGCCATCCACATCAACAAAATCACCATCCACAGTGATGAAATCCTCATCCAAAACAACAAAATCCCCATCCACAACGCCGAAGTCCCCATCCACAATGACGAAGTCCCCATCCACAAAGTCCACATCAAGAACAACATCGGGTGTGACACTGATGATGAGTGAAGGATTTCAAACACAAGTAGAGCGTTTCATGATGCCTTACCTTATCATAGGAGTGTTTGTCCTCCTCACCTCAATACTGTTTTTCTACTTTCTCTGCACCACACCCAAGGGTGAGCCCCGCCACAGTGGGACTGACCACTTGGAGGATGAAGATGACACCAAAAAGTGCACCTTTCACCTCCGTGTAATGTCCCTCCTGTTTCTGTTTTACTTCCTGTACGTTGGTGCCGAGGTCAGCTATGGTGGCTTTGTGGCAACCTTTGCTGTCCAGAGCAGCCTTGAGTTCAGCCAAGACCGTGCCGCCCTTGTGGTGTCAGTGTTCTGGGGGACATTCACTCTAGGGCGTGGACTAGCCATCTGCCTTGCCAGTGTCGTCTCGCCACTACGGATGATCATCTTTGATCTGGTAGGAGCTGTGGCGGCCTGCGTGGCACTGTCACTTGCAGGGGACAGCAACGAAACGGTCCTCTGGGCAGGAACCAGCCTGTTGGGTCTCTCCATGGCATCGCTTTTCCCGAGTGGCATCGCCTGGCTGCAGACGTACACTCGGGTGACGGGAAATGCGGCATCCTTCCTGGTCGTTGGCAGCGCACTGGGCGAGATGGCGGTACCCCTCTTGATCAGTTCATTGTTCACATGGATATCAGACAAAGGCTACATGTCACTCATGTACATCATGCTCGCCATCACTCTCCTCTGTGCAGCAATCTTTGTTTATGTGATCCACCTTGCAGCGGACACGGGTCAGGAGAAGGAGTCTGTCCCCGCCAGGGAGAACCACGCCGTCAAGATCTACCATGACATCAAGACGGCGATACCAATGGAAGACATGTCCATCAACGGCATCAACGGGAAGCCCAGTAAACAGATGGGCAGCACTCTGATACCACACAAGCTCAAGCCAAAGAACCACAAGGAGTGAGCAAAGGTGGAGACGCCATCTCGCCGCCAGTGCAGTGATCCAGAGTGTCAAGAAGTCTTCATGCGAGGGGTGTACATTCCTCCCCCCATGCAGTGTGCTCTGATCTGGGTGACTGCTTCAGGGGTACGGCCGTCTTTTGGTGCCTCTGTCACAGCAGCCATTCCTCCTGTCTTGACACTGTTACTCTTTGTAGTTGTAAAGCACATGTCAGATGTTTGTGCAGTGCTTGCATGAAGTTGGCATACACATTTATAGATAAGAACTTTTCCAAATTGACAGTATTTCCTGTATGCCATGAGCTGAGGTTTATTACAGTCACTCGTGGGGGGAAAAAGTGAACGAGTTTCACATATAATGAGACTGTGTCAATATATGCCATTTTGTAGAGTTTGGAGTTTTTACTATTCAGTGATATGGGCTTTCCATGTACAAGAAAACAAGTGTCTGTTTTTGTTTGTGTGTGTTCTAGATGCTAATTGCTGCATACTAATGCATGCTGTTGAAATATTGTGTTTTGCTCCTTTTTTTTTTGCATTTGTGTTCCTTGTCAATCTTTGTACATGAGAGATCTGATATTTTCTAGTGTTGTAATCAATCATTCATTGTATGAGTTATACAACAGTCGTGATAAAAGGATGCATCATTACATTGTATGTGCTTTACCATACATACATGCATTATCAAATCATGTTTGTTTGTTTTTTATCTAACAGTATTTATTTTATTCTAACAAGTGACCTTCATTGATAGCTACAAATACAAATAGAATCAATTGAGCCCATTTTGTAAAATGAGAGAAATGGCAAATAAAGTATTGACAATTCTGTATTTGAAAATATAAAGTGTTCAGATGATCAATGTATAATTGGTTTAGCAAGCAGCAGCTTTTTCCTGTGTTCCTTGATGAGTTTTTTTTTTTTTATTTAAACAAGTGCAATGATAGTTTTACATCAAGAGCGTAAAAATGTTTTGTATGACAGCTTTTCTGTTGTATTGCTGTTACAGCTAACATATTCAGTGTCACAGGAATGCATGAACGAAAAACTATTCGCTCAAAATTATCTTATTACAAGAAGTGTATATCCTCACAGAGGATGACAGATAGACAACTAACCACAGTGTTAAAGCTCACAAAAATCTGTTCTGATTTATTTGATTTATCTGATTAATTGTTGAAAACCAGTGTAAGGCCGACAACTTGTTGGTGCACCCATGAATGTGTGCTAAATGTTTCACAGTCTGATCATTTCTTTATTAGGATGGATAGTATGTCATCATTTTATAACAGGAATGAAAGTTTCAATCCAAGCAAGTTTTGTGTTGATTTATCAATTTATTCGAACAATTCTCAAATGAGTGGGAAGGCATTAGGACTTTGTCAGTTGTGTTTTTCCTTTATTTACCTTATCGTGCTCCAACAGATCGAGTAGTGTTACAGGTATTTTCTGATGTAAAGGTCAACAATTGGAAAGATATGTACATTATATTCTATGTGGGTATGACAAAATATGCAGACAAATTGTTGTAACAATGAATTGTGATTTCTTGATTGAGGTTCATCAGGGCCCTGTTTCATAAAGTTGTTTTGAAGTTATGCATGACTTCACGAACAACTGGAATAAGAAGTACCAGTAATGTGCACCCATTTTTTTTCCCCCTTGCATTTTAACAAATTATTGTTGTGTGTCAATATTTCATCTACATTAGGTCAAAAATACACGTTCAACTTAAACAAGTGTTAACATGTAAGAATAAACATCATCTACAAATTTCAAGTTTTGCTATCGAAATTAACAATGATTTATAGGTATAACCCATTTGCTTGCCATATTCAAGTTGTTCGTAAAGTCGTGCGTAACTTTTACGAACAGCTTTGTGAAACGGCCCAGGTGACATGATATGGAGAAATGACGTGCATAAGGCATTCTGTATGGCACAAATGAGTGTCTGCAGTGGACTATTGCCGTCCATAGTGTGAGCTACATGACTGAAGCTCTTTCATGACCACCTTCTGTTTGCAAACCACACAAATACGCATTGCAATGCCTTGCCTTTGTTCACGTTATTCAGATCACGTGATGGTCTGTTCAGTAATTCTGATTGGGTGTGTTGGTGAGGGTCAGATAGGAGAATTTTTCTTTCCTCTTTGCATTCATATATTTAAGGGGGGCACTGTGGCATAGTGGATAAGACTCCAGACTCCCGATTGGAGGACCCGAGTTCGAGTCCCACCCAGTGCTTACGTCCTTGGACAAGACGTTTTTCCCACCATGTCCCTCTCGACCCAGGTGTATAAATTGGTACCTGGCAATGCTAGGGTAATGATAATGGCAGGGCCCTCTGGTAGAGCAGTGGCAACACTGAAGAGGCTACCCTGGGTAAATAAGACCCTATTAATTATTATCATTGTTAGAGACTTTATCTCTCAGTCTGTATCTGGGGAAGAATAAGTCAAATCTCTGTGATTGGGCAAGATTTAACGGGGAGTAAACAAATGGGGAGTGCCGTCAGGTTTGTGTGGTGCGTGCGGATAATGCTAACATGGTAACGTATTTGCCCAAAATTTGAATGAGTAAATCTGTAATGCTCAATATTCCATGTGACGCCTCTTTGTTTTTGCTGACAAGTGAAATGCAGTGCTCGATTGCTTTCTAGGGGATAATACGGGAGATTGTGTGTGCCCATGTGCAATTTGAAATGTGACTATGACATACCACGCACTTGAAAAAGATGTTGAACTACACTCATTTTGTTCGCTTGTCATTTGAAAATTGCTCAATGACCTCCATGGGACAACACTTACTTTGTGAAAGATACTCAGTTCACATTGTTTTCTAGTACACAAGGTAATGTAGACTTGTGTAATCCATTTGTGGCCAGTGATCTGAGGTCTGCAATTAGTTACTTGTTTTGTACAAGCTCACTACATGCCCATGAATGTACCATTTTAAAGACAATTGACAGTTAAAGAAGTATGAAAAAATGAACTATACAAGCTTAATATGATTGTGGTTCTGTTAAGAAATAATAATATAATAGTTGTTATAAGTACACTAGAAGTGTTATTCTGTTTCTTATTAATTTTAAGATAATCATAGGCATAGGTAATTCTAGATGTAAGAATTTTTTTTTTAGTTCTCATTTGACAATTATGATGAAATTTGGTGTTGTGGCATATTTCATGAGCTGATTACAGGTCCATACCTTGTTAAATTCCTGATTATAACCTGGTGCTGAAATATGTTTGGAGTAAAAACTGTATTTATTAACTTGATTTGTCACAAATATGTTTACAAATGAAGAACAAGTCTTACACTAGGAACAAACATACTGCATGTTACCAAGTAATATTTAATTTGATACCTTGAAGCCATTACATGTAAATGTAGTATTATGTGTTCAGTCTGGTCAGATAGCACTGAATTGGTGAGGATTTTAGAATATTCTAGTTAATATTCTTGGTATTTAAAGTCACAAAATAACATATTCTTTTTGTATTACATTTACAGTTCTAAGTTCTATCATTCATTTTCTTACTTCAGTCTGTATGTTTCTTCCAGAGTGTAAAATTGGATAACTTTATGTCATCTTGAGTGTCTTCAGATTATGTGAACCCAGAATGTTATGTTTTACTACCCCGTCTTTAACAGGCACCAACAATATCATGGCTACTACTAGAACACTGATCAATTCAGTGCTTATTTACGTCGATGTAGGGCAATTTGTCAATCAATTGCAATGAAAACACCTCGACAGGAGAATTTTATGAATTCGAATAGAATGGTGGGATTCTCCTGAATCCTTATGAGACACTACACTGTACTTGTAGAGAATAGCTGATGATTGGACTCTTTACTTATCAGATCAACATTTTCCATGCTGCAAATATCATTTTTTTTCCCTCGTGGATCAAGTTGTTGAATGAAATGCTGTAATTGTACTGATGCATTTTTCTTTTAAACCATGAAACTCAGAAATTAGTTTGATGCCTGAAGGCATTTTACTTGTGATGTCTTGTATGTCATGCACTAGTGCTCCCTCTGTAGGTCACAGGTTTTGTTCTTCATCTTCATGCTGTTCACATGCATGACACTGGCAGGGACTTTATAGGGAATTCTGTGCAGGCCTCATACAATATCTTGCCTGACAAGATGTGTCACTATGTCGCCCAAAGTCATTTCGAAGTATTGGTGTAAAGAAAATCATATTTTCCATCCGGCAGTCTCATTGCGGTTAGAGTTTGGGAAACTGTCAGGATTGGAAAGTACGTATGATGACAAAGATCCTGTCTCATTCGTCACACAGTGATATGAAAACGAGGTGGATATATAATGTGTGAGGGCCAAAATTTGACCGAACTATGGCACCAGTATCAAATCAACCAACTCCATCAAGTATGAATGTGTGGGACTACAGTGGACTCCCATTATAACAAAATCCTTGGAACTGGCAGTTTTCTTTTGTTATACACTGTATTGAAATTTCGTTATTAAAAAAACAAACAAACAAACAAACAAACAAACCCAAAGCGGATACTGTTGCGGCCTGAATTTTTACCTCATTACAACCAGAATTTTGTTTGTTTGTTCGTTATGACAAGAGTGCACTGTATTACATAATGAATGTGCAAAGTATGTGTACATGTACAAACTGTCTGCTCTGTTAATGGCACAAAACCACAAGAAGTACCATACACGTGTCACTCGTGACTGCAAGAAACAGTGAGGCAGCTACTGGCAGCAGAGTAGCTGCAGTAATTTGCAAACATTGCTATGATGGTTGTGAGCTGGACAAAGTGTATTAGTTCATGGAGCCAAATTTTGCCCCCTCCCCCCCCCCCCCCCCCCCAAAAAAAAAAAAGGATTCTTAGGATTCCCTCTTTGTTGTGTATCCCTCTATTTATGCCAGATCGTGAAAAAAAAAGAAGAAAAAAAAACTTGTATCAGATGTGAACTGTAGAGCATTCAGACCATTTCAAAAGGAAAGTTTCCAGATAATTTCATTGTGGATTAGACACATTATGTTGGTGTACAAGAAGTACTGACACTGTGCATATACAATAATTATAATTCCAGAGTGTAGCAATTGTGATGAATTTAAAGAAAAAAAAATTTTGTTTGTTTTATATTTATCTTACAGCTTACTGTATTTCTGATTGTTTGTTTTGTTTGGGTTTGAACATCCTGAGAAATATACGCAGAGCAGGAAAACGTGGCAACCATGAAAGCAACGAAGTGTTACTACAGGAGGCAGTTAAAGAGTTGAAGTGTGCCATATCTAGAATTATTACGCTTTTGTCATCTCATTTCTTTCTTCTTCTTTTTTTTTTTGTCCCCGTAAAGGTTGTCATGAATCAGTACTGAACAAGCTGTTTTCAATGTAAATAAAGATTTTTATTTTCGCCTGAAATTCTGTATGTGACTGCTATGTAATTCTGATCGTTTACATGTCAAACTCCCAATAATTGTCCACTAAATGTGGCATGTCATGGTGATGGGTTGCTGCTTATGAAGCAATATGTCCAACAACAAAAAAACACACCAAATGAGAAAAGTTATGTGTGGTGAATACACTTTGTACAGTGTACCGGCTAAGCCGAATTCACAAAGTGATGGTAGAGCGATTATAACAATCAATCAGATTACGGAATTAGTATGATCAGTGAATTGTTGATGGAATGTACACTTGACATTAAATTGTACTTTGTAATCGGCAATGTCCAGGTCATTAAAGTACAGCATGGTTTACAGTCAATGTGTGAAAGCAATACTTCTTCTGTATGTCTGGTCAGTGTGATATAAAATGTCTGTATTATTCATGTCAGGGGAAACTCGTGACAGGAAATAAATTTGGCACTGCACACAGTTTGGAAGGTTGAAAAAAATTCACAGAAAAAGGAAAGAAAAGACCTGTAAAGGCCATGTAATAGAGCTTGTTGATGGCGATTGGCACAATGCATCATATCTAAAGGACAAGTCCACCTTCATATACATAAGGATTGAATGAATGCACCAATACAATGTATTAGTAGAACACATCATGGAAAGTTTGAGGAATATCAGACAATCTGTTCAACAGTTACTGTTATGAATTCTTAAAGTTTCTGCACAGTCACTGCTGGATGAGAAGGCTACTACAGTGATGATGTCACATGCGTAGAACAATATATAAGGAAAATATAAACAGAACTCCACAATTTTTTTTTTCTGAAAAAGAGAACACATTCCCTCAACTCGCGTCTGACATATCTAAGGGTAATATTACTCTCCCTACCTTCTGAAAGAGGCAAGTCAAGTGCTGTTGTGAGAAAAGTGAAAATATGTTGAATTTTCTTTATACTTATATCGTTTTACGCACATGACATCACGAGCTGCAGTAGTCTTCTCATACAGCGGTGGCTGCACTGAAAATTCAAAAATTCATAACATTTGAACGGATTGTCCAATTTTCATCAAATTTTTATTGAGATGAGACAACTCTAGGATGAGCGTATGAAAGAAAAGTTTATACTGTATGTATATTGATAAAAATTGATATTGATGAAACATATCTGAACTTCAACCCTGACTCCCGTATCTGACTGTTAGGAGCTGGATTATCATTCTGTAGTATAGGTTATTCTAGTTTTGTGCAGCCGAATGATCTGCCAGGATAACTTATCATTTGAGTCATGGTGCAAGGGAGGCTGGAAGATCATCCTGAAATACAAAAAGCAGCAGGTCAGCTGACAGATTATCCTGTTTCATGCTGGACAATCTCACCAAATGTTTCCGTGAACTTTCCAACAAGTTGTGTTCCTGGGGCCATTTCTCCCCAAGTCTGCCTTGCTTTTCTCTATCCAGTCTAAACCAGTACATTTAAGAAAAAAAAAGGTTCTTCAGTTTTGCCACATTGTGAAAGTTATGAAGAGACAAGCTCCTCGACTAGGCTGAAAGGACCAATATCAGAATAATAATAATAATAATAATAATAATAATAATAATAATTATTATTATTATTATTATTATTATTATTATTATTATTATTATTATTATTATCATTATTATTATTATTATTATTATTATTATTATTATTATCATTATTTTTATTATTATTATTATTATTATTATTATTATTGTTATTATTATTATTATTATTATTATTATTATTATTATTATTATTATTATTATTATTATTATCATCATTATTATTATTATCATTTTGGCACAAGCACTGAAGTGAACCGAAGTTTTCTATTGGACGTGTTGTAGGAACAGTGAAACTCCTTTTTGTGAAGCAGATGTAGACTGTTTTGGATGGAAGAGCTATACATTGTATGATGTCGTGAGCGTTGAATACGTTTTTAAAGTTGTGCATGAGGTACTTATTCGCTGAACATGGGGTTGAAGTGACTGGTCAGTTCAGAGCAGCTTCACCACTCTATAACGTCAACCGTCTCTCTCAATCCAGTTTATACAAGGTACTAATTGTTTTATCCTGCTTTAATAAGTACCCCGAGATAAGAGAAAGGCATCAGTAATTGCCATCAGTGGCAATACATTGTACGTGAGAACGGGGAGGGGGTATAGTGGTTGTGGTTGATTGGGTCAAGCCCCTCGGCGGGAAAAATTGGGGAGGGGGACCATCTTTCGAAAGTCACGGGTTTGTGTGTGCTTTTTTTATTTCATCCCCCCCCTTTTTTTTTCTTAATGTTACCTGTAAGTGTGGTTCCGCCCTGAGGCTCATGGGAAATATACAGAACTTAATTTTAACGACACTAAGCCTAATGGATTGTGAGATTGATAGCCATTAGCAAATTGCCATCAGTAAATACATTACTGTATTGACGAAAGCATAATCACACTCCCAAACGAAACGGACACACAATTCACAAGGATTCTGACTTCAACACTCCAGATGAATATTACCCTAATATCTCAGATGTTTCTTGCTGTTTGACGAAGTGCAATCCCTAAACCTAATAACCCTAAGTGCAATGCATTCAGGTTGATCCGGGGCATAACATCGAGTGCGCGGTAATGAACCTTTCCCAGTTGTTGCGTGATGTAAGATGGAGTGATATTTCTCCTGAATTAACTTACACTCTAATCATTGAAACAATCAATGGATAGCGCCAGAGATCTTTGCAATGGTTTATGAATATCTTGTTTCCTGTGAAAGTGTGACCATCAGAGCCTCTCGACTGTCTATACTTCATTTCTACCTTTGTTCTCATTTCTCTGGTGGCCCATTTGGGACAAATCTTTGAATAATTATGAACTCTTGGTGACGCGCCAAATTGAATGAAATATAAACTTTCTTTTTTTATTTCATCTTTGCGATCGGCCGGGCCACCAAAATATATCGTTTTGGGAAGTGTGGTGTTCCGACATCAATTTTCAGTGGCCCTTCGTATTCCTTTAGGGTGAAACTGAGATGTCCGTCGTTGCCGAATTTATAAGTCGAATAATGTTTGTGATCGTGCTGTTCGGATACACACTGTACTTGGTATTTCTCAGCTTTTGGTTTGTGATAACGTCGAAAGTCCTGATGAGTGGATTGCAGTACCAATTAACCCTTTGTGTGTGTTTTGGTGCCGATTGGTAAAGAAAACCCCATAGCGTTATACACATTGTTCAAAGTCCCTGGCACAGAAATGGTTAAATGGACCGTTAATGGTTTGTGTGCTGGAAAAAAAAGAAACAAAGGAGAAGGCAAAAAGGATAAAAATGGGCAGATGGTATTTCAGGATCTGATACGAGCTACGGAAACGAAATGAGTACAGTAAAGTGAAAAAAGATATTCCATATTTTCACGATATGTAAACGATATTTTTTGTAGTAGCTAATTAAACGAGGTGATGGTATTGTTGAATACGAGAAAGTCATTCTTCTTCAACATGACAGCAGGCTTTCCTTCTCTAATGAATTTCAGCCGTGTTGAACATAAACTGGTATCAAACTATACTATACCATTCAAACCGAATCTTTATCCATTGCTAATGTACAAAAACCATGGGACGTATAGATTTAATACGTTCACTGTTGTATGGTAACAATTTGGTGATGGTGACTTTTGAGGTGGCAAGGTTGATGAAGCAAAGATGAGAAGTAAAAAAAAAAAAGAGCAAGCGAAAAAAAAGCAATCCTTCCACGTCACCCCCCCCCCCCCCCCCCGGAAAAAAAAGACAAACAAGGGTCAATTGTCGCGAGTGATATGAGTCATTGTATCACAAATTGCCACCGTTTTTCCATATCTACTTTTGAACAAACAGAGAGAGAGAGAGAGAGAGAGGGAGAGAGAGAGGGAGGGAGGGAGAGACAACTTTGAATTGGCTTGTTCCGGAAGTTGAGTACCACCTCGAACGTGCAAAGAACGAGTGACAGTTTTTCATATTCCCCTGCTATTCTTTAGGCACTTCCTTGACATTCCCATTAACAAATTACCATTGGCAAGCAGTAATGAATGCATAATCAGACTCGTAAGCAGATCAAGTTCATTTATTTTGAACAATGATTACAAAGAATCATTTTAAAGGGATATGATGATGACTTTATTACACAAAGACAGTGTTTCTGTGTTAAAAAAAAGAAAAGAAAACAAAACAAAAACCAAAGAGGGTCTTTTGTATCACGTACGAGGAATCTCGTTCTCACGAGGTTGGGTACAGCAAAACTCCGTTTGTGGCAAGGTATGAATCCTTTTTCCGCCTTTCTCGTGCTCATGAACAGCTAATGATAACTTCGTACAATGTGACAACGCTAGGAAGCTTTATAAGTCGGAGATTACGCTGTGAATGAAAGTATGATTAAAGCTAGTTATAACTTGATTAAACTTAAAACCCTGCGCCATTAACTTTAATCAGCCCACGGCATTGTCAAACTAGCAAGTGCACTTTGCACATACCATGGACGGGGGACGCGTGCTCCAGAAACATTGATAATGTACCCAGTCTTGCAGAATGAGAGTGAATCGTAATGAAAGGAAAGAGGTAAGATAGGGAGGGAGGGAGGGGGGGGGGGGGGGGGGGGGGGAGGGTAGAGCAGGAGAGACGTGAGCGAATTTGATTGGTGGAGGCAGATGACTTGGATGGGCGGGGCAGTAGCAGACAGACATCGAGAGGTTAGGATGAAGATCCGATATCATGTTACTACTCTAAATGTTGAAAATAATCTGGAATCCTCGAAAAGAAAAGAAAGGGAAGAGCTCAGCATCGTCGAACTGATACAGACCGACTCATGTAGAGTTAGCGACAACGACTACAAACTACTTGCTTGACTTATTCTGGCTTAAACAGAGAACAGAGAAGAGAGATGTGACTGCATGTGGGCTTTAAAAAGGTGAGTTTCCATTCTCAATATGAATGTTGTATCATGACATTGCGTAGTGGAAACTACTAAATATGTACGATAATGTATGAAAACTATATACACATCTTTCAGAGCCTATACAGGGCTCGGCGCTAACTTTTCTTTCTCTGGTGGCCAGTTCGGGCTGCTGAAATCGTTAATTTGAAATTTCGGTGCCCCCCCCCCCCCAAAAAAAAAAATAATAATAATAAAAAAAAAAATAAATAAATAAATAAATAAAAATAAAATAAAATAAATAAATGAATAGATAGATAGATAAATAAATAAGTAAAGGAAATTTATCAGTTCGAAATTTAAAAAAAAAAATGAAAGGGATGTCATAAAGGCATGACGACATACGAATTGAGACTTTCTGATAAGTTCTAAGTTAATGAAATGTACAAGGTAGGCCTATGTATCACAATTCTGTCCGAAATAAACGCAAGCGTTAAATGATCGCAATTCTATACAAGGTAACTCTTTATGTCTAACATATACATGTATACTTACAACATATACATAGTAGTATACTGGCATAAGGATTGTCAATGATCTCCCCGAAAATATTAGAATATTAGACAGTCTGAATCCCTTTAGAAATGGTCTTGATTCAGTCGTAAATTTTCATACGTGTACTCAGAGTTCACATTGTAGAGTTTGTTTAACCTGAATGAAGATAAACACCTCAGATGATTGTTGTTATCTTGTTACATTTATATTGATTTTAGAGTACGTTTAGTCTTTGTTTTGTTGCCTTTTGTACTTTTTTATAATATGGTAATTATTTGCATCACCTCTATGTATATGAATTGATTTTGTTTCGTTCTATATCTTTGATTTGTTCGGTTTATGTCAAATACTTTGTTCACGGCCTCTCGTGGCTGATTGAGTCCCTTTAACCCCGTGATTAAAACAAACAAACAAACAAACAAGCAAACAAACAAACAAACAACAAACAAACAAACTTCGTCTACTATATACAGTGAGGGTATCGCATAATATTGTCAGAGTAAATACCAGTACTCAGTGAAATGTGGTGTGAAAGGAATGTTATATAGGATAGAGTATATAAGCTATTTTGTTAAAATCAAATTTAACGTGGTAAGCTTATGGGAAAGCACGAAATGTGAATACTTGTAACGTACATTAAACACGACATCAAAAATTGTATTTTTATCTATTACAACAGGGACGAACAATATGATTTCAAAGAAGTCTGGAGAATCACCTTTGTATGGATTCTGCCCTGTGTTTGTCGTACTACTTGGCGTACTGACTGCAGTGCAAGGTATTCAGAACTATTATCCCCTTGTCGTCATCTTTGCACCTTCTGCTTTCTTTGTCGCTCATATTACCGGTCAAGCAACTGCTACTGTATATCATGATTACAATTTTTAAAGGAACGTTGGAGTAATTAAAGCGAAAATCCACTCCTTGATCGAATTGTGTCTGATCAAAACATCAAGAAACTTGGACAGAAATCAAGTGGGTGAGTTTTGGAAGTTAGAGTTTAGCATGCTTACAGAGTAATATCGTTCACAATCACATATTCACTATTGAAGTCCATACACGTGTTGTTTTTTTTTGCTGTTTTTCAGTACAAAAAAAAAATAGGAACAGAAGAGATTGTAATGCATTATTATCCAACAAATTTCGATCGTTGCACCAAATTTTCAACGCGCCACTCGTCTTCTTCAGGGTTTCAGACAGCCTGAAGAAGACGCAATGGAAATTTGGTGAAACGATTGAAATCTGTTGGACGCTAATAATGCATTTACAATCTCTTCTTTTTATTTCAGATGAAATGAATGATGGTACAAGTCTTCCTTTGTCTTCCAAATGCATCAAATTTGATTACTTGTAAGCGATTTACTAAAAAAGATCTTTAAATGCTATCAAAATGTTATAGAATAGGACAAGTAGGCCTATCATCATTAAAAGTATTAATGTTGAGTTATGATTCGGTACATATATATATATATATATATATATGTGTGTGTGTGTGTGTGTGTGTGTGTGTGTGTGTGTGTGTGTTTTGTAAGATAAGCAACATCAATCACTGATTCTTATTAGTAAGCGTTTCCAATACCATGTCATCACAGGGTCGCATGGTGCCGTATCTGCTGACCAACAGCTTGTCCGAGACCTCTTGGACTTGGGTTACGACCCCCGCGTCAGACCCGCCAGAGCTGCGAACGACTCCATAGACATCGACATACAGTTCGTCTTGTTCAAACTCTTCGATCTTGTAAGTCATGTTTGATAAGAAAGGGTAAAATGCCAACACTTTAACTGATGCGTTTTCTAAATGTTAATTAGAGGAATGTTGTAAAAGACATAGAATGCCTAATCAGTTGCTATTGAAAACATAGAAATCTTCTGTTGTGAAAGATACCATTATTTCTAAAAAAGAAAAATATATATAGACTCTATATTACTATATATATATCATTATCGAGGTTCATGTTTTCGCACACACACACAAAAAAAACACACACACACGCGCACATTTGCACTAATATACCCAAACGGATGTTGATGTCTCTAGATTGCATTTCTCAAGGAAATAGATCACAGATCGTTCCAATTATTTTAAAGTTTTAGTTTTGTAACATTTCGAGGACATCCCAAACAAAAATTTCTGACTTGTTGATACTTGCTACAGTTCGTATGCCGAAAAAAACTCTACTTCGTACATCTCATGGAATGGGATTCAAACCAGCATTCGCTCGTGAGCATAGACCGAGATTGATCATGACTAACATGTCCGACATGATCATGATCATAATGATTGCTAATCTGTATCAACATCATACATCCACAGGACGTTCGTCAACAAGTGATCAGTGGAGCAGCATGGATGAAACTGGTATGTCGATCATGACTCAAATGTCCCTTCTCCATCAGATTTCACAAAATAGACGACTGACATTCAACAAACTGAACTTCATGAATTTTCAAACGTCCTGACACAACACATGGGTAGATCCATCTTACATGTCTTATCTGTATGTTATTGATCAACGGGGCAACTAACTTCATGAGAAAATCACTTCAGCTGGGTTGCTACTTTATACTTGATGAAAGAATGCCGGGAAATTGCAACAATCTTTCAACAATAACATAGAAATGTTTGGTGATTTGGCTCGGTCGGTCTGAGCATCCAGGGTGCAGGCGGTGAAGTGGTTTTGCCTCACTTCCAACTGGACCCCATGGAAGACCAGCCATAATATACAGTGCAGCTGAATATGGATTATCCAGCCATCTTCTCAGATGGAAATATAAAACAAAATGGTAAACAAACAGGCAAAGAAACAAACAATAATGAACTCAAAGGTTTAAATAAAGATAGATCAACAAATTAAAAATTTGTGATGATACTATCATCTATAATGTCATCTAAAGGCTTGCTATCATCTATACTACCAAGATATAACTATGCTATCATCGGACAGATATCACGTGGTAAAAGTTCGAATTAAGTGATCCCAAGTAGGCCTGTTAGACAAGTACAGCTCAAATGATTTCTTTGATCGTATAACTATCGTTGATTTTTTTACCCCATATTTATAAATAAAGTGTAGTTGGTATTGGATAATGCAGATGACCGGCACCCACTGAATCCTAAAATATCTCAATAAATTTCTGATATAAATATCAAAATCAAAACACGGCTTACAGAAATAAAACCAGGTATACCCCTCATTAATGATCAATATCAGTTTCCCCTCGTTTGTGCATGCATCTGTTTGCTGTTCAATGTTATCTTTAGATATTTATGTGTAAGTGCGTGTCTGTCTGGCTGGCTGTCTGTCTGTCTGTCTATCTGTCTGTGTTATCTAGGCATGGAACGACTACCGACTGTCGTGGAAGAGACGAACTATGGCGGTTTGGCTTACTTCAACATTGGCTCCGACGCTGTCTGGACGCCGGAGGTTATCGTAACGAACTCGTGAGTGACGTCATCACTGGTTTCCATCGGTCCACTGCTTTCGCGCCACTCGTGTATGAAAATAGTATACTGATTAGAAATTACGATTTGAAATGAAATAAATGCATAAATGGATGAAGTATATAAGATGAAAGAGAGAGGAGGGAGGGAAGAAACAGGCAGAAACGAGATATTAGATGATACTCAGCAAAAAAAGAAAGTAAACACTTTTTCGAGGTTATATTTCTCATATAACATTTGGCGAAAATGTATTATACACCATATTAAAGATAATTTAATTGGCTATCAACCCGGTAGGTCAACAAAAAGGAAAACTTTACGCATGAGTGAACACCTTTGTTTTTCTCTTCCAGGGCACAAAAGTAAAAATTGCAAAACTGAGCAAGTTGTCATTCATGCGTAGGCGCTCTTCCATATAACAATGAGAACAAACAAAAATTTCACACAAAAAGCAACATGAATAAACTTGCAAAAATAAACCTATGATTTTTATGATATCTTTAAAGCCCAAAAGATCAATGAAGGCTAAAAATAATGGAGGAAAATGAAGAATCTTCTGTCAAGACTAAATTCAAATGAAATAAGAAAAGAAGCAATAATTAACAAAAATGGCAGAAATTTTAGTTGTTTCTTTTTTCATATTAGAAAATTGTCAATAATATTTAGTTCTTGAATTTGTCTCGTGAATTCTTAAAAAAAATTGAAAAAAATATGTCCATGTAACCATGTTTATGCATATTACTCCCTATATCATTTAAAGTTTGAGTTGACAGAAAATTCTTATTTTCCCCCTTTACTTTACCACTTTGTTTTTGTTGGAGGTTATAAAGAGATAAAGAGAACAAAACCTTATTTTTGTTATTTCATTCATGTCTCTCATTGTGTTAAACTGGTCTTTTGTTGTCATTGTTATCGTGAAGGGCATTTGCAAATGAAAGGCAACATGTCAATTTTTGCAATTTTTACTTTTGTGCTTTGGAGGACAAAAACGAATGTGTTCACTCATGCATAAAAATTCATTTGTATTAACCTATATACTAGCTTGATAGGCAATTAAATCACCTTCAATATGGTATATAATACTTCGATTTTCATCAAATCTTCTATGACAAATATGAACTCGAAAAAGAGTTTACTTTCTTTTTTTGCTGAGTGTTTATTATATATATATATATATATATATATATAGAGAGAGAGAGAGAGAGAGAGAGTTAGAATTAGATTAATGAAACGGATAATGTAGGTTGCTAAGCACCCGTTTCATCCAAGTGGCGCTCCAACTTATACAATCCATGTTATAAGCATTCTATTTTGCTTCAATGTATAATTGCATATACAGTAATCACCAGAATTATTACAGAATACTTTTGTACAGTTTGTATGTACCTTGATGTATCTTTACTTATCCAGGGCCATGATGTCTTCTGATAATCCTTTCGATAGCAACAGAAAAGTTCTCATATCATCCGACGGTCGAGTGATCATCACTTTCATTTTCCGTTTCGTCACTTACTGTCTCGCCCAAGTTGAGAACTTTCCCTTCGACAAACACACTTGTTTCGTAACAATCAGCTCACCCACCTTGCCCAAAGGTTCATTCAAACCGAGGAACTTATCACTGAGTCACGTGAGTCACAGAAGGAACAACCAGTGGGAGGTAAATGTAGGCAGAATTTACCTCGCATCTCACTATGGCGCAGACAAGCAGACTATTCAAAAAGAACTCGAGAACCTTAATGTGAATTTCGAAATCATGCTGAATCGACGGCTCAAATACTTCATCCTAAACCTGGTGCTACCACTGTTCCTACTAAACGCGATGTCGCTGGTCGTGCTTTTCGTTCCGGCTGAGAGCGGAGAGAAATTATCAACTGCAGTGTCTCTCCTACTGGGCGTGGTCGTGTTCCAAATCATCGTGATCGACCTGGTCCCCACCAGCAATGATGGCTTGTCGCTGCTGGGCAAGTACGTCTTCGTCACTTTTGTCGTGTCCTGCGGAAGTGTCATCGAAGCTGTCGTCACCCTGAATATCTACAAGAGCGCGCGCGAAATCTGCGGCCGCCACTGGCGACAGTTTTGGTTTCGTTGTATGGCGCGTATTGCCTTCGTTTCGCATAACATTTCACTGAATTATAATACAGCGAAGGAGCCCCCATTCATGGGTATGAATCAAGGGCACTTTCCTGGCGGCGGACCGACGAAATCTTACAGGTATGTCATCGATCAAACTGTCCCAAGCTGCGCAGTAACGTCAGAACGAGGTGAAGGTGGGAACCAGACAAACAATGTCGAGATGAACACAATTTTTTCGTCTGCTGATGAAGAACCAGTAATCCCAACGAAGGTAAGTAAGATGAAGCAATAAGGGTAAGATCTCTCACACCTCCCTGTACCAACACAAGTGATATTTCATTTCCAATTAGGTTTTGTGAAAGCTGCCGACAATTGGTCTTTTACTTTATTTCTTTTCTCCATCACAGACTAGCAAGCTGCAACTAAATGTTTGCAATGGGTGTATAGGGCAATTACCTCCTGGGCAATTACCCCAGACTCTTCCCCTGACGCTAGCCTTAATCCTAACCCTAACCCAAACTCTAGACCCTAAATTTAAACCTAACCCTAACCCTAATCTTTACTCTAACCTTATCACTAACCAGTATTTAGCCGGGGGATAATTGTCCTCGGGAGTAATTGCCCTGATACGCTTTGCAATACTGCATGCCGAATATATTTTGATTCATATAGTAATGGTATTACTTTTATTCTGATAACGTAACTATATACACCTTTAAAGTATATGATAGGCCTATCTTAGTATGCCTTTTACCTTAGATGCAAATTTCGGAGAGTCTTCCATGTTCCTGCATGTAGTGTGGGTCTCTTCTCTTTCCTCTTTTACACGTCTGTAGTTTTCTTCTGTCATTGGTCATGTATTGATTTATCTATTTATGGTTATGTCGTTAATTATTGGAAAATTGATTTGAAAAAAAAAAGAACTTTTGCACTAATCAATGAATGTCTTGTTTCCTGTGAATGTGTAACGGTCGGTACCTTGCGGCTCTGTACATGTACATGTGTATATTCATTTTCATTTTTGCTGTCATTATCCTGCAGGGCGAAACTGAGATGTCTGTCATTTCAAGAATCATTAGTCGAGCGATATTTATGATCGTGCTGCTCGGATACGCGGCATTTCTCAGCTTCTGGCTTGTGACGACGTCGAAGGTCCTATGAATGGGTAACGGAATCAATCAACCCTTTGTGTGTTTTTGGTGCCGATTTGCACATGAAACCACATAACGTTGTATACACATTGTCCAAAGTCCCGTATGGCACAGAAAGGGTTAAAAGAAGAGTTCGTGCTTGGTGTACACGCAAATAACAGCAACAACAGAAACAAAAACCAAACAAGCAAACGAAGAAGAAAGAAAAGGGGGAAGTCCGCAGATAGTATTGGGGAGCTCACTTAAAGTTTAAAACAAATTGAATGGTAGAATATGATAGAAAATGCTGAATAATTTCACGATCATGGAAATGGCCTTTTTAAAGTAAAAAATAGCTACATGAGATGGCGAATCGATCATGATGATTTACGAGATAGTAATTCCTCTTAAGCCTGCAGAGTGTAGGCATTCTTTGTCGGATGAATTTAAGCAGTGTTTAACTTCCATCGAACTCTGTTTCAGCGAATTTAAATTTTGATATATAATACAATAGGCAAGATATGAAAGTTGAATTATGACATGTTTCCTATTGTATTTTTGTAAGGTAGTATGGTGACTCTTACAGGGCAAGGAAGTTGTTGAAGCAAAGAAAGATTTTTGTTTTTATGTTTTTACACTTTCAGCAACCTAGTCCCCCCCCCCCCCCCCCCAAAAAAAAAAAAAAAGTCGCGTGGTCAGAAGGGCTGGGATTCATTTTACACACTGTCACCATTTTTCATTGTCTAATTCTAACAAATAATAAAGAAATTGATTCAGCGTTGTCTGCTTTATCACATTTGTAAATAAGCTCTTGTAATCTTTGGCATCCCTAATTCTCCATATTGCAGTATCAGCTTTCCATATTCCCTTACATACTACAACGCATGTTGTCATGATAAAATAAAAAATGGAGAGATAACTTGGAATCGCTGATCATTTTGAAAGGATGCCGTTCTATCCTATTACATTGTATAGATTTATGCCTAGTATAGATACGGAGTAAGTAGCATTTCGTGGTGTGCACACCCGATCGACTCGCGCGTTCACTGTTCTTAATTTCTAAAGTATATTAAGTTTGTAGCGGTTTATTCCGTCAGGCTTAAGGCTAGAAAGAGTAATAAAGTCAAAGACTTGATAGTTATTCTCTATCCAAGTCACCAAGACAAATAAATGCCTTTCCCCATACTGGGAAAAAAAATATCGCTATGGCGCGAGGCTCATTCATCTCTGCAGAGCAATATGAGAGAGAGAGCCCTCTAGTGTTCTTAGCATGCATCTCCCAGATCATTCATCGCAAAATTTGTTTCATTGAAGTTTGTCGCACATTCTGATGTGATTAATGTCATTAATGTGTCAAGATATCAAATATTATTCATTAGTCCAGTAACGCATTGTACTCGGTTTTTTTTTAATCTTTTTCCTCTTCTCTTTCATTTTCTCTCTTCTTCTTCGTCTTTTTTTTTGCGTTTTCATTTCTACTGCTCTCCTGCCTCCCATCTTTTCTCCAGCTTTCCTTCCTAATGTTTCTTCTCCTCCTCTCTCAGTTCTTTCCACCCTTTCTCTCTCTCAACCCCTCTTACTGTCCCTCTCCACCTTTCTCACTTTGATCTATCTTTCAATTTCTTTTTCCTTTTTTAACCGTTCTGTATCGTTAAGTCGAGTGGAGTTTCTTAGGTATAAAACCAGGTTTTATATACATTCTACATATGGGTAATTCCATAAAATAGGGACCCACTTTGTGACATGCCTATTTTGCCAATAAAATCAGAAAATCAGATTTGTGTTCAACATAACTTTAAAAGACATTCCTATTGAGTAAGTCCCTCGAAAACTGACTGAAAATTAACATTCTAAACTGAAACTGAAGGAAGTCAGCATACCAAATTGCAGTGTATGGGGAAAAACTAGTTCACCATGTAAAGGGGACACCATTGATGTCCCCCTTACACGGTGAACCATTCATTTTGGCATCTTACCACATATTTCAAACTAGTTCTATATGTTTGTTTCAATAGAAGTGATTATTTTGAAGTAATAAATTAACTATACTATTGAAAAAATGGCATAACCCCTATTTTTGGCCAGGGAAAAGATTCTTCAGTGTTTCTCGTGTAAGGGGGACACCAAATATTATTTTTGCATTTTTTTTTTCAAATCAATTAAGTGGTCAATTTTTGATACCTGTTACAAAGAAACCACAGCTACATTGTAAAATATGCCAATGAGGAGCAATTATTGTTCTGATAAGACACAAAAAATTAGCTGTCACTGTGCCCTGACGTAATATAGGGGGACACCAAAGCCACGTGTGTGAAAATTATAATTTGGTCTCTTTTTTTTTTTCAAATTTATTTGTTTTACCCCAATTTTCTCTTGAAATCTTTTAAACTATGTGATTGCTACCAAAATAACAACAAACAGTTCAACACTGGTCCTTAATATGGATTCCACACTCATAAGGTTTCTCGTGTAAGCAATTATGGGGACACCAAAACTTACACGTGAAACGTCTTTCTTGGGATTTACGTGCGCAAATGTGTATCAATTGATACATTAATTATATTTATAGTGTTCAAAATTTGCTCGTCTTTTATCATTTTTGACCCCTTAAAATAGAGTTTAATCCACAAACAAGCTGTAAATCTGTCTAACTGGTGTTACAGTAAAATGTCACACAATTTTGCCCCAAAACGTTGTGATTTTGCACTTTTTGTCAAAATTCATGTGGAACTTTGAAGAAGCAATGTCTATATTTTACTTTGAAAAGGAAGATACCTACCTGAATAAGAGTATTCAGAAGTAAAATTGACTTAGGGTATGTAATCTTTAAGCAATGACAATATGACCCTTTTTAATGGAATTACCCATATGTGTGTGTGTGTGTGTGCGCGCGTGCGCGCGCATGCGTCTGTGTCGTGTGTGTTTGTGTCTGTGTCTGTGTCATTCGATCCAGCTATCCCTATCTAATCAGATTTACATGTATCACATTCTGTGCATGTTAATGATGTTTTGAATTTTCTATCCAATGTGTTTTCCTTGTGTAGCATATTTTCTCTCTCTATTTTCATCATTGTAAATTGAATAATTCATAATTCAGCTATAAAAGTGGGCAGCGAAGTTTGAGAATAGGTACAACCATTCAATACTGGAGTATGCTACAGTTCGCTTGAGATAATTTCATATAAGGCCAGATAAATTCCTATCATTTATCCAAATAACAATTATTCTGAATAGCAAATTCGCATAGGTAATCTGGGCCCCGTTTCATTAAACTTGTCATCAGTGACAAGTCATAGATGTGACAAGCTACTGAAATCCTTGCATCTGATTGGCTGAGAACAAATTTTGTCATAGAAATGTGGCAGTTGCCATTGATGACAAGTTTTATGAAACGGGCCCCAGGTATAGAAAGTGATGTAATACCTATTATGAAGTAAAAAAAGTGCCCAAATTGACGCAATTGTTTTGCAACAATCATAATATTTTGGCATGGGAAATATACTCCAACCCCTCCCACACCATCCTTAACCAGACCCAGCTCGAACGTTTAGAACCTCATCAACTCCCTCCCTCCCCCACCCAATCAATGTATTATAATATACTTAGATTTGATAGATAAAGAGTAGATAGGCATCTATATATTCATCACCATTTGTTATCTACCACATGGTGTGCATGTCCAATAATTATCCGAGTTATTCCCCCCCCCCCATAAACTGTTTGCTTTATGTCGTTTCATGAAGTTGTCATTTAGGGTAAATGGTTGAACGAGCTATTTTTACATCAATATTGTGAACAACATAATATTGCGATATTATTTTAGTTGCTATTGTCTTGGAAAAACACTTTTGAATTTATTATCTGTAGACAATACGACAGACAAACTTAAACACACTCGAAACCATGCACACTCGCACACTCACCTACAAGCAACACACACACACACACACACACACATCAACACACACACACATACACACAGGCATACACTTACACTCGGCAAAGGACAAACAAACTAAACAAAACTAGAAAGAGAATCAACTGGCTTGGAAAAAAATCCACAGAGGAGCAAACACACCCATGAGGATGATATTGTGAGATGAGACAACGTTATTTATTCATTTATTTTTATTTGTTTGTTTCAGGAATACTATTAAAGTAACACTCTGGCTTACTGCTTAATTAACCATGATAGATATTAAAGTTACGTCTTTTAATCTTCAAATTCACTTTGTTTTCTGAACACTTGTAACTATACCTTGTATGATTCAACGAATGAAAAGCTAATGTTCCACAGCAAACAATTTACACAATATTCAATATGCAACTCACGTCAAATAATGCAGTTTACACCAAAGATCTACCACTATGTTAAGTAGCATAATGCAATATAGAATTCATAATGTATGATATTTGCAGATTACTGGTGGTCATATGCGGTGTAATTGCGCATATTTTGCAACTATTTTTTTAAACAGCAGAAAATTACACAACATTCAATCATATTGTAAATCACGTCTAATGGTAATAATTCACGCCAAACCACATATCTACTGCTATAGCAATTGTACTTATAGTAGTATGTGCATAATATTAATATGTATACAACATTATGTACCAGTTAGTCATAAAATAATAGTTATGATAAACATCTATACGCATATTTTGCAATCATTACTTTTAATAACAGGACAAAACACACAATACCCAATAAACATACCGTCAAAGTCAACCTGTCTATAGCGGCCACGTACCGTATGTGGCCATTGACACCGCCCCCGAAAAACTATGTTGAAGACTGTATAATATAGTGTCCGCCAATTTTGTCTCCCTTTGAAGAATTTAACCTGTCTATAGCAGCCGAGTCAATAATGCAGCATGCTATTCTGCCATTTTCAGTTTAAAAAAAGAATATGCTTGCTGTACTAAATCTACTTTACAACAACTATCAATACAGGCATTCATCAATATACATGCGCATATAGATTACATGCAAATACTTAAAGACGCATACAACTATGTACACGTAGGCAATGCACACAAAACGTCGGATGACCCGTCTATAACGGACACTCTTTTCATCTCCCTTGAGGGACTGCTATAGACAGGTTTCACTGTACTTCGTCAAGGTCACATTTTTGCACACTGTGTAATTTACCATCATGATTCTTTAGCCTAAGTTACGTCCTCAATCTCCAAATTTGCTTTACTTTCTGCACCCTCGTAACTATGGGATCATCCAAAGAGCTACACACACACACACACACACACACACACACACACACACACGAATCATACGGCCCAAGAACTACAAATTGTAAATACGGTCATGAGTCACACACCCATTAGTCAATACAGGCCATGGGTCAAGTAGCCCTCGAGTTTAACACCCTGCGCTAGTCGCGCTAGATAGGTCTACCATGTAAAGCACACCCACGAGCGCGACAGGTACTGTAAGGAAAAAAATAGGTAAAATAGTTACGAGCTCGAGCTCGACAGTACGTATATAAAGCTCCGTAATGTGCGGCCGAGCTCGTGGACATTTGTTGCCCAGTGTTAGCTTGTGTTCCCTATATGCCTAGTGTCTAGCTCGTGAACCGCATAGCTCTTTGTGGGTCATGGCCGCTAGTAAGCTGAATGACCCGTGGGTGTCGAGCTCATGAGGCGTGCCCGTAATTGTATACCTCGATGTCGTAGCGAAGTACAAACTAATTCCCAACAGCAGAAAATTTCACAATATTCAATAAAATACAATTTCTTCAAAAATAGAACACTAACCCTAGAATTTAATTCTTGTATATAGTATAGGACGATCTATAAGATATTGCCAATCATTAAAAGAAGTAGAAAGGTTACAGTATATTTAGGCATATTTTGCTTCATTCTTCTTAAGCAGTAGACAACGCACAATGTTCAATAAAACGCAGATAAAGTCAATCATATAATACAACAGACGCTAATCCAAACGTCTACCGTTATAGCGAATTAGATGTAGTTCAGTGGACTTCCAATACAACGAAGTCCTCGGGACCAGCAATTGTCTTTCGTTATATCGAAGTTTCGTTGTAGCCGAATAGATGAAAAATGAAATATAAAGAAAAGATAGTGTTGGGGAGTGAATTTTTACGTCGTTGTAACCGGAATTTCGCTATAACCGTGTTCGTAATAACGGGAGTGGACTGTAGTATGCGTAGTAAGTCTAACATAGTAAATACAGGCTTATTTTTTTGTGTTATTACTTCTCAACAGCAAACAACAGGCAATATTGAAAGACAGTGTAAATACGATTCAGTTAAGCAATACAATTCACACCAAACGGAAATCTAATCGTAATTATGATTTCTATAACTACGGACATTTGCTGATTAGTCAGAAACGATAAGAAACAGGCATTGTAGACATTTTAAACAGCAAACAACAATCAAATAATTAATAAAAATGAAATAGAATAGTAGAAGTGTATACGCTAGGGCAAATGTTTCCAGCTATACCAAAATGTCGGGGTATTATGATTTTCATTTCCTATAGTAATACTGTAGTACATTTGCAAATTAGTCGGATATGTTTAACAAAAAAGTTATTGGCAGATAAACTGGAGGCCAGTAAATCTTTTCTCTAGAACGACTCCATGGACCAATAGATTTTGTCTCATTATATTCATATTTAAGGTAAAAGTCAAAGATATGTCTTATGTTGTTATTGTTATGTTGTTGTTATATTATAATATGTAGCCTACATGTACATATGCTGTACATTGTATTTGATTTCAATGTCATTCTCCTTTTTCCGTATTGATGCGCTTAGAAACACCAGTACTAAGCGCTATATAAATGTTATTCATTAACATTATCATTGTCATTATGTCACCATTTCACAAAGACGTCATTACCTAGAGAAACATAGATAGTTACTCCCGTTCCA
Organism: Diadema antillarum; assembly: GCF_040938485.1. NCBI lineage: Eukaryota > Metazoa > Echinodermata > Echinoidea > Diadematoida > Diadematidae > Diadema > Diadema antillarum. Next base: position 2,461,028 of record NW_027270926.1, on the reverse strand, counting down.
CAGACATTTTTTTCTCATCGGTCACTCGTTGGAAGCAGAGTTTGTTGCTCCCGACCACCAACCAAAGTGTGTCGAATGGCAGTCTGATGAATCCGACTTGTGATGGTCGATCGTCAGGTCAATGTCAGACACGCCGGGCGTGATCCGATGAGCCGGCAAGATCGTCCAGTGAGGATCGTGCACGACAGGTCTGAGACTGACTCGATAGTCCACATAACAATCGTATTCATCAGACTGCGACCCGATACACTTCGATGGGTGGCCGGAAGCAACAAACTTTGCTTATTACCATTTCTGAAATTTCTGTGGAATTGGGACATAACCCTACTAATGGCACTCGTCACCTCGGTGTTAATAGGCAAGAATCTTGGTGAGCTGGACTAAGAGCCACAGCGCCTTCTAGAATGCAGTCTCTACATTATACCCCCACTCCACACAGATTTTCACTCATCCGAAGCCAAGTTTATCGCTTCCGGCCACCTACCGAAATGTATCAGATTGCAGTCAGATAAATCCCTGTCAGTGTCAGACAATTCGGTCAGTGATCCGATGAGGCAAGATCATCCGATGAGGATCACGCGCGACATGTCTGACACTCTCCTGATGGTGGACCAACCAAGTCGAATTCATCAGACTGCGATCCGATAGATCCGACGAGATCTACGCCTCACACCTGGGACATAAAATGGAGCAGTGAAAGGACGTCATTATGCTGCCATTACAAAGCTACCTTAATGAATGGGGGGGGGGGGGGTGTATTCATTATAAGTAGGACATGCCAGTTTATTATGAATCAAAGTAGCTGTGGTGGCTCAGCGTGAAGCTGGAATGAAATAAACTGAAAATTGAGGTCGTCTGCAAAATATATCTCATGTGGAAGCTGGACACGCTTCCTTTTCATTTCAGAGGGCCTGTCTTTGTTTCAGCATAGAGTCAGAAAACAATCGCAATACAACTAAATATCATTTGTGATTGATAAAACAGTAGTCCTTTATTTCTTTTCTTTTTTGCGAACCTCTACGTGTTTGAAGGGAAATATTTACTGGTATAGGACTTACTCTTTTGACATTATGACCTTCAAGACCCACAAATTTGCCAGCCAAATTTAATATAGGTTATAGCTTTAGCTCATCAGCTAAGTGAATAATCATATAGGAGAAAATCGCATCTTGGAGATGTTGATTGATAATGAGTTATGCACCCTTTCTAATCCCCTCATTTCCCCCTGTTAGAATCATTTCATCTATACAACAGACCACTAAAAGGGCAGGGCACTCTTTCCCAAGACCAGCTTCATGTGTTTGCAAAACGAATATTGAGCTCTTTAAAGTGTGAACAGAAAAGACAAAGGATGCAGAAAATGAAGAAGTATACAAAAGAAATTGAGGGACAAGCTGAGTGAGAGAAGAAGTAGTTGATATATATAGGTAAGTCGATTTGTAAACAGCTGAAATGGAAACTCAAACCCAAATCATGGACATCTATGGCATTGCCAAATGATCAGGTTTATGGCCGGAATTCGCAGATGTATGCCCTATCCCCAGAGCAATCCACATGATGTAAATGTGGTATATCCTTGGAAGGACTACGATGCACTTGTGTGCAGTCTTGGGACTCTGCATTTTGTGGATTTGGCTCGCCTTTATACCAAAAACTGCTGGAGGTTGGCAATGTGCCCCCAACTGTATCCCACGTGTAGACCCCTTCGGACAGCCGGTCATTCAGCCCTGTCCAAGCCTTGATGTGAGAAGATCCAGGATTGCTGGAGACAATTACTTCTTGGATAGTGGAAAGTTCACTTTGGGTTTCTATGGCGACCAGATATCCTCCTAGTTCATCGCATCTATCCCTAGCCATCTCCCAAGTTACCATTTCGCTGCGATAGACATAGCAGGAGTCTGGAGACGACGAACTCTGGTCAGGACAGACAAGTTCTTGGAGACACAAGGTACAAGTGAAAATATAAATCATATTTCATTATATCGATTTTATCAGTTGAATATATACTAGTAGTATAATGTACACACAAGTACTACTGCATGTACACTGTAAAAACATCGGTGTTAGATTTAACACCACGGGTGTTAAATCTAACACCGGTCAAACTTCAATAAAGGACCACACCCACAGGTGTTGAATATGCACTGTGATGGTGTTGAAAAGTGTTCACCTGACACTTCGTGGTGTTAATTTGACACTGTACCTGGTGTTATTTTGACACTGTACTGGTGTTAATTAAAAAATGACACCACATGGTGTTGATTTGATATTTGTTGGTGTTGATATCAATGGTTTAACACCCGTCCAGCTTCAATAAGAGACCACACCAGCTGGTGTTACTTTGGTGTAAATATTTTCACATTTTTTCAAAAATCTAGTATTTTAATGTAAAATTCTTGATCGTCTTGTTTAAATTAAAAATCAACAAGAAGTGCAGTTACTAAGAAACTCTTCAAAAAACAGTTTAAAATTTGGAAATGACACCAGGAGGTGTTGATTTAACACCATAAATGAGCACCGAAAATCTAACACCAGCTCGGTGTTCACTATTTAACACCGGACTTTTTGCAGTGTAGGTAACAAAAACACACAACAAAATACATTATGAATATTAAAGTCAGTTACGTATACATAATATACAGTGCCCTGATATATATATATATATATATATATATATATATATATGTATATATGTATATATATATATATATATACATATATATATATAGTGTGTATTATATATATATATATATATATATATATAGTGTGTGTGTGTGTGTGTGTGTGCGTGCGTGTGTTTGTCTATTTATCACTTTTCATTATGTTCTTTTTAAGTCTAACATTGATATAACGTTATGAATAAGCATAGTGTCTGTAAAACATACATACCCTCCTTTTCACATCGATATCCAACAAATAACCTCGGGCACGTGCAGGTGAAGCTATCCAGAGTTTCCGAGCAGGTCCCACCATTAAGACAGGGATTGGGCACACAGTCTGTTTGTGTAACACATTAAATGAACTGAATGACCCGAATTCACGAAGGTGCATGGCACAATCCATTAAACCATGGACAAAGACCATGCAGCGCCAAGTGTCGCATGGAATATTTCGTTACGAAATCAGTCATTTTGTCGACGAAATACGTAACGATATATTCCGTGCGACACTTAGCTTTTCCATGGTTTAACCCATGGACAATATTGCACCACCTTCGTTAATTCGGGACACTGTGACGTCGATTAGGACTATATTCGGAGTTCATGTTGATTTTATTATTATTTTTTACTCATTCATTCTCTCTCTCTCTCTCTCTCTCTCTCACTAATCTATGTACGGACGGGTATCGCCATTACTAATTTAATTTTTTCTTCTGTTCGAAGTTTGTTACTCTAATCTACTTTCTTTCAGAAAAAGTATGGTTATATGTATAGAGTTAGTCTGGTCACTGAACAATTGACATCTCTTTGAAGGATTAAAAAATGTCTGCTTTCACTTTAATTTTCATTTTTTAAAACATATTTCATGTTTTTTCTAGAATGGTGAGGTCGGTCAAAAGCCAATATTTTCTTAAATGAGGCCAAAATATTCCGATTCTACCCTATATATGCCTTCATAATAGATGATAAATCGGCTTGGTCAAAGTTGCAGAGTCGAATATCGGTGATCAGAAAAGGGAAAATTCCTAGTCCCTTTAACTTGAAATACATGATGATTGACTTAGTCGCGTAAGTCGGTATTGCCGCGTATTCTCCACAATCTAAAAACGCTCTTGTTTTGCAGATTTTGAAGTGCCAGCCCATATCCTCATTAGTGTGTTAGCTACTTGAGTATATCATATTACTAAAAGTAAAAAGGGGAAGTGTGTAGAATTGATTAATGGAGAAATCCATGTTAAAGGAACTGTAACATACAACAAACAGTAAACCTACCACAGGGGTTAATACACACACACACAATTATCACCAACACACACACACATTATACATAGTATACATGTAATAACGGCGCGAACATGGACAAAAATTAAAGTTCACATAAGTCGAAAAGTACGGTACTATTTAGTGCTTGCTTCTATCCCGAGGACTAGAACTCACGCGAGGTTAACTCTATATAAACTCTATACCTCGAAAGCGGATTAGTTTTAAGTCAAATAATTTCACTTCACTTTTTTCAAAAACAATCTGTCCACCTCTGTTGGTAACAAATAATGTATCGTCATGACATTCTGCTTGCCACACTGAGCGAGTCTCGAAAGGTTGGTATCATTCACTTTGTACGTCTGTGTCCAGAAGTATACTAACACTATTATGTGGCAATCACTAATCAACATCCATGTTGAAAGGGGAAAGTGAAAAGTTACCAGGATGGGCACAGTACAGATTAGTCTTTCCTTGCGCTGCTTTCGGAACCATGACGTCATACTGGGGATGGTCACGTGGGACATATTTTGGTGTCGACCGGACATAACTGCCTGTCTTCTCGGAGAAGATATTGGGGCAGAGATTTTCCATGTCCTTCGGTACATTACAAGTGTCACTTCCAACGGTGGCGGTCTCCACGTAGTAAACTACATCATGAAAGAATAGATATATACATTTCAACAGGATATAAGTCTTTATTTCATCGTCAGACCTGAAAGTACTCATATTTGACAATAGCATATCTTCAAAATTTGGAAATTTCTAATGGCTATTTAGCAATTTATCCCACAGTTTAAGGTTGATATACCGAACGGTTCGCAGAAACAAAGATATCTTACGGATGAATTATACCACAGATTATGTGAACATGTATTGTGCATAATTATGAATGTCCAGGATTTAAAAGAAAACGTAAGAAAAGAAAAGATGTTTAATCTGTGATGACGGTCATATTTCCATTAACGCCTTGAATCATGCCAACAAACTGTTGGATCACGATGATATCTGATAACTTTACTAACTTATATTGATGATATATATCGCATCATTATGATTTCTATAATGACCCAAGATACTATCCTGGGTCATTATGATTTCTATAATGACCCAAGATACTATCCTGGGTCATTATGATTTCTAGAATGACCCAAGATACTATCCTGGTTATAGTTTTTTTTTTTGTGCAGTTCATACAGTTTCTGTTGGCTTAGCAGGTGTGTATTGTCCCATATTATATGACAATATGAGAAATATTGTAAGACCAGAGTACAATACGATTAATCGGAGTACATGTTAAGGTAAAAAAAAAAGAGGCTAAGTCGAAATAGAATACCTAGTATACATTTAGGAACTTTATTCTGAATATGATCAATATAAGGTTTCCGAGATAGTCGTTCATCTATACTATTACACCAAGAAATGTTGTGCAATCAAGTCTAGAAATCATGTTCTTGTTCAATATTGGTAAATGGTAATTCATTATTCAATATGTTTCCTTACCGAAGTACCGCATTACTATATTATTACATTATTATCATTATTATCATCATCATCATTAATACTTTTATCATTATCATGATAACATTAGTCTGAGATTTGTAGACAACCTTAAACGTATATACAAACTCTTTCCCACTTATTTGAATTCAAATGAATTTATTAGAAATTTCTGCATTGAATATGTTTTAAAAATGAAATATACAGTCATTTTTTGACGCAATAAAGCACACAATGTGTACATCCGAGAATGATCGAAATTTACGTATACAGGTTGAAGAAGAGAATAAGAAAACACGTCGATTGGGAACTACTCGGGATATGGTGAAACAATGATCAGACTGAATTATGGCGCATGTATTTGGAGTGTGAATGCAGAAGACTGTTGTCAAATAAGCATATAGCTTGAAGATACGACAGCCTTAAGAGAGAGAGAGAAAAAAAAAAGGCAAAACGCACATCACGTACACTTATCGAAAACAAAAGAAAAGAAGAGAGAGAAAAAAAAGACCAGAGTGTCATTCTGGCATCACATTGCGACTTTGCGAATCACATTGTGATTACTTGTGACATGTTATGAAGTAATCACATTATTTAAGGTATTCATAGACCTTTGTATCTTTATTTCTATCCAACATATTTGTCTCTACATAGAGGACAACTAAAAGAGAGCTCGAAGGATGATCTATTCACGTCATAAAAATTGTAATAATGATAATCATGGTGTAGTTGTATCTGTATAACATTGTTGCTGAGCTGCAAGAAGAGACTCCCGTCTTCTTAATTCAAATCAAATTCATTCAACTCAAAATCAAATAGAATTATACCCAAAATGATAAAACCATTATTACAGACTCCAAAGCACACATACACAAGCACACGCACACGCACACACACACACACACACACACATATATATATATATATATATATATATATATATATAGTATGTACTTATATATATAATTGACTGGTGCCTCATGGTAACATGACGAAGTCGTGATCGTGGTAAAATGAATAAAAGCGAGCCAAGTTATGAGCCTTGAGGCACCCCGCATGCAATTCTTTTCTTATCAGATAATGAGCGTTTGAATTTACTACAGTTCTCACAATTTTCCAGGTAACCTGAAGGCCGTTTTTTTATAATGATGGTGATACTACTACTACTACTACTACTACTATACTAATGATAATAATGCGTAATAACAAAAATGATGATAATGTTCTGCATCTATAATAGCGCATGATAATCTAATATATTCTCTATGCGCTTAACCATTTATGGGTTGTTTCACGAAAACCATTACTATTTCAGCAAGCAAACGTGCATAATCTATTAATGCTCTTTACAAATTAAAAAAATTCAATTCATTCGTTTCCATTACACGATTAATCATATTCAAATGCATAACAGTCTTATCTATCTATCTATCTCACTATACCTATCTCTACATCTGCATACCTATCTGCAGTGCAAGAATAGTTATCACCATAGCAATATGAAGCCGCTGTAACACCTGCATCATGGTTTGGAGGACACTGGGACCCTGAGAGGGGGAGGGGGAGGATGAGAAGGGATAAAAATCATAATCATCGCACGAATATGTTATGAATCGACTGTATTCCGAGTTTACGCACAATTGACCACGGCAAATGCATCGTGAAACGAGGTAAACATCCATCGATGTAAAGTTTGATGGATTCGTAAATTCACTACGACATACTGAACGTCTGCAACTAGTCATTGCCAATAATACTGCCTTGACAACACAAGTGTTTGAAATATTACAGGTCTGGTGATTTCACAATCTGAAAGCTTCATCGTCTGCTTCTAAATACGTAGTGTATTATTACAAGCTTTATTTTCACATTGCATTTGCACAAGATGATGCAACAAGTTTGTGATATTCACAGACATAAACACGTAGATGTACATGGCAGCATGTATAAAAAAAAAACAAACAAACAAGGTACAATGATAACAATAGATTAATACTAACAACAACAATATTGATAACAGTAGCAATGATATGGAACTTACCCAAGGTAAAAACTTAAGTTTTAGCACCTCTCTTGGACGTCCTTCATAAAGGGTCTGCTATTATCTCCCCCCTCCCTCCCCAGCATTGCCACGTACCGTTTTCATACATAGGCTAACATTTTCACTTTATTCCAATTTCAATTTATTTCATACATCTCTCGTATATCGGTATTACATAGAAATAATAGCACAAGTTCTTTTACCTTGTCAACAATGAACATATAAACAAGAATATGCATACATGATAATAACACAGTAATTATAATGATAACTGGTCAAATCGAAATGGGGTTGTACAAAGAGAAATGTGATGGGACCTACATGAAAGCAAGCTTTTTGAGCCTGAATTAATGGTAAGACATCGCGTCCAAGAAAGTAAGCACTTCACATGCAAGGCTTAAACAGGAAATCCATCCAAAAAATAAATAAACTCTAAAGACAGAGGGGAAAAAATCCATTCAGAAGCTTCCCCAAAGTGACAAAAGCCGGATAAGAAATAAGGAAGACATGACATTTTGGAATTTCAAATTTCTTCGGAAAACGTTTCTTGACCCGTCCATATGAATATTCAAATGAATGAGTTGATGATGTCACGTCCGTACAATTTTTCATGTATACATAAAGGAAATTCAGATTTTTTGTTTTGTTTTAGCTATTACTGGTAAAAGCATATTCCCACACCAAACTATAACAGAGTTAACATTTGTTCTTTTTTATTTTGGGTAAACTAGTTTTAAGACAAGCTTTATACAGCTGAAGTATGAGATTTGTGTATATGAAAATAATAAGTTTTCTCGGTCAATTCCATTCTTACAAATGTCACTCAAGTTCATATCCCGAGCAGTCAATTTCACGCATCCCTCAAAGGCCTCTGTCACAGCACTGAATTAGCAATCAAATTAAAAATCTGGTCATTCGAATTCACTATCGAAGCTGTCAAATTCACTATCGCGCATTTCGGCAATGAGCATTCGAATTCATCTCAAGATGGCGACGGAATCTCGTCGGTCACTCAAAATCGTGAATAGGCAACTATGTCCCAAATAACTGCATTCAATTTAAAAGAAGTCCTGAATTTAGTTAGTTTGGGGCCGTGTATGTGCATTTTTAGCTTTGAATATATTTGGATTTGGGATTTATGATGAAGATTATTTATTTTGCAGTCGATAGGTCCACTTGTTCATTCCAAAATTTGAACTCGGGCTTCACGAGAAGGAATGGGATATAGGCTACAGGCACATTAGGCACTGTATAGGCCTACAGACGAGCATAATAGGGAAGGTTGATTGATACCTTCGGGGGATCGACTACATTGAAACTGATAATATGAACGTTGTATACGTCTTGTTTGTTGTTTATTGCTATCTTATTCGTTATTTTAACGGGACAATGTGAGATCATTGTGTGACAGTTTGTCTTTAAATTGATGCATTGTCATTGTGTGGTTAGTGCTGGGGCGTTGTCAGAATGCAGTATCTTCAAGGAATATATTAGATTGTCGTTGTGTTGTTTGGATGCACGGCCAACTCCTGATTGGACCTTACAACTAAAATTTATTGAGATGAAAAACAAAGAATACATGAACACAGAAAAATGTAGAACCTTAAACAATCATAATTACACTACATGCAAGCCTTCATTGGTTGTGTATGCCATTTTCCCCGTTAAATTGATTGCACGAAGTAGGTACTTGATGGCCTGAAAATGAAATTGAACGCTCCAAGCAAGCTCATTGGGACTATCAGATGACTATCGCGTGAATTTGAATGCACAAGTAGGAAATGCAATGTTGGCATTTGGACATTGAACGCCCAAGCATGAATTTAATTTGACGAAAACGAAATAGAGCTCCCATAAAATGAAATTGATCGCTCGGATTCTGAATTTGAATGCCCGGATATTTTCTCGTGTGCTATGTAAATTTGAATGCACATTCATAAATTGGAATGACAAAAGTATGAATTGCCCGGGAAAACCTATATTAACAATAATCAATGTGAGAGCATGACATCATCAATTTGAATTTGAATTTGGATTTCGATATTCATAACGACTGGTAAAGAAGTGTTTTCAGATAAAAAAAAAAATGTCTTAACTTTGTCATTTCATTGATGAGAAATATTCTATTTAGTTTGAAAGTATACAATTCTGGCCAAAAAAGAAAGAAACAAACAAGCACAAACGTATATGAAGCCAGCCATCACATATAAAAGCTGTACAAAATGTATCTTTTCACTGTACAGTGTATTGAGGAAATCAAATAGCTGATACGAAAATGAGGAACGGCTTCACATTGAATGAAACAAGCTAGCTTAAAAACAGTGAAACACATTTTGATTGTTTTTTCTCTCTGTTGTTTCTTGCCCTAATGATTATGATTTAGATGTGGGCAGCTAGGCCACTATAACAACTGTTCTTAAATTATACTCAAGACAACACACAGTATCATGTGACTAAAAGATATTCACTGGCCTTACAGGGGATTATTTCACGTGGAATAAGTAGTTGCAGGATCTGTTTTCACAACCATTAACAGTTCATTGCGAGATGTCGTACTTTTCAACTACTGTGTTGATACATCTACACTACAGCTGCTGCATTACTTTACAATACACGGTATTTTATCTCTCATTTCCAGAATATTCAAATTGCCCATAATTTCTAAGGGAGTACTGAGAAGGGCTGATTTAATGGAGCACGCGAACGATTTGCGAAAGATGCGAATCTCGAAAAAATGGCAAACTGGGGTCCAACATTCGCATTTTAGTCTGCAAAAGATCCGATTCGCCAAACCGGCGAGGGGACTCGAGAAAGCAGCGGCATCTCTTCGTGGGCGTCGTTTTTAGTTCGGCGGTAACTTCAAAGTAAAATTGACAACATGAAATGAAGAGTATAAAAGTGGAACCTTTTAGAAGTGGTGTGTGAATGGTGATCAAAAGGGAGTTAAAAATACGCAATGTGTAAAAAAAAATGGAGGGACTTCACTTAAGTCTGTAAGACATTGATGCCTGGCCCTCATTTTGTATTGTCATTTCTATGGTTGAAAATAAATCCAATGTAACTAGTAAAAAGCAATTCGCAAAAGGTTAACAATCGCATAACAACACAGTACAATTAAAATCAATTGGATCATTGTTGTAGAGTTAGGAATGTAATCCATCAGTAGGCAATCCAATCAGCATTTTTTCAAATACACAACTGTGATGATAACCATCCTAAGACTCTGAGAACTAAAGTAATTTCCCTGCACCTGTCTATTTTTTTTCCAACAAACAGCTGTGACATAAAAATTTGCATTTGTAACACATAATATGCACCCCAGTTGTTTTGCTACTTATATCTCTCCTCGGTTATTCCTTCAAACACAAACGCAAAATTCAATAACCCTATTATTAGCAAACACAAAGTACTTTTGTATATTCAGCGTTCCAAAGAGAGGAAATCTCACAGATAAGAACAATGTCACAGATAAACTAAAATTGTTGACATAAAACGATGCAAGTTTCTTACCTGTACTTCCTTAATTCTAGGTCTGCGTTGCGACACAATAAATATTTTTCTCTTAGCGATTGTCACAGAATGTTATTATACGTCATATATAACCGGTGGTGCTCAGGCATCTGATGGGTGACACAGTTGTGAAGCCGTATCGTCATTAATAAGTAAGGTGTGGCAGATTGGTGAAATATCATTCCGCTCTGTCGTTGTAATACAAAATCGTAATAAAACAAAACAAAGCCAAAGAAAGCCCCCCCCCCCCCCCCCAAAAAAAAAAAAAAAAAATGTGCCTGAGAAAGTGAAGATGCATTTGGCTCGGTATCTCATAGACTCTATGTCCAATATGTTTTCAATAACAATTTTATGCTATTAGCATATTACATGATAATACATGTACATTCATTCAAGACTAGGGAGGACTACATCACAGGCGGAAGAATTGAGTTGTTGAACATAATTGAAAGCAAGTTCACAAGTGTTGCTACCAAGTCAGTGAAAACAAGAGCACAGTAAACATGTAAACGAACAATTGTAGAAATCACCTGAATACACAAACTTTCTCGTATACACATATAGGCACACACACACACTCACCCCATAACAAAGATAAACATAATACATAGACGTCAGACGAGATAGAATACAAATTAGAAATTTTACGAGCTAATCCCATACAGAATAGCTTGGTTTCATAGACTAACAACACATTACGACTTGAAAGTCCGCGTCATGTTAAACCCCGGGGGCTTCGGGGACTGCGAAGGCAGAACTTCGACAGCAAGTGTATGAAGGTCACAATCTTTCATAACAGGTAAAAAAACCAAAGATGATTACCAATGTATCACGCAATTTGTTCCAATCGCTTAGTATTCAATTTTTTATTTACAATCAGGGTCTATACAACAGGCATGCTTTGAGCCTGGACCGGATACCTCCATGCTTTGAGTGACATGACATTTGCTCCTGTGACAGTTGCTCCGGTCGTATTTTCTCCAAGGACTTAGGTTTAGGGTTATGATAGGGTTTTATGGTTTAGTTTGATATGAGGATTAGGATCGAGGGGGGGGGGGGGGAAGGGTTATGTTTGTGCGTAGAATTTATGTTTGGCTAGGCGTGCAGACATTTCATTAGCGCGCAATTTATTGTCGAAAGTGTGAGTCATGGAACCTGCTTTGACTATACACCACGGCGTATGTTGCATCTTGAATATACATAGATCCATTATCGTTTGAAAAACAACTCTCTGGTTTTAGGCTATCTCTGGGTGTCCTTCAGGGTATTACCGGTAAAGATATTGTACAGTATCATATAAACCTCTCATAGTGACTACCCGTCTTTAGCGGCCACCTGCCGTATACGACTACTAAAAACAATTCCCTCAGAGAGAAAAAGCATGTTAAAGAACCTTTCTATTTACAAGGGCCACTTTTTTCGTTTCCCTTGGCGGCCGCTATAGACAGGTTTGAATGGTAAATATAATGATATACAGTTTTCTTCAAGGCGATTACTCACATTTATTTTTTTTTAAAGCAAAGGTAGAGAAACTAAAGCGCTAAAAGCCATAACTAACTTTAAATCTGAAATATTATAAATAATTCCTTTTGGAAGATTATTCATTCATTTGTTGCTGTTTTTTCATTTCCAACAGAAACGTAGATATCTTACAGAAATTGAATACAGAGATTACATCACAATGCGAAATAAAATATACGGAAATGCTGGGAATTGGGGGAGGAATGCTGAATAGCAGTGCTTGTATAGAGTGCATTCCCCCAAACGTAATATAGCAAATCATATAAAAATGATACACTTTAATACTATATATATATATATATATATATATATATATATATATATAGTATGTATTTATATATATAATTGACTGGTGCCTCATGGTAACATGACGAAGTCGTGATCGTGGTAAAATGAATAAAAGCGAGCCAAGTTATGAGCCTTGAGGCACCCCGCATGCAATTCTTTTCTTGTCAGATAATGAGCGTTTGAATTTACTACAGTTCTCACAATTTTCCAGGTAACCTGAAGGCCGTTTTTTTATAATGATGGTGATACTACTACTACTACTACTACTACTATACTAATGATAATAATGCGTAATAACAAAAATGATGATAATGTTCTGCATCTATAATAGCGCATGATAATCTAATATATTCTCTATGCGCTTAACCATTTATGGGTTGTTTCACGAAAACCATTACTATTTCAGCAAGCAAACGTGCATAATCTATTAATGCTCTTTACAAATTAAAAAAATTCAATTCATTCGTTTCCATTACACGATTAATCATATTCAAATGCATAACAGTCTTATCTATCTATCTATCTCACTATACCTATCTCTACATCTGCATACCTATCTGCAGTGCAAGAATAGTTATCACCATAGCAATATGAAGCCGCTGTAACACCTGCATCATGGTTTGGAGGACACTGGGACCCTGAGAGGGGGAGGGGGAGGATGAGAAGGGATAAAAATCATAATCATCGCACGAATATGTTATGAATCGACTGTATTCCGAGTTTACGCACAATTGACCACGGCAAATGCATCGTGAAACGAGGTAAACATCCATCGATGTAAAGTTTGATGGATTCGTAAATTCACTACGACATACTGAACGTCTGCAACTAGTCATTGCCAATAATACTGCCTTGACAACACAAGTGTTTGAAATATTACAGGTCTGGTGATTTCACAATCTGAAAGCTTCATCGTCTGCTTCTAAATACGTAGTGTATTATTACAAGCTTTATTTTCACATTGCATTTGCACAAGATGATGCAACAAGTTTGTGATATTCACAGACATAAACACGTAGATGTACATGGCAGCATGTATAAAAAAAACCAAACAAACAAGGTACAATGATAACAATAGATTAATACTAACAACAACAATATTGATAACAGTAGCAATGATATGGAACTTACCCAAGGTAAAAACTTAAGTTTTAGCACCTCTCTTGGACGTCCTTCATAAAGGGTCTGCTATTATCTCCCCCCTCCCTCCCCAGCATTGCCACGTACCGTTTTCATACATAGGCTAACATTTTCACTTTATTCCAATTTCAATTTATTTCATACATCTCTCGTATATCGGTATTACATAGAAATAATAGCACAAGTTCTTTTACCTTGTCAACAATGAACATATAAACAAGAATATGCATACATGATAATAACACAGTAATTATAATGATAACTGGTCAAATCGAAATGGGGTTGTACAAAGAGAAATGTGATGGGACCTACATGAAAGCAAGCTTTTTGAGCCTGAATTAATGGTAAGACATCGCGTCCAAGAAAGTAAGCACTTCACATGCAAGGCTTAAACAGGAAATCCATCCAAAAAATAAATAAACTCTAAAGACAGAGGGGAAAAAATCCATTCAGAAGCTTCCCCAAAGTGACAAAAGCCGGATAAGAAATAAGGAAGACATGACATTTTGGAATTTCAAATTTCTTCGGAAAACGTTTCTTGACCCGTCCATATGAATATTCAAATGAATGAGTTGATGATGTCACGTCCGTACAATTTTTCATGTATACATAAAGGAAATTCAGATTTTTTGTTTTGTTTTAGCTATTACTGGTAAAAGCATATTCCCACACCAAACTATAACAGAGTTAACATTTGTTCTTTTTTATTTTGGGTAAACTAGTTTTAAGACAAGCTTTATACAGCTGAAGTATGAGATTTGTGTATATGAAAATAATAAGTTTTCTCGGTCAATTCCATTCTTACAAATGTCACTCAAGTTCATATCCCGAGCAGTCAATTTCACGCATCCCTCAAAGGCCTCTGTCACAGCACTGAATTAGCAATCAAATTAAAAATCTGGTCATTCGAATTCACTATCGAAGCTGTCAAATTCACTATCGCGCATTTCGGCAATGAGCATTCGAATTCATCTCAAGATGGCGACGGAATCTCGTCGGTCACTCAAAATCGTGAATAGGCAACTATGTCCCAAATAACTGCATTCAATTTAAAAGAAGTCCTGAATTTAGTTAGTTTGGGGCGTGTATGTGCATTTTTAGCTTTGAATATATTTGGATTTGGGATTTATGATGAAGATTATTTATTTTGCAGTCGATAGGTCCACTTGTTCATTCTAGAATTTGAACTCGGGCTTCACGAGAAGGAATGGGATACTGTATAGGCTACAGGCACATTAGGCACTGTATAGGCCTACAGACGAGCATAATAGGGAAGGTTGATTGATACCTTCGGGGGATCGACTACATTGAAACTGATGATATGAACGTTGTATACGTCTTGTTTGTAGTTTATTGCTATCTTATTCGTTTACTTTTGCGGGACAATGTGAGATCATTGTGTGACAGTTTGTCTCTAAATTGATGCATTGTCATTGTGTGGTTAGTGCTGGGGCGTTGTCAGAATGCAGTATCTTCAAGGAATATAGTAGATTGTCGTTGTGTTGTTTGGATGCACGGCCAACTCCTGATTGGACCTTACAACTAAAATTTATTGAGATGAAAAACAAAGAATACATGAACACAGAAAAATGTAGAACCTTAAACAATCATAATTACACTACATGCAAGCCTTCATTGGTTGTGTATGCCATTTTCCCCGTTAAATTGATAGCACGAAGTAGGTACTTGATGGCCTGAAAATGAAATTGAAGCTCCAAACAAGCTCATTGGAACTATCAGATGACTATCGCGTGAATTTGAATGCACAAGTAGGAAATGCAATGTTGGCATTTGGACATTGAACGCCCAAACGTGAATTTAATTTGACGAAAACGAAATAGAGCTCCCATAAAATGAAATTGATCGCTCGGATTCTGAATTTGAATGCCCGGATATTTTCTCGTGTGCTATGTAAATTTGAATGCACATTCATAAATTGGAATGGCAAAAGTATGAATTGCCCGGGAAAACCTATATTAACAATAATCAATGTGAGAGCATGACATCATCAATTTGAATTTGAATTTGGATTTCAATATTCATAACGACTGGTAAAGAAGTGTTTTCCGATAAAAAATGTCTTAACTTTGTCATTTCATTGCCTGAAAAATATTCTATTTAGTTTGAAAGTATACAATTCTGGCCAAAAAAGAAAGAAACAAACAAGCACAAACGTATATGAAGCCAGCCATCACATATAAAAGCTGTACAAAATGCATCTTTTCACTGTACAGCATATTGAGGAAATCAAATAGCTGATACGAAAATGAGGAACGGCTTCACATTGAATGAAACAAGCTAGCTTAAAAACAGTCAAACACATTTTGATTGTTTTTTTTTCTCTCTGTTGTTTCTTGCCCTAATGATTATGATTTAGATGTGGGCAGCTAGGCCACTATACCAACTGTTCTTAAATTATACTCAAGACAACACACAGTTGTATCATGTGACTAAAAGATATTCACTGGCCTTACAGGGGATTATTTCACGTGGAATAAGTAGTTGCAGGATCTGTTTTCACAACCATTAACAGTTCATTGCGAGATGTCGTACTTTTCAACTACTGTGTTGATACATCTACACTACAGCTGCTGCATTACTTTACAATACACGGTATTTTATCTCTCATTTCCAGAATATTCAAATTGCTCATAATTTCTAAGGGAGTACTCGAAAAGGGCTGATTTAATGGAGCACGCGAACGATTTGCGAAAGATGCGAATCTCGAAAAAATGGCAAAGTCCAACATTCGCATTTTAGTCTGCAAAAGATCCGATTCGCCAAACCGGCGAGGGGACTCGAGAAAGCAGCGGCATCTCTTCGTGGGCGTCGTTTTTAGTTCGGCGGTAACTTCAAAGTAAAATTGACAACATGAAATGAAGAGTATAAAAGTGGAACCTTTTAGAAGTGGTGTGTGAATGGTGATCAAAAGGAAGTTAAAAATACGCAATGTGTAAAAAAAAATGGAGGGACTTCACTTAAGTCTGTAAGACATTGATGCCTGGCCCTCATTTTGTATTGTCATTTCTAACTAGTAAAAAGCAATTCGCAAAAGGTTAACAATCGCATAACAACACAGTACAATTAAAATCAATTGGATCATTGTTGTAGAGTTAGGAATGTAATCCATCAGTAGGCAATCCAATCAGCATTTTTCAAATACACAACTGTGATGATAACCATCCTAAGACTCTGAGAACTAAAGTAATTTCCCTGCACCTGTCTATTTTTTTTCCAACAAACAGCTGTGACATAAAAATTTGCATTTGTAACACATAATATGCACCCCAGTTGTTTTGCTACTTATATCTCTCCTCGGTTATTCCTTCAAACACAAACGCAAAATTCAATAACCCTATTATTAGCAAACACAAAGTACTTTTGTATATTCAGCGTTCCAAAGAGAGGAAATCTCACAGATAAGAACAATGTCACAGATAAACTAAAATTGTTGACATAAAACGATGCAAGTTTCTTACCTGTACTTCCTTAATTCTAGGTCTGCGTTGCGACACAATAAATATTTTTCTCTTAGCGATTGTCACAGAATGTTATTATACGTCATATATAACCGGTGGTGCTCAGGCATCTGATGGGTGATACACATATAGGCACACACACACACTCACCCCATAACAAAGATAAACATAATACATAGACGTCAGACGAGAAAGAATACAAATTAGAAATTTTACGAGCTAATCCCATACAGAATAGCTTGGTTTCATAGACTAACAACACATTACGACTTGAAAGTCCGCGTCATGTTAAACCCCGGGGGCTTCGGGGACTGCGAAGGCAGAACTTCGACAGCAAGTGTATGAAGGTCACAATCTTTCATAACAGGTAAAAAAACCAAAGATGATTACCAATGTATCACGCAATTTGTTCCAATCGCTTAGTATTCAATTTTTTATTTACAATCAGGGTCTATACAACAGGCATGCTTTGAGCCTGGACCGGATACCTCCATGCTTTGAGTGACATGACATTTGCTCCTGTGACAGTTGCTCCGGTCGTATTTTCTCCAAGGACTTAGGTTTAGGGTTATGATAGGGTTTTATGGTTTAGTTTGATATGAGGATTAGGATCGAGGGGGGGGGGGGAAGGGTTATGTTTGTGCGTAGAATTTATGTTTGGCTAGGCGTGCAGACATTTCATTAGCGCGCAATTTATTGTCGAAAGTGTGAGTCATGGAACCTGCTTTGACTATACACCACGGCGTATGTTGCATCTTGAATATACATAGATCCATTATCGTTTGAAAAACAACTCTCTGGTTTTAGGCTATCTCTGGGTGTCCTTCAGGGTATTACCGGTAAAGATATTGTACAGTATCATATAAACCTCTCATAGTGACTACCCGTCTTTAGCGGCCACCTGCCGTATACGACTACTAAAAACAATTCCCTCAGAGAGAAAAAGCATGTTAAAGAACCTTTCTATTTACAAGGGCCACTTTTTTCGTTTCCCTTGGCGGCCGCTATAGACAGGTTTGAATGGTAAATATAATGATATACAGTTTTCTTCAAGGCGATTACTCACATTTATTTTTTTTAAAGCAAAGGTAGAGAAACTAAAGCGCTAAAAGCCATAACTCTTTAAATCTGAAATATTATAAATAATTCCTTTTGGAAGATTATTCATTCATTTGTTGCTGTTTTTTCATTTCCAACAGAAACGTAGATATCTTACAGAAATTGAATACAGAGATTACATCACAATGCGAAATAAAATATACGGAAATGCTGGGAATTGGGGGAGGAATGCTGAATACGAAAACCATTACTATTTCAGCAAGCAAACGTGCATAATCTATTAATGCTCTTTACAAATTAAAAAAATCAATTCATTCGTTTCCATTACACGATAAATCATATTCAAATGCATAACAGTCTTATCTATCTATCTATCTCACTATACCTATCTCTACATCTGCATACCTATCTGCAGTGCAAGAATAGTTATCACCATAGCAATATGAAGCCGCTGTAACACCTGCATCATGGTTTGGAGGACACTGGGACCCTGAGAGGGGGAGGGGGAGGATGAGAAGGGATAAAAATCATAATCATCGCACGAATATGTTATGAATCGACTGTATTCCGAGTTTACGCACAATTGACCACGGCAAATGCATCGTGAAACGAGGTAAACATCCATCGATGTAAAGTTTGATGGATTCGTAAATTCACTACGACATACTGAACGTCTGCAACTAGTCATTGCCAATAATACTGCCTTGACAACACAAGTGTTTGAAATATTACAGGTCTGGTGATTTCACAATCTGAAAGCTTCATCGTCTGCTTCTAAATACGTAGTGTATTATTACAAGCTTTATTTTCACATTGCATTTGCACAAGATGATGCAACAAGTTTGTGATATTCACAGACATAAACACGTAGATGTACATGGCAGCATGTATAAAAAAAAACAAACAAACAAGGTACAATGATAACAATAGATTAATACTAACAACAACAATATTGATAACAGTAGCAATGATATGGAACTTACCCAAGGTAAAAACTTAAGTTTTAGCACCTCTCTTGGACGTCCTTCATAAAGGGTCTGCTATTATCTCCCCCCTCCCTCCCCAGCATTGCCACGTACCGTTTTCATACATAGGCTAACATTTTCACTTTATTCCAATTTCAATTTATTTCATACATCTCTCGTATATCGGTATTACATAGAAATAATAGCACAAGTTCTTTTACCTTGTCAACAATGAACATATAAACAAGAATATGCATACATGATAATAACACAGTAATTATAATGATAACTGGTCAAATCGAAATGGGGTTGTACAAAGAGAAATGTGATGGGACCTACATTAAAGCAAGCTTTTTGAACCTGAATTAATGGTAAGACATCGCGTCCAAGAAAGTAAGCACTTCACATGCAAGGCTTAAACAGGAAATCCATCCAAAAAATAAATAAACTCTAAAGACAGAGGGGAAAAAATCCATTCAGAAGCTTCCCCAAAGTGACAAAAGCCGGATAAGAAATAAGGAAGACATGACATTTTGGAATTTCAAATTTCTTCGGAAAACGTTTCTTGACCCGTCCATATGAATATTCAAATGAATGAGTTGATGATGTCACGTCCGTACAATTTTTCATGTATACATAAAGGAAATTCAGATTTTTTGTTTTGTTTTAGCTATTACTGGTAAAAGCATATTCCCACACCAAACTATAACAGAGTTAACATTTGTTCTTTTTTATTTTGGGTAAACTAGTTTTAAGACAAGCTTTATACAGCTGAAGTATGAGATTTGTGTATATGAAAATAATAAGTTTTCTCGGTCAATTCCATTCTTACAAATGTCACTCAAGTTCATATCCCGAGCAGTCAATTTCACGCATCCCTCAAAGGCCTCTGTCACAGCACTGAATTAGCAATCAAATTAAAAATCTGGTCATTCGAATTCACTATCGAAGCTGTCAAATTCACTATCGCGCATTTCGGCAATGAGCATTCGAATTCATCTCAAGATGGCGACGGAATCTCGTCGGTCACTCAAAATCGTGAATAGGCAACTATGTCCCAAATAACTGCATTCAATTTAAAAGAAGTCCTGAATTTAGTTAGTTTGGGGCGTGTATGTGCATTTTTAGCTTTGAATATATTGGGATTTGGGATTTATGATGAAGATTATTTATTTTGCAGTCGATAGGTCCACTTGTTCATTCTAGAATTTGAACTCGGGCTTCACGAGAAGGAATGGGATACTGTATAGGCTACAGGCACATTAGGCACTGTATAGGCCTACAGACGAGCATAATAGGGAAGGTTGATTGATACCTTCGGGGGAAAATCGACTACATTGAAACTGATGATATGAACGTTGTATACGTCTTGTTTGTAGTTTATTGCTATCTTATTCGTTTACTTTTGCGGGACAATGTGAGATCATTGTGTGACAGTTTGTCTCTAAATTGATGCATTGTCATTGTGTGGTTAGTGCTGGGGCGTTGTCAGAATGCAGTATCTTCAAGGAATATAGTAGATTGTCGTTGTGTTGTTTGGATGCATGGCCAACTCCTGATTGGACCTTGCAACTAAAATTTATTGAGATGAAAAACAAAGAATACATGAACACAGAAAAATGTAGAACCTTAAACAATCATAATTACACTATATGCAAGCCTTCATTGGTTGTGTATGCCATTTTCCCCGTTAAATTGATAGCACGAAGTAGGTACTTGATGGCCTGAAAATGAAATTGAAGCTCCAAACAAGCTCATTGGAACTATCAGATGACTATCGCGTGAATTTGAATGCACAAGTAGGAAATGCAATGTTGGCATTTGGACATTGAACGCCCAAACGTGAATTTAATTTGACGAAAACGAAATAGAGCTCCCATAAAATGAAATTGATCGCTCGGATTCTGAATTTGAATGCCCGGATATTTTCTCGTGTGCTATGTAAATTTGAATGCACATTCATAAATTGGAATGGCAAAAGTATGAATTGCCCGGGAAAACCTATATTAACAATAATCAATGTGAGAGCATGACATCATCAATTTGAATTTGAATTTGGATTTCAATATTCATAACGACTGGTAAAGAAGTGTTTTCCGATAAAAAATGTCTTAACTTTGTCATTTCATTGCCTGAAAAATATTCTATTTAGTTTGAAAGTATACAATTCTGGCCAAAAAAGAAAGAAACAAACAAGCACAAACGTATATGAAGCCAGCCATCACATATAAAAGCTGTACAAAATGCATCTTTTCACTGTACAGCATATTGAGGAAATCAAATAGCTGATACGAAAATGAGGAACGGCTTCACATTGAATGAAACAAGCTAGCTTAAAAACAGTCAAACACATTTTGATTGTTTTTTTCTCTCTGTTGTTTCTTGCCCTAATGATTATGATTTAGATGTGGGCAGCTAGGCCACTATACCAACTGTTCTTAAATTATACTCAAGACAACACACAGTTGTATCATGTGACTAAAAGATATTCACTGGCCTTACAGGGGATTATTTCACGTGGAATAAGTAGTTGCAGGATCTGTTTTCACAACCATTAACAGTTCATTGCGAGATGTCGTACTTTTCAACTACTGTGTTGATACATCTACACTACAGCTGCTGCATTACTTTACAATACACGGTATTTTATCTCTCATTTCCAGAATATTCAAATTGCTCATAATTTCTAAGGGAGTACTCGAAAAGGGCTGATTTAATGGAGCACGCGAACGATTTGCGAAAGATGCGAATCTCGAAAAAATGGCAAAGTCCAACATTCGCATTTTAGTCTGCAAAAGATCCGATTCGCCAAACCGGCGAGGGGACTCGAGAAAGCAGCGGCATCTCTTCGTGGGCGTCGTTTTTAGTTCGGCGGTAACTTCAAAGTAAAATTGACAACATGAAATGAAGAGTATAAAAGTGGAACCTTTTAGAAGTGGTGTGTGAATGGTGATCAAAAGGAAGTTAAAAATACGCAATGTGTAAAAAAAAAATGGAGG
Source organism: Diadema antillarum (assembly GCF_040938485.1). Lineage (NCBI taxonomy): Eukaryota > Metazoa > Echinodermata > Echinoidea > Diadematoida > Diadematidae > Diadema > Diadema antillarum. The sequence goes on along the minus strand of NW_027270926.1, from coordinate 2,438,606 downwards.
GACTTCACTTAAGTCTGTAAGACATTGATGCCTGGCCCTCATTTTGTATTGTCATTTCTATGGTTGAAAATAAATCCAGTGTAACTAGTAAAAAGCAATTCGCAAAAGGTTACTAATCGCATATCAACACAGTACAATTAAAATCAATTGGATCATTGTTGTAGAGTTAGGAATGTAATCCATCAGTAGGCAATCCAATCAGCATTTTTTCAAATACACAACTGTGATGATAACCATCCTAAGACTCTGAGAACTAAATTAATTTCCCTGCACCTGTCTATTTTTTTTCCAACAAACAGCTGTGACATAAAAATTTGCATTTGTAACACATAATATGCACCCCAGTTGTTTTGCTACTTATATCTCTCCTTGGTTATTCCTTCAATCACAAACGCAAAATTCAATAACCCTATTATTAGCAAACACAAAGTACTTTAGTATATTCAGCGTTCCAAAGAGAGGAAATCTCACAGATAAGAACAATGTCACAGATAAACTAAAATTGTTGACATAAAACGATGCAAGTTTCTTACCTGTACTTCCTTAATTCTAGGTCTGCGTTGCGACACAATAAATATTTTTCTCTTAGCGATTGTCACAGAATGTTATTATACGTCATGTATAACCGGTGGTGCCCAGGCATCTGATGGGTGATACAGTTGTGAAGCCGTATCGTCATTAATAAGTAAGGTGTGGCAGATTGGTGAAATATCATTCCGCTCTGTCGTTGTAATACAAAATCGTAATAAAACAAAACAAAGCCAAAGAAAGCCCCCCCCCCCAAAAAAAAAAAAAAAAAAAATGTGCCTGAGAAAGTGAAGATGCATTTGGCTCGGTATCTCATAGACTCTATGTCCAATATGTTTTCAATAACAATTTCATGCTATTAGCATATTACATGATAATACAAGTACATTCATTCAAGACTAGGGAGGACTACATCACAGGCGGAAGAATTGAGTTGTTGAACATAATTGAAAGCAAGTTCACAAGTGTTGCTACCAAGTCAGTGAAAACAAGAGCACAGTAAACATGTAAACGAACAATTGTAGAAATCACATGAATACACAAACTTTCTCGTATACACATATAGGCACATATACACACACTCACCCCATAACAAAGATAAACATAATACATTGACGTCAGACGAGATAGAATACAAATTAGAAATTTTACGAGCTAATCCCATACAGAATAGCTTGGTTTCATAGAATAACGACACATTACGACTTGGAAGTCCGCGTCATGTTAAACCCCGGGGGCTTCGGGGACTGCGAAGGCAGAACTTCGACAGCAAGTGTATGAAGGTCACAATCTTTCATAACAGGTAAAAAAGCCAAAGATAATTACCAATGTATCACGCAATTTGTTCCAATCGCTTAGTATTCAATTTTTTATTTACAATCAGGGTCTATACAACAGGCATGCTTTGAGCATGGACCGGATACCTCCATGCTTTGAGAGTGACATGACATTTGCTCCTCTGACAATTGCTCCGGTCGTATTTTCTCCAAGGACTTAGGTTTAGGGTTATGATAGGGTTTTATGGTTTAGTTTGATATGAGGATTAGGATCGAGGGGGGGGGGGGGAAGGGTTATGTTTGTGCGTAGAATTTATGCTTGGCTATAGGCGTGCAGACATTTCATTAGCGCGCAATTTATTGTCGAAAGTGTGAGTCATGGAACCTGCTTTGACTATACACCACGGCGTATGTTGCATCTTGAATATACATAGATCCATTATCGTTTGAAAAACAACTCTCTGGTTTTAGGCTATCTCTGGGTGTCCTTCAGGGTAACAGAGCTACCAAGTCTCACGCATTCTGCGTGAGACTCAAGCATTTAGGGGCCATCTCACGATCTCACTCATGACACCAATTTTTCTCACGCATCGGGCAAAGTCTGCAACTTGGGCCTATAACAATGAGCAGAGCTCAAAAGATTAAAATGATAGTTGCAATTGAAGGTATATTTCCCTTTTGTCTTTCAAAATAAGTAAAAAATAGTCACTTAAGTATGCACCTGATCGCACCATTAAGAGATAAAAATGGAAAAAGCTCCCTATCGTGTTAGGTCACAGGGGAGAAAAACCCCTCCCACACCCTCGCTCGCGCGCACATTTGCATGCCGAGATGCCGAGTCATGAAAATCTCACTCATAAAATTTGTTTGAACTTGGCATCCCTGGGGTAAAGATATTGTACAGTATCATATAAACCTCTCATAGTGACTACCCGTCTTTGGCGGCCACCTACCGTATACGACTACTTAAAACAATTCCCTCAGAGAGAACAAGCATGTTAAATAACCTTTCTATTTACAAGGGCCACTTTTTTCGTTTCCCTTGGCGGGCGCTATAGACAGGTTTGAATGGTAAATATAATGATATACAGTTTTCTTCAAGGCGATTACTCACATTTATTTTTTTTAAAGCAAAGGTAGAGAAACTAAAGCGCTAAAAGCCATAACTAACTTTAAATCTGAAATATTATAAATAATTCCTTTTGGAAGATTATTCATTCATTTGTTGTTGTTTTTTCATTTCCAACAGAAACGTAGATATCTTACAGAAATTGAATACAGAGATTACATCACAATGCGAAATAAAATATACGGAAATGCTGGGAATTGGGGGAGGAATGCTGAATAGCAGTGCTTGTATAGAGTGCATTCCCCCAAACGTAATATAGCAAATCATATAAAAATGATACACTTTAATACATACGAAGGGGAAATAGTTCATTCAAGACATATCTTTTTTCCTATATTGCTATCTTTCATACCCTGATATTTCATATTCTGTTAAAGGTATGCAAGTTACAGCATATATATAATAAGTCAGCTACTCAGTGACTTTTTTCCTTTATACTGTTTCCCCGCTAGCTGGATTGTCTTTGCTTATGTTCATACCGTCGCATTATTTCAAAATATTTTATGCTTATGACCTGATGTATTTGTATTTCGTCTAGTACCTTCTTGTTTTATTGTAGGCCTATGTTCTGACTATTTCTAGTGCTTGGTGAAAATAAACTAAACTGAAAAAAAAAAACACTGACCATACATACGCAAAGACTAGTCGCCAACTCCAAGCGATGACACAGTACTGACGACTATAGACAACAGATCCGCGACCAAATCCCAGATCATCTATCGCAGACTGACTGCCGACCGGTTATATCGCCCACTTGTCGACCGATTTCCGACCTATTCAAGAAACATCCGGCGACCAGTCGACAAGCGCCTTTAGAACGGATTTGTAACAACAACAACAACAACAAAAACAAACCTTTGTGCTCACTCAAGGTTTGCAATAGTCAACAACTGGTCGGCGACTAGTCGACCACTAGGAATCGGTCGCCGACTGGATAGCTGGTGTTCATTACGCGCTATAGGCAATAATTTATAGATTGCCCTTTCTCCTTCAACCTCATATTACCAACGAGCTTCAAAAACAGTGTTTGAAGCTCCTTGGAATAAGACTGCTGTCGCAGTCATTATATTGACTGTGATCTTCCCAGTCCCTCACCCTTGATCATACCATTTGCTGGCAATCCCTTTAAAATAAGCATAGCTATCTCATAGGTTTGGAGGGATCGCTTTGTGTGGTAAGGAAACGGTGCATGAATGAATATGGAATGCATCAAACACAGAATTTACCAGGTTCTTATCGTACTGATTAGGATAATCTGGTCAGCAAAATTGCCACACATGGTCTTCAATTTGTCTGCAGCTGGTTGCCCATCAAAAATCTTCATGCCAAGTATGCTAAAAGGTCAAAAATCACTGCGAACCAGTTGTAAAAAGATTGGAGACGAGTCGGCAAACCGGTTGCTAACTTTTTTGAGGACCGATACTTGATACTTGATACTGTAATCCCTCTCGCAGCTCAAAGAAGCTATACTGGGATGAAACTACACATGTGTGCCATTGGGAGGTGCCATGGTGATGATCTCTATTTACAATAAAAGTGTGCACTGTGCGAGTAAAATCTGAATGCATCCTCCTTTAAAGGATGAGTGATCCAGAAGAAGGCTGCAGGGTTGTAATACATGGGAGAGCAGCTTCTCTGAATGTTGTTAAGGTGGTGGCATGTACAACTTGACTAGGTAGGCGGTTCCAGATCCAAATTGTCCTTGGAAAGAATGAGTACTTGAATGCATCAATAGTTGTCTTGGGTATGTTGAACTTGAGGTCATGATCGTTCCTTCCATAGTAGGTTGCAGGATAAGATAAAAGACTAGAAAAAAAAAATGCTGCCCAGTCTTGTCGGTATAAGGCTTTCGATGCAGCATCGAAGCTTCTTTTATTGGCTCCTCAATATTTCAAACACACACAGCCACTTATACACGTGCAGATTCTTTCTCACACAGGAACACACACACACACACACACACACACACCCCCATATATATATATATATATATATATATATATATACATATATATATACGCACACCGTTTCGGTCCCTTCTTGGATGTATTAATATATAATCAAATGTCCAACAGGAAGAGGTGATAGTCAAAACAAGTAAAAAAGACAGTAAGAAATCAAGAAATTAGATACAAGTATTTAGAGAAATGCAGGTACAGGCAGAAAGAAACGGATGAAAAAATAGATAGAAATGATATTATTGATGGGGAGAGGGGTCAAGTAGAAAGAAAAAGTAAAGGAACATCTTCGTCGTCATAAAATCGAATTTATCATGACAACCTCCATTTGCATGCATGTAATATGCAAGTTTTCACTTCGTCAAGAGACGTTATTTTTTAACCTTAGTGATATCATGATAATAATCATAATAGGGCCTGATATCAAACGAGGGAGGGAGGGGGGGGGGTGATTTTCCTGGAAGACTGCGTTGAGCCGAATGAGATTGATGAATGTATGATCAAATTCCGTTGGCAGTCTGTTCACGGCTTAGTGAACTCGTTGGTGTTCTCGTAGTATGCTTGTGGCTGCAGCTGATGTCGTACGTTCGTTCATTGAGTAATTGATTTCAATTATTGAAATGGCCCACTGCAAAGCAGCATCAATGCACCCTGGTAAGATGTTATTTCCCAAAATGACAGTCAAAAATGACTGTGCGTGTTCAAGCGGATGGGCAATATCCATTATCTCAGCACATCGAGATAATATCGACTTGAACTGACAAGAACTACACGTACATACCTAATTATATGACTGATTTATATCCATCAGGCTTACTTTGTTACATAGTCTGGCCAAATCATTGAAGTGCATTGAAGTGCCCTTTATAGCGGCAAGAGTATCGTAAATTCTTTAGAAAGACATATAATCACTTGGATTTTTGTTAAAAGATCTGTTATTAGCCAACTACAGATAGCTCATCACCATTGAAGAGTTTGTTCATCTAGATTGAAGAATTATCGTGGTACACAATAAATGTACTACAAAAGCAGAGAAGGAATAGAATATGCCAAGGAGTTATCAGACACTCCTTGCATATACTTAGTAGTACACTGGCCCTTTCACTGTTCCTCTCTATATGGAATGATATGATTACGTATATATATATATATATATATATATATATATATACACGTATATATATCTATATATATATATATATATATATATATATATATATATATATATATATACGCACGCACACACACGACACAAACACTCCACGCACACACAGACACACAAACACACACATATTATACACAATCAATATATACGTAGAGAGATGGGAGACCACATCCCTTGTATTCGTGTCATGGCAAACATAACATTTCAACACAATGATGAAATATTTTTTAAACACACCGGCAATGTTTTATCCCGCTTTAAAAATTTATTTCATACAAACGATATTATCAATATGAAAATAAAAGATTCAAACATTTCACATCTTCTTTCAATAATATACATTCATGTGCTGTAAATCCCAAAGATGGGCAAACAGGCGAAAAACCGGCACTCTTTTATGCGTATAATGAGATGCTAACATTATTATTACATGTCAACGGTTGTATGTTTATTCCTATAAACAAACAGAAAAAAAAATAGACATGAATCAAAGCTTAAGATACTGTCGGCACTTTGTAATAAAAAGCAATATGTGCTATGATATCATGCTGCAATTTGCTGCAATTTGATATGAAAACCGGCACGTTCCGTTGTCACTTAACATTAAAACGTATCATTATTGAATATGGTAATGGTGTATTGAATATGGTGTAAAATTCTAACATCCTTAAAAACAGCACCAATGAGCACGTTTGGATTGCTAGTGAACTTGAACTTATACAGTACAGAGTGTAATACAATGTACATGAGGTTGATTGTATAACTACAAAATATCACAGCTAGTTGTCATTGGGGATGTATTTTAAACTAATAGGGTATGGCCCTTGTGCTGCAGAGTGCGATTAGAGTGAGTGAAAAGATGTGAATTCTGTCTCAAATACACAATACTTGCCAGGAGACAGGAAGTATCAATGGTGTAGCATTTTAGGACACAAGCTAAGATTAACTGGCCTATTTAAAGAGGACTTATAATGATTTTTTTTTTCAAATTGTTGAATACAATGTACGTCTATAGATTTGCCCAATAAATCGGCAACAGAAGAGAGTGGCAAGTTTATTCCGGATACTGAATACTTTAAGTGTTGAAAGACACGATTGAGTACAATGAATGAAAGCACAACATAAGAGGTAAGTTCTAGAATACATTGGTAAAGTAAAGGACACGTAACCGTATAATGTGCACAGTGAACTTTTGTCAGATCCCTTTGATGAAACAGCATAGCAGTTTGTTTGTTTGTTTGTTTGTTTGTTTGTTTGTTTGTTTTTGGTATATCTCGTATAAAGTACAAATAAAATTTGCTTTGACTAAAGACCACAGTTAAAACAATATCAGTCTCGTCTGTAAGTCACTAATCGCCATCCTACATAGAACGTAATGCATAACAATCGCGAAAGATCAAAAACGGTTAAGTGAATTTGTGTTGACTTTCAGCGCATCCTTATCCAGCCTTTACAAATTTTGTGCGTAATGCATGAGCTAAAATCAAACTACATGTAAGCTCTACTTTAACCTCCAGGGGTCGAATATAGTCTTGTCTAAATTCCCCTCTTCTCTCTACATTCTAGTTTTTTTTTTTCCGGCCATGATGTCATCTGCGCTACATCAACCTGAACTCGTGTTCCTTTTCTGTCCGTTACATCGGTCTGTGGTAGGCCTGTCTGTTTTCCACCATCGCTGTAGTAATGTGGTAGAATTGCTGTAAAAGATAGACGGTCTAGTTATGATGATGTTAAAGAACAAACAACTACAAACAAATAAATGATATAGAGTCCAAATGCAATGTACAATTCAGAGAGGCGCGTCTTCAACCTCCCGTGGCTTCTTGTTCTTCTTCTTTCTGGGATAAGGGTAGGGTTGGTCGTACTTCTTCAGCTTGTACTCGTAGTAGAGAAAACCGAAACCGATGATTGCCATCAAACCACCCAAGAAGCACGCCCAGAGCGCTGCGCGCTCGTCCTGGGACAGATAGCGAACACCTGCGGGAGATCAGAGAAATCACCGTGAACCCGACGTACAAGTAACAAACTATATACAGCTGTAGCAAGTCTAAGCTATATCATAACAGTGATGACGCTGATAAAAGAACGAGGATCACATTGCACAACAAAAATTATATATCCTTACCGTGATATCTTTACGAATCTTAACCAAAATGTTCAGCGTTAAGTGTAGCCTACATGAGGCGGTATGAATGACATAAATATCAAAGTTCGGGCCCATTTCTTTTACAATACCTGAATTATTGTAGTAATTGCTGCTTCTATAGCACCAATTAAAAACAAGACAATCTCAAGAGCTACCTGAGTATCGCTTTTTCTTGCAGCTCCAGTTGATGTAACTTTTCATTTCTCTGGCAAGCACATGGTGAAAATCATTTTTGTATACATTAATGACTAATCTTGTGTTGGCAGCTTGATAATGATGATTTCATGCAATGGACAAGAGCATGTTTCCATTTGATTCCAAGCTGACTGAGGGACTTTAATTTTGCAGGTGAATATCACAGGCTGGCAATGAATGAGATGCACAGTCTGCGGTAAGCTTTTCCTGCTTGTCTTAGAATCCTTATTACTGTATTAGATAAAAGACATACTAACTGTCGTCAGGACAAAATGGGGGTGATGTTCATTATTCTGAAACACAAAGTCCGTATACCTAGATATTTGTTAATCCGATAAAAACACAGGGTTCGTTGATCCGAACATCAGTGGCGTTATTCCGAAAAATAAAATGAGATTCGGACTAAAGAGCCCTACTTCAATTTCGTTTCATGACAGACTAAAAGTCACTTTCGGTATAGAGAAGTGTATACAACAACAGAAAGTGAAGTTTGATTAGATATTCGTCGGTTCAATTGTTTCATTTCTTAATTCAAGCTGGAACAACACTCAAGGGTACTGGAGCAATGAAACTCTGAATTTGGATTTCATCAATTTGGAAACCCTGCTTGCAATCCAATCTAGCATCATTCTAACAAGCATGTATTTATACTTAGTTAACATAAAACGTGTCCAAACGTTCTGTTTAAAAGCAGCCGCTAAATCACATCAGCTCATAATTCTCGGGACTGATAACTCTCTATAGTTTTTGGACTTAGGTTTGACTCAACATTTATAAGCAAAATGCCCTGGCCTGGGAGGATGTGCAATACTGTGCATGCTCTTATATACTCACTGGTTACTTGAGCTCCTGATCCTGAATCTACTGTGAGCATCATCTCCGGGGTCGTTGACTGACAGAACACCTCATCTTGAAGCAGCATAAGAGAGGCGAAAACCCACGTGGCTATCTTGGACAAGATTACGGTCGGGGACGATAAACTCGCCATGCCTGATCTGCCAAAATGTTTGGACGTAACGACATTATTATTTATGAAGTCATATATTGCATGGACAGGAAATGACCCAGGTAGAACTGTTCCTTCATTGTAAGTCATGTATATATACATTGTATATGTACATATGCAATTGCATAGTCATACAAAATCTATACACAACATAAGAATGAATACATCTAGATTTACATAATCATATCCGTACATGATAACGAAATACATGATTATCTCTTTCTCTCTCTCTCTCTCTCTACGAACAATATGAGAGAGAAAAAGAAAGTGGGAGAAAAAAAAAGAAATATATATATATATATATACATATATATATAGGCCTACATACTAGCAGCACCCGTGGAAATCCACGGGTCTCAGGCCCTTTTATTTATTTTTTTTTTCGTATTTGATTTTCCACATTTTAATTGATGATAATATATATATATATATATATATATATATATATATATATGACATGTATATATACAGTATTTACATACATGTTCTTTTATATATATAAACTGCTTATCCATATAGTGACGAGCTAATGGAGTAAAATGCAATTGAAAAAGGACTGAGCTTGAGCTTTCGATCACAGCAGAATCTTCGTCAGAGGCTAAATCCTGACGAAGATTCTGCTAGGATCGAAAGTTCAGGCCCCTTTTGACTCCATTACATAAATATTTATTATGGCATAAAGGCATACACTAAATGCATGAAGGCATACATCATTCATAGTGTAAACAAACATACATGTGTGTATAATAACTATATATACATATAATACAAGTTTTTCTTTCTCGATCTCCGTATATATGTTACGAACAAAGAGAGAGAGAGAAAAAAAACCCAAAGAAATATAGATATACATTTTGCTATGCGTACAGCTAGATAGACTGACATGCGCATGTGTGTCTAATACGAATGCGCGTTATGTTTTATTACTTTTTTGTTCAGCGAGAATTAGAAATGTGCTCGTAGAAGCGCATTCATAAATGGGCACAACAATCGTCTATGATTAAACAGAAACCATGAAAATATATCTGAGTTTTTGCAGCAAAATGAGATACTAGTAGTGTCGTCATCCACATCATGCTGACCGTATACCACACCGTAGGCACACTCAGTATTTCTTCCAGACATAATAATCATACGAAATGGCGTGGAGGTATACACTGCAGGATACTAGTATGTACACGGCATAGGCATATGTACACATTTTGGTGCTGCTGGCAGTTGAAATGTTATAAGATAATCTATCACGCCAATCGCAAGATTACACAAAGTACGACAGAAGCTTATCGATAGATACGTTTTGGTTTCATTTTCAAAGGTTATGCATACCCCTTGTTTCCTCTGGATCAGTGATACGTCAGCCGATGTGTTGTCTGTGGAATTTAAAAGGAAGTCAGAATGCTCTACGTACGACTAACGGCTGCGCCATCGTATTTCGTACTTCGTACTTTGTATGTAGCGATCAGTACTCTGTGTGTGGCTGCGCTTATCTACCAAGTCCTTCGACACTGCGCAATATACACACTAGTAAACCAGCACGCACACAGCTCCCTTACAAACGGCGCCTCCTAAAAGGAAAGGAATGTAGAGAACAGAAAGCCTTTGTGTATATGTATGCCGTATACCGCATGCGTTAAAAAGCACTGAACAGTAACGTGTGGTCTTTGCCTTTCTAGTTGGGGCTTTGCTTTTACGGTGTAATATCTAAACAGGTGAAATTTGATCTACGAGGCGAAACTCCAAGGTAACAAGATATATAGACGGGGTAGTACATATAAGTCTGCAATGAATGGGGATTAACGTCACATGCGGCAAGCAAGTTTACATTGGATGAAATAGCTTTGCAAAACAAGGAAATGATATTGTACTGTGGCAAAACTTTAAACAAGAAGGAAATATCTCTGTACGGATTCATGAATTAAAGGGCGTCTTTCTTGAAAATAAAATAGTGTCAGTCTTTTTCGAGTAAAGATCTGTGTCTGCCTTATTCCAACATTTCAGTTGCTATCAATTTTCTTTTCCCCCAAATAAATGTATTATTTCTTAGCAGAATTTTAGACTTGTTTCTCGCCCTCATAATTTAGTAATGCTTTGCTATACTTTGATTACAGTCTGAATTATGAAATACCTTTGTGATGGGCAAACTCGTTTTCAATGTATTTAGATCGAATTTATACCCTCAACGAAAATGCTTCGTATCATCTGTAGTGTTCCTTCTAGATCAAATACCAATGTATCATTTTCTGGAAATAAAATTCGTAAAGACCCGGGATAGCGAGGAAGAACATGGACGGTCTGATCAATGGTCTTCATTCGCTGTCCGTCGGAGTAGGCCCTGCGTTTGAAAACACGAAAAGCGACGTCACCCACGTGTGATGGAATATTATGTGCATCGAAGCATGCGCTCATATTCTGTAACGGTTGACTCGAGTCGAGCTTTTTGGCTGCGTGTGTCCTTACGCACTGCTCAGTGATAGAGCTGTATCCACAATTCGTTACAAGTATTCTCGAATAATTATATATCCTAACCGAACTTTGTTTTTGAGATATAAAAAAAAACAAGCAAAAAACAAACAAACAAACAAACAAACAAACAAAGCGGTCCTAATAAAAGGTGGGTCCCAATGTACCTTTTATTAGGGCCGCTTTGTTTTTTGATATCTCAGTCATTTCTACACCGATATTCATCAATAAGCTATTAATTCCTCTAAGAATTGTGTTTTCGTTAATATTTCACATAAGTGGTTTCTAATCATCTCCTCACCAGCTAAATCCTGAATTCCATTTTTAACAAGAACTATACCATTCCTTTAGGATGACTAGTGTGTCTACATTTTATTCAAAAACTAAACAACTATGTTTTACCACATGGTTTTTGATTGTACAATGTTTAAACAAAATATAAACCCAAATGTCAATTGAACGAATTCACATACTTTGAGACGCCTTTCCCCCTTTTTTTTTTGTAAAAAACCCCCCGGCAAACAAAAACAAAACAAAACAAACCAAAACAAAATAAGTTTTTGTCTCTGGCGGCCCTATATTCTTGAATTCACTGAATGATAACATAAAAAAGTGCACCTAGTTTCACCAACATCAAACTGAAATTAAAGAAATCTATTTTTTGTAGTAGTTACGAATCTCATCTGACACTCATAATAGTTGATACTGGTTCTACAGTGCCTGATAGTAGTTTTGTCTAGTCAACTTATGTGATGTCTTGTATTTCTCTGTCGTTTAAAGTTTCCGTTTTCTCTCTCCAACCCCACTCCCACCTACATCAACTTATAGTTTTTCCAGTGTGCAGCACGTCTTCATTTCTTAACGCGGATCTTATTATATTTTATTAAACAAGTTGTTGTGACATACTGAATGTACGTGGACTGCCTCGTCTCATGACCCTTTGTCCTGTGTTTATTTGCTGGAGTTTGCACGGATTTTCTTGGTCTGTGACCGAATGTTTTATTTTTTTTTTGAACGTGTGTGTGTTTGTGTGTGTCATTTTGTCCCATTGCTTTACTTGTACCTCCTCCTCTTAGCCCTTCTAAATCGTTACGGCCAGTCGTTCATGTCTATACGCACGTACGCAGACTCACTTTTTTTCTCTTTATTATTATTACCATCATTATTATTATTATTATCATTATTATTATTATTGTTATTATTATTATCATTAATATCATAAACAGGAATAGATAATTACAGAAACAATAAAATGCTGCATCAATCATCATCTAAGAATCGCTATCTTACTTTTTGAACAAATAAGTTTTTAAAGTCGGACGTTTTGAACTTATTGATGGAACTTCCATGTTTTATGTCATTATTGGGATGCTGTTCCATATAGTTCTTGGGCTACATGCGGACGACCGCAGTAGTTTGTTGAAATGGAGGGTATCACAAATAGATCCTCCCATTACTCTCGAAGGCTCATATTTTTACAAGGAGCTCTGACAGATAAGAAGGAGCAATTTTGTGGAAACATTGATAAACAAACAATGAGATCTTAAGTTCAATACGCGGTCTGACATTAAGCCAATGCAAGGCACTTAAGACAGGTGATATTGACTCATTTATTATTTCTTGGTCTTTGTCACAAGCCTTATACTCAGGGAACTTGCTAATTGCACAAGCTCTGCGCTTTTGCAAGTTCCCTCCATATATTCCCCATATTCCTTACTAGCTGTATGGGGCTATTTCAACTCATAGTGAATTCATGATGATCAAACTATGTAAATCACGTGTACCTATGTGTTTGTAGGTGCAGCTGTACATGTATTACACTTTTGCAATATTATTGATTGCGTTTGTATTTTGCTTCATGATATTTCACCTTCTTGTACAAATCGATTGTGCTATATACTTTGTAATAATTTTGTGTTATTTGGATATGGAAACAAATAGATGAAATGGAAAGAAATAAAAGAGCGCACATCATCTTTGTTAATTTTTTATGATCGGCCAACTGACATTTAATAGGCCAGCTTGATATACACTCATTTTGTCAACCGTCAAACAATCGAATGGTTGTCACGTCTAGAGAGCTATTACCTCACAATAATTATTCCGCATCCCTATATAATTTATAGTCGACTCTGCATGGTCAGGCGAATTCCTGGCGTGGCATTTTAATCTTTCATTAACTCGTTTAGTTATATACTTTGGTCTTGGGATTAGTTGGTGTTTAGATTTAACACACTACGTATGCTGACGGTCAGAGTGAGCAAAATTTGAACAAAGAACCTCAGAAAAATAGAGGTACATGTAGTAGGAAGTCTGGGAAGGGGACATAGGCTAATCGTAATAGCCTGCTTGACGCCGAGGGTGTTGTATTTCAAGGAGCTGTGTGGTTGGGTTCACCTGCACTGATTCTGCCTATACATGCTCTCTATAAAGCTGCATCACTTCGGTGATCCCTCGCATTTATCCAGGGAGGTTCAATCCCAAAGTTGAATTCTATTACGTAATACTCGTATAAGTTTTCAGAGGTTAGCATTTCCCAGGTGTTTAAGGCAGTGAAGTCACATAATGAAATTCAAAGTAGGTAAAAATTCCAGGCAGTCCCAGTTGGCTATAAATAGCCGTGTCAGTGAGCAGTAAGCATCTTTTTCAAGTGTGACGGCAGTGAATCATACCAGGGAGGTGAGACACCTCCCTGCCCTAACAAAAAAGTCCTGTGGTACTCCCTGTGGTACTTGTCGGTACCACACAATGTACCACACACTTGTAATGTTACCACAGGAACTGTGTGGTACTGTACCACAGGCTTGTAGGGTACTCCCTGTAGTACTTGTCAGTACCACACAATGCGTCGACGACCATCCGAACCGTCGTATATGTCAAAATTCGGTAAATTTTTCGAATTTCAGATTTTGCCGTTTTAAGAAAGCCCAGCACACACTCTTTCTACTCACAAAATTTTGGAACCGGATTTTGTGTTTTTAACAGAGAAATTTGATATACGTCATTTTGCCTGAACGCGAATTGGCTGAAGGCGTTCATCCGAACCGACGTATCGCTATACGTCGGTTCGGGTGGACGCGAAACTTCGAGTCGCGTTCAGAGAAGGTGTCGTATCGCCCCGGATCAGCCAGAACTGGCAGAAGCAGACGATGGAGCGTCAACTGGACCCTCCCCAGGACCGGTGAGTTTTATTATGAGTAGCTATGAAATCATGCGATTTCAATTAAAATGAACAGACCCAAGCAAGTTCTATCCATAAGATTGTCACTTGTCAAGATAAATACGCAGATTGTCGTGGGTTTCCCCAAATATTTCGTCGTGTTGTTAGGTGTAGTCCTGTGTATAGATAAATATGTGGGTACAGAGGGATACTCTAGTAGGGTTTAAAATCATAGACCCTTACTAATCTAGAAGAAAACAACGTTCACAATGATCTCATTGAGTTGGCTTTATGTGCTTATGGTCCATATATGGACCTCATACGTAGTGGGTGTGGGCCATGCCAAACTGTTAACACTTCAGGGTGAGTTGTTTGGGAATTACCACAAAAAGTACGAGATTACTAGACGAGTCTAACAATTAAGTTACGTAGTCACAGCCAACAATTTAGAGCCGCTAATCGCTGATTCATCATTGAGTGTAGGACCCTAGAGTTCTGATGATAGGTTCTACTTACTTATATTTTTATGGCCGATTGAGCCCCAAGCTTGCAAACACACACAAAGAAAAACACCCAAATCTGAGTGTAATGTATCTCATGTGAATTTGCCAATGTAAGCCAAGGTCAGGATCTAGTAGTAGAAGGGCCTAGTATAGGCTATACTGGCTATAGTAAAATGAACGATTATAAATTACCAACGTCTGTAAATTCATCTGATACTAGGATTCCTAGGACTCTAGGAGTAGGATTAAATTATGCTGGCCCATAAATACATGTGTGTTGTTCAGAGATCTAGCCAACTGCAAATGCTTTGTACGGTACCGGTACTGAGTATGAATTTTTATCGCATGCATTTTTATGTTGCTGTGAGTGCCAAGTCTCCATGATATTGAAATCACTGCAATGAATGCTTTAGTGTGTTAACAGGCCAGAGGGCAGTACTTGAGTAAGCCCCTCCTGTGATATCTAATAGTAATACGTTGATCTTCTACAATTAAAATATATGAATTGAGGTCTTAAAAAATGCAATGTTCCAATTGTCAGATCTAGCCTAGCTAGGCTATAGGTGCCCACACATTCTAGAGAGTAGTTTTGCAGTACCATAAGCACAGGGGATCTTCGCCCTCTATCCGTTTATAATATGAGTTGAATTGTGCTTTCGCATTTTTATGATCAATGTAAAAATAGACCACTAGATAGGCTTGAGGTAAAACATTTCTGCTAAAATTAAAAAATATATTTTTAATACACTTGTAGTGAATGTTTTTGTTTTTGTTTGTTACAGCTCTTTGTCCTCAGGGAAACCAACAGATGTTGAAGTCCTTTGGGACAAAGATGGTACAAGGAATACCGGTACCGTAGCTGTTGATCAGCTGAAATTCAGGAAGGGCATGCTTCCCACGACTTGGAGTTCGTGTGTCAATGCGATGGCACAGGAAACTGTGGAAAGGCACAGTTACTGCTGTGTATGGGGGAAAGAATTCTGAAAGCAGTAGCGATGATGGAAACACAAGCACCGCAGACAGCAGTGACGAAGATGATACTTCTGATTATGACGATGATGACAGCATTTACCTGGCGAAATTAGGTAAGATTGTGCGCACACAAACGAATACATACTTGTAGTAAAAAGTATGGACAGTATAAAGTGTGTGTGTGTTTATTCAATGCCTCTAATAACTTCATAACTGCGCTGCAATGTTAGAATTAGCTTACTCCATACTGTATGAATGCAATGAAGTAGTGCCTGGTATATAAGGTTTTCATGGTGTCAACTCGTAGACAGCACAACCTGGTATACCAAGTTTTCACAATATAGACATGAGCATGTACTTGTGTAGCCTTAATTCATGTTTATTTGTGTTATGCCTACAAAAAAAAAAACTTTAATGAACAGATTAGACCTTCTATCAGTTTCTTTTCTTTTTCTGTGTCACATCTGCTTGTATTTGCGTTAGTTACTTTTTCCAAGTTCATAATGCCTTGTTTTGCTGCAAAACTGAAAATCTATGTGTGTAGCCAGCAAGGCTGAGTTTAAAGAATTTTGGCTTACTGACCCCATTCGGGTGCCCTATACGTAACAAAAGAGTTTGTAAGCCTATCAGCAAATGCTATTTTTGTGCCTCACTTCCAATGTTTTTGTATTCTTCATAAGCACATGCAATTGACTGTGGAAAGAGGATGCATGTACCGCTTGACTGCTTTTGCATTTAATGCAGATCACCACAGTCTGTCAGATCTCTGCTGATGGGCAAAATTAAAACTCTTGTTTGTGGACATTTACATAGGGCTATCTGAAAATGTGGTATTAAAAGGTTAATCTTAATTTTTTTTTTAAATCATCTTTAAAAAAAAAATAGGATAGTAACAGTGTAAAATGTATGCACTATGTATATTTTGTTTTCCTCATTAACAGTTGGCATCAAAAAGGACATCAGCTGCATTCTAGAGATACCAATGCTAGTATTGAACAGTGAAGGAGAACGGTTAGATCCATCCCAGCAGAATGTCAGCTCTGACCAACTTCTCAATGGTGAGTGTTTGTAAAGCCTTAATCTTGTTCAGAAACCCAAGCAGATATGGTTGAATCAATCCTGTTGGAATATCAATTAGTAATCTGGATTTAAATTATGCTATTGCTGTCATATAATAGCGAATAAAAAGAATGACATCAACTATACACAAGCAAAGACTGTAGCATCCTGGCTACCATGTACCAGTATTTTTTGCAGTTGTCAGGGGTGGGTCAAGGAATTCTGTAAATTGGTGGGGGGGGGGGGGGGGGGGGGGGGGGGGGGGAACACATGCACATCCTCCAGTTTTTCTCTGTTTATTTTTTGTTTAAAAAAGGGCATCTTAAACCCCATGTGTCCCTGTGCGGATCCACCATGGGTTGTAATCTGGATGACAAAGAAATGATAAAGCCAATCTTTCAATAAATATGATTTTTAAAAAATGCAATATTTATGCACCTTGTGTATTTTCTTTTTCTTTTTGTTTTCTTCATTTCCAGTTGGCATCACCAAGGACAAGGACTGCATTTACGAGATACCAATACCAGAATTGAACAACGAAGCACCAGGAGATCCATCCCAGCAAAATGTCAGCTATGACCAACTTCTCACTGGTGAGTGTTTGTAAAGCCTTAATCTTGTTGGGAAACCCAACCAGATATTGCTGCATTAATCTTGTTGGAATATCCATAATAGTGATTAAGATTAAATGATGCTATTGCTGTCTTATACACTTTAATAGCAATTAAAAAGGATGACATAAACTACACACAAGCAAAGAATGTAGTATCCTGGCTACGATGTGCCAGTGTTTTTTGCAGTTGTCAGGGGTGGGTCCAATAATTCTGTGAAGTTGGGGGGGGGGGGGGACCACACGCATGTCCTCCAGTTTTCTGTTCATTTCTTTTGTTTAAAACAAAGACAAAAATAAAGGGTATCTTACACCTGATGTGCCCCACATGAATCAACCACTGGTTGCAATCTGGATGACATGTTATCCTTCTTGTCATATTGTAGCAAATGGCTAACACACAACTGGAGAATGTAGCTTGTCTGCAAATTGTACCTGGACCTTCCAAGCAGAGTGATGATTAATCTATGAGCAATTCTCAAATGAGGATGCATGTACCGTTTGACTACTTTTGCATTAATGCAGATCACCAGTCTGTCCGATCTCTGCTGATGGGCAAAAAAAAACCCTCTTGTTTGTGGACATTTAAATAGGGCTTTCTGAAAATTGTGGTATTAAAAGGTTAATCTTAATATAAAAAAGATAAATTCAATCTTTAAAAAAAACCTGATAGAAACAATAAAATAAACATAGGCTATGTGTATTTTGTTTTCCTCATTTACAGTTGGCATAAAAAAGACATCAGCTGCCTTCCTGAGATACCAATGCTAGTATTGAACAATGAAGAAGCACCGTCAGATTCACCCCAGCAGAATGTCAGCTCTGACCAACTTCTCAATGGTGAGTGTTAGTACAGCCTTAAGCTTGTTGGGAAACCCAACCAGATATTGCTGAATCAATCCTGTTGGAATATCCCTTAGTAATCCGGATTAAATGACGCTATTGTTGCCATATAATAGCAAATAAAAAGAATGACATCAACTATACACAAGCATAGAATGTAGCATCCTGGCTCCCATGTACCAGTATTTTTTGCAGTTTTCAGGGGTGGGTCCAGGAATTCTGCAAATTGGGGGGGGGGGGGGGACCACACGCATGTCCTCCAGTTTTTCTCTGTTAATTTTTTTGTTAAAAAAAAGGGGGCATCTTAAACCCTATGTGTCCCCGCATGGATCCACCATGGGTTGTAATCTGGATGACATTTTGTCCTTTGAAAGAAATGATAAAGTCAATCTTTCAATAAATATGATTTTTAAAAAAATGTAATAGTTATACACCATGTGTATTTTCTTTTTCTTTTTGTTTTCTCCATTTCCAGTTGGCATCACCAAGGACATGGACTGCATTCACGAGATACCAGTACCAGAATTGAACAACGAAGCAATGTCAGCTCTAACCAACTTCTCACTGGTGAGTATTTGTAAAGCCTTAATCTTGTTGGGAAACCCAACCAGATATTGCTGCATTAATCTTGTTGGAATATCCATCAGTAATTAAGATTAAATGATGCTATTGCTGTCTTATACACTTTAATAGCAATTAAAAAGGATGACATGAACTACACACAAGCAAAGAATGTAGCATCCTGGCTACCATGTACCAGTGTTTGTGTTGTCAGGGGTGGGTCCAGGAATTCTGTGAAAGTTGGGGGGGGGGGGGGGGGACCACACGCACGTCCTCCAGTTTTTCTGTTTATTTCTTTTGTTTAAAAAAAGACAAAAATAAAGGGCATCTTACACCTGATGTGCCCCACATGAATTAACCACTGGTTGCAATCTGGATGACATGTTATCCTTCTTGTCATATTGTAGCAAATGGCTAACACACAACTGGAGAATGTAGCTTGTCTGCCATTTGTATCTGGACCTTCCAAGCTGAGTGATAATCTATGAGCAATTTTCAAATGAGGATGCATGTACCGTTTGACTGCTTTTGCATTGATGCAGATCACCAATCTGTCCGATCTCTGCTGGGCAAAAAAAAAATTCTTGTTTGTGGACATTTACAAAGGGCTAGCTGAAAATTGTGCTATTAAAAGGTTAATCTTAGTAAAAGAAATTATAAAGTCAATCTTTCAATAAATATGATGGAAACAAATAAAATGTTTGTGCACCATATGCATTTGTTTTTCTTTTTGTTTCTTCATTTCCAGTTGGCATCACCAAGGACATGGACTGCATTCAAGAGATACCAATGCTAGTATTGAACAATGAAGCACCGTCAGATCCATCCCGCAGAATGTCATCTCTGACCTGCAACTTCTCACTGGTGAGTGTTTGTAAAGCACTTAATCTAATCGGGAAACCCAACCAGATATTGCTGACTCAATCTTGTTGGAATAACCATTAGTAATCCGGAATAAATGATGCTATTGCTGTCATATAATAACAAATAAAAAGAATGACATCAACTATACACAAGCATAGAATGTAGCATCCTGGCTAATATGTACCATTATTTTTTTTTTGCAGTTGTCAGTGGTGGGTCCAGGAATTCTGTTAAGTGTGTGTCTGGGGGGGGGGGGGGGGGGGGACCACACGCACGTCCTCCAGTTTTCTCTGTTGATATTTTGTTCAAAAAAACAAAAACAATAAGGGCATCTTACACCCCATATGTCCTCGCATGGATCCACCATGAGTTGTAAGCTGGATGACATCTTGTTCTTTCAAAGAAATGATAAATTCAGTCTTTTGATAAATATGATAAAACAAATGTAATATTTATGCACCATATGTATCTTGTTTTCCTTTTTGTTTTCTTCATTTCCAGTTGGCATCACCAAGGACATGGACTGCATTCAAGAGATACCAATACACACTTTGTACCAGAATTGAACAATGAAGCACCATCAGATCCATCCCAGCAAAATGTCAGCTCTGACCAACTTCTCACTAGTTATTGCTTGCCTATGGTGCCTACAGTTGTTTGTGCATGCAAAAGCAATTTAGTCTATGTATTCAAATTTTTGATAATTTATCACTCCGCACTATCTCCCCACCACAATTCGCCATGTTATGATTTGTCTATTCTATAGCTATTAAATATTCTATGATATCATAATAAGCTTTGATATTTCTTTAACAATAATTGTCATATTTTTTCATGTGAAAGATGTACATGTAACAGCTTTATTCCTCCTTCCAAATGTGATTTGATTTTTGTAGGACCGTTGCGTAGATATTACCGTTATATCGAAATGAAAGTACAATCACAAACATGCACATAATAACAACTCAAATCATACAATGTACTTTTTTTTTTATAACCCTAAGACCTGAGTTATTAGAGATTCACTAATATTAGGAGGAAGTTGGCCTTCTGCTTTAAGCCATTTCCATCTGATGAATGTTTCAGAATGTTTTTCAATATAAACTGTATTGTGTACAATTTTCTCATGTTAAAATCGGTTTAACAATTGATTTAGATCAATATCTATTTAACCAAAGACAATTTGATTTGTACATTTAAAAATGTTCGAGGAAATGTAACCATTGTATTAAAGGACATGTTCATTATCAATGAATTTAAATCAATATCTATTTTACCACAGACATCTTGATCATTCTGTAAATTCAAAAAAATTTAATGAAATTTTACCATTGTATTTAAGGACATGTTCATTCCTTTTCTTTTCTTTTTGGATGTGAGATATGGATTGATTTTGAAATAAATATTGCTGCATTTTAATGCAGCCTTGTCTCAAGACTCACTTTCTTTGTTTTGTTTTGTTTTGTTTTTCTCTTCTATGTACTGTGATCTCATATCGTGAGGAAATCATAATATGCACACTAAAATGTCAGCATATATAATTGGAAGTGAAATGATATTCATACTACTACTTGAACATTATTTAAGTCTGTAGGACAATACACCTTTTATTATTTGTGTGAACAAGTACAATCCATGTTTGTGTGTGTGGATGTTTCTGCGTAGAAAACTAATTTGCATCTGTTTCAGAGTCCTGAACGTATATACATGTATAATTATATAAAAAAAAACAATAATGTGAGACAGACGTGTGGCTAAGCAAATTTTTTGCATGTTATTTCTGATGAGCAAGCTGATAATTGAGTTTTACCCAACTGAATGATCATTAATTATGTCTGCCATGCATGTAAGCTATAGAAGAAAATCTTTATTCATGGGTTAAAATGTACAGTATTCATCATGGCAGCTTAGAAAGAATGAAAGTTAGGTCATTGCAGTCATGATTGCGGCATGAATTATCACAAAGAATAGCAAGGCTTGGATGTGTGATTTTGGTTTTTGTTTACAGTATTGGAGAGTGGGAGAGAGGGTTAAAGCGTTGCAAGGGAAAGAGAAGAGGTGGAGGAGAGCAGTGAGAAGATGAAATGAGGGAAAAAGAAGAGGCAGGCTGCAATGAAAAAGCAATAATTTCATAGGCCCCACCTCTTTCACAATACATGTATAACCACTTTTTGCGTGATACAAATTAGATACAAACTGATCAAAGATAATGTGTCCTTAACATGGAGTGGGTTTTTTGATTGTTTGTTTGTTTGTCTGTTTGTTTGTTTGTTTTTTACATCAAAGGAACTCTCGTCTGATGCCTGAAGCGTAATTTATGTCAAAAAACAAAACAAAACAAAACAAACAAAAAAAAAATCTGCAGGGGAATCTCCCCCTCCCCTACCAGTGTTTCATCATGCATGCCAAAACTAGACGTTGGACATATTTGTACTACATCTTATGAAATTATGACACAGAATAGTTGCATTCACACAAAAATATGCCCGAAATCACTCGTTTTACAGATAAATACCACGTAACCATGCATATCGCATAGACGCGCGTGTTATAAGAATAGGATACGTCGGTTCGGAGATCGCACTTTCGGTACGCGCGTTCAGCAAACTGACGTATCACCCCGATACGTCAGTTCGGATGGCCGCGCGTACTGAGAGTGCGATCTCCGAACCGTCGTATACCTGTTTTTCGACTCTTCCTGTGCGGAGGCCTTTCTTTTTGTGAACGTAGCATTAGTTTTATTCATACATGATTTTAAATACATATATTATAAGAATCGTCTGGAATTTGCCTTTCTTTTCATATAAAAAGATTGGGAATAAAAGCAAGAAATTTCTCTACACTAGACTTCAAAGGACCACCAAACTTCAAACGCGTTTTTCTCGAAAACGTGTTCTCGCACGCCGCTGACAGATACGACGGTTCGGATGGTCGCCGACGAATGTACCACATAAATAAATGTTACCACAGGAACTGTGTGGTACTGTTTTACAGGCTCATGTGGTACTCCCTGTGGTACTGGTTGGTACTACACAATGTACCACACAAATATATGTTAACACAGGAACTGTGTGGTACTGTGTCACAGGATCGTGTAGTACTCTGGGATGTACCACAGGGCAGTTCCACAGGACAGTACCACAAGACAGTATACACACAAATTGTCCTGTGGTATTTTGGGATGTATACCACACAACAGTTCCACAGGACAGTACCACATGAATTGTCCTGTGGTATTTTGGGACGTACCACAGGAGAGTACAACAGGAAAGTACCACAGGATAGTACCACTGGACAGTACCACACGACTTGTTCTGTGGTATTTTAGGACGTACCACAGGACAGTACCACAGGGCAGTTCCACAGGACAGTACCACAGGATAGTACCACAGGACAGTACCACAGGAATTGTCCTGTGGTATTTTGGGACGTACCACAGGATAGTACCACAGGACAGTACCTCACAACTTGTCCTGTGGTATTTTGGGACGTACCACAGGACAGTACCACAGGACAGTACCACAGGAAAGTACCCCAGGAAAGTACCACAGGACAGTACCACACGACTTGTCCTGTGGTATTTTGGGACGTACCACAGGGCAGTACCACAGGACAGTACCACAGGAAAGTACCACACGACTCGTCCTGTGGTATTTTGGGACGTACCACAGGACAGTACCACAGGGCAGTACCACAGGAAAGTACCACAGGGCAGTACCACAGGAAAGTACCACAGGACAGTACCACACGACTTGTCCTATGGTATTTTGGGACATACCACAGGACAGTACCACAGGAATTGTCCTGTGGTATTTTGGGACATACCACAGGACAGTACCACAGGATATTACCACAGGACAGTACCTCACGACTTGTCCTGTGGTATTTTGGGACGTACCACAGGACAGTACCACAGGGCAGTACCACAGGACAATACCACAGGGCAGTACCACAGGACAGTACCACAGGATAGTACCACAGGACAGTACCACACGACTTGTCCTGTGGTATTTTGGGACGTACCACAGGGCAGTACCACAGGACAGTACCACAGGATAGTACCACAGGATAGTACCACAGTACAGTACCACACGACTTGTCCTGTGGTAATTTGGGACGTACCACAGGACAGTACCACAGGATAGTACCACAGGACAGTACCACACGACTTGTCCTGTGGTATTTTGGGACGTACCACAGGACAGTACCACAGGGCAGTACCACAGGGCAGTACCACAGGACAATACCACAGGAAAGTACCACAGGATAGTACCACAGGACAGTACCACATGACTTGTCCTGTGGTATTTTATATATTAATATTCCTCAATTAATTGATAGATGAGTTATGCTGTGAATTATAACAATTGATTTGCCATTACTTATCCTATCCTATACTCCTACAGTATTACCTATTTAGTGAAAGTGCTGATGTAAAGCATGAGAAATTTCATAAGGACTTCTGTGGTACTCCTGTGGTACTCCTGTGGTACTCCTGTGGTACAAATTTTTACATAGCTCATGAATATTCATAAAAAGCACTCTAGATTTTAGAAAATACATATATGACTTAAAAAGTCAAAGTATTAATGATGGAACTTACTTTGAACTTTATGAAAGATTGTCTAATTATGTTATGTTATTCCCAACATCATAGATATTGTTATGAAAGTGTAATTTCATATCTTGATAATAAAGTATAATCGAGTCAGTAACCATGCCTTAATGCTTTACGGATAGACGGCCATATATATATGTACTGATAGGGTCGATGGCTACCTAGGAATAGAATATGACTATATAGATCTATTATAGGACTAGATTGGCACTTGGCCATTAGACTCTCGTTTGAGGTTATTTTATTATGTTAGGAGTAGGACAGGTTATTAAGTAGGGCCATGTTTGTCCTAAAATCCATCACTCACCTATCAGAAATATTCCTTGAAATGTGGCTAAAAGTCTCCCAGATTTTTTTTTTTCGATCTATCCTGTGTGGTACTCTCCTGTGGTACCATGGAAATGCTGTGTGGTACTGCCCTGTGGTAATGCTGTGTGGTAATGATCGACCTGTGGTACTGTCCCAAAATACCACAGGACAGTTCCTGTGGTACTGTTCTGTGGTACTGTTCTGTGGTACTTGTCCTGTGGTACTGCCCTGTGGTACGTCCCAAAATACCACAGGAATTCCTGTGGTACTGCCCTGTGGTACGTCCCAAAATACCACAGGAATTCCTGTGGTACTGTCCTGTGGTACTGTTCTGTGGTATCGGTCCTGTGGTACTTTCCTGTGGTACTGCCCTGTGGTACGTCCCAAAATACCACAGGAATTCCTGTGGTACTGTCCTGTGGTATGTCCCAAAATACCACAGGACAATTCCTGTGGTACTGTCCCGTGGTACTGTCCTGTGGTACTTTCCTGTGGTACTGTCCTGTGGTACCGTCCTGTGGTAATTACCACAGGAGTACCACAGGACTTTTTCGTAAGGGTGATTATACATCTCAAACTCCAATGTCTAGTGATCGGGAAGACGACGCTACCTCTCAGCCCCCATCCCCGCGGGGAGATCAGGGCATGGAAGGCCACCTTGAAGCTCAACTATGCTCTCTATAGAGAGACCGAGATACTCTCCCGCTTCATGGATAGGGCGGCGGCACACCGTGGTAATGACAAACGGCATGCGAGCCATGCCAGCTGGTGCAGGAGAGCTTCTCCTCCCGGCGATTAGTTCGGACATGCGAGCCATGTCCGCGGGGACAGGGGCGCTGCCCCGCCCATCGAAGACTTCAGCGAGCTAGCCATCCCCATCGGCAGCTCATCAGACGACGATATTCTCATGTCAGCCTCCTTCCCGGCAAAACTGATTGCGTTGCCCTGTATGGTGGCCTTGACTCTGCCCTCTGCCCTTGTGGTAATGGTCATTTTGACAACCGAATTGATGCGGATGCCATGCCCTTACAGCCAAACTCTTTCAAAGCCTGGTACCAAATTTGATTTTAACTGAAATTCTGATCTCAATTGGGCTAAATTTAAAAATTGGCTGATTTGCTAATGAAGGCAGTCACACTGCCACATCAGAAGGTAAGTCTCTTTAAAATCGCGAAGCAAATGCTCAATTGCCATCGAATGCCCAAGCAGTTCTCACACCAAAAATCGAGAGCAAAATTTGGGCGATCCTCCTTCACGAGGCCTTGGGTCTTGTGAGCTCCCAACTTCTACAACAAAATGTAGTGAAGGGACTTCTATACCATATAGATAAATCCTTTCTGAAATTCACAGATTATGCACGGATAATCATCCATGCAATTGACACAACGTGAATTTGAACAACTCATGTCACCATCGATGGCCTGACACTCCCGGGCTTTGCTTATCGTATGATCTGAGCATGCACCATCGAGGTATCTTGAAACCCCTTCTCAACCCTTCTCAACAACACTTGCGCAGCAAGTCGATTCCACTTGGTAGAAAGTTGTTCAGAAAGACATCTGAGAAAAATTGACAAGTGTCACATAAGCATACATCGTGGGTCATGAATGTCTCTACGCAAGCCAGCAAAAAAAAAAAAAAAAAAAAAAAAAAAAAAAAAAAAAAAAAAAGGATGAGCACTGTCCAAAATCGTTCAGTGCTGGAAATCTCAAGCTTTCCAAAGATGACTGGTCAAAATAATTCCCGAGCCGTGGATATTGGCCACAATATTTGGCTATGAAACCAATAATTTCATTTCAACCCCATACCAATAAATTTTTCCTCTACAAAGTGTACATTCTACCGAGGAGGAAAAGGCAACCCATGAAGAATTGTCTCCGAAGATTCTCGCAAAGCAAGCTATTAGAGTGATTCCTCACATGGAGTATCAACTCTATTCTAGCGCTACCAACGACTGGCGGTCTAAGTCCAATCATAAATTTGAAAAACATGAACAAATTTGTAAGATACGAACACTTCAGAGTGGAACAGTTTCGCTTGATTACGGCCTTAATTTGCCCCTCCAAAGGGTGCATATTTATCGGTATCCGTTCACCTTGTTCATCAAGCATAGTCTTTCGAATGGAAATAGTATTTTTACTGCATTCCAGAATTCAGTGCCTTCCATCTGGCCTTAATTCGACCCCGCAGAATTTCCTTAAAGTTATGAAACCTGTCTTTGCCTCGGTGAGGAGTAGTGGCATTAGAACAATCACCTATTTCGATGATATCCATATTCTTTCTCACACAAGAGAAGAGTGCCTTGACAAAACCAATTTTATGATCAACTTGTCACCCTTAAAGAGTTTCAGTAAGGATTTCGACAAATCCCGTTTCAACCCAAAGCACGTCGAGACCTTCCTTGGTTTTCATATCAATTCCCAACAAATGATTTTCAGTTTTTTTTTCCTCAGAACAAGATTGACAAGGTTACTGCCCTTGGAAATACACCAATCTTGTATATGGCATCGAAACCAAATTTCGGGATTTTAATGCTTTCCACAAAGAAATCTACATTCTCGTCACTTGGGACTAGAAAAAATAAACCAACTAATGCTCTGCGTAAAGCAGGAGATGACTTCGACACGAAGTTTGGTTTCGTTATCTAGTCATGCGATACAAAACATTCTTTGGTGGTGGCTGTCTCGCAATACAAAGAATTATTTTCCACCTCCATTAGCATGATAATTTCAAGCGATGCTTGCATCTCAGTATGGAGAGTAGTTAATTCTGAACAATGACAATTCATTTGCTCAGAGAGTCTGGAGTGCCAAACAGAATTCCCCGCATAGCAATGTGTGTGAACCTGTTGCAAATTCAGAACGGTCTTGAAGCCCTGTGTGGCTCGTGTACAAAAAATGTGCTTACTCATAATTCGGTCTTTCTACAGCTAGTAGCATATTCTGACCCGAACGAATTCGCGGCCAACATTGGAATTGGTGTCTAGCAATGGGATATCAGCTTCACATTCAACAGATGTAGATAATTCTGAAGTTTCCTGCTTGTCTCGCAGAGACATGAACAACTAATTACTATTTTACATGTTTTTCACCACATAATTCACAAACTCTACATATAGATTAGCAACGTTCCTCATGTCAAATGGAAGCCAAGTTTTATTGCCCTAAATTTTGATGCCTTTTTTCTTACCCTATCAACGTTTTCAGTCCTCCACAAGCTTCAACTGAACAAGGTGACCTGAGCAACCCTCACTGCCCCAATGGTGGCGGCAGCCATGGGTCTCATTATCGCTGGAAATGCGAATAGCCCCACCCCTATTACTCGTACTTGTACTCCACGGGAAAGTTCTTGCCCCACACCCTCACCCACCGACGAGCCTCCAGCTCACACTTGCTAGCCGCCTGCATGGGCGCTCTCTGCTAGCGATGACAAGTGGTAGACACATCGCAGCACATTGCAAAGCTCCTTTCATTGCAAAGCTCCTTTCATGGCGAGACAATACCAATAAACAAAACAAATGAGGGTGCTTGAAGACAGTAGCAATGTCTGTATTCTGAACAACCTTGTGATCCTTTTTAACCCATCTACAGAACACCTTGTCAACATTAAAGCCTATAGCTTTTCAACAAAGCCCACTCCACGATTAACTCATAGACCTGCTCGGTCTTCCATACTACCTGAAACCGAGAGCTATGACATAGGCAAACAGCCCCTACGTCAGACTTATGAAGGGCGTATCTAACTCCGACCCTCTCAAGGCTAAATACAACAAGACTTGGGACGTTTCAATTGTTTTGAATCACTTTTTATCGTTTCAAGATACACAACTTATGAACTAAAGATTCCTTCAGTGCCTTGAGCCAAAAACAATTTTCCTAGCTCGTTTCGGCAAAACGTACACAAATGCTGAGACATCTAGTTCTTATGACATTACCGGAAGATGAGGCCACGTTTGCACATTAGAGATATGAAAAGTATATCTCTAACCAGGTAATTAAAGCGCCTTCTTTTACCTCCAACCCTAAACTCTGTGTTCCGATCAACTCTGCTCGAGTATATTATTAAATGCACAGAACATCTCCAACGAGCAAGTTCAGAAAGCAAACTCATAATTTCTCCGAAACATCCCAACAAATCGGTGACGACAAGCATCTTGGAGCGGAGGCTGAAAGCCAGTCCCTCGCAGCTGCTTGTTGTATAAACACTTAAAATATAATATACTGTCAATAGCTGTACGTATAATGTGCATCCCTGTACACTGTACTGACTGCTGCATACAATTAGGTATGAATGTATTGTTGCTATGGGAACATGTACCGAGTTTGTTCTGTCTTCGAGATCAGTATGAAAGGGTACCACAGGACGTACCTCGTGTTCACATACATAAGGATTTGGGAGCACAGTCATCCCGCGTTCATCCCAGACTCTGGGTTGGTAAGACATCAAAGGATGCCAATATGAAAGGGGTGTCACATTCTCAGCTCATAGCTACAGAAGCGCCGCAACTTCTAAACTTTCGCGCATGGAGTATAAAGGTCTTAACGAAATCTTGTCCACAACTGATTGGACGAACGCTGGTACATTTTGAACCTTCTAACAATTGATTCCACATTAGTTCAACAATTCTCAGTTCTGTTGAGTTAAAAAGATACATGTAAATTGTGATAGTATGTGTATACGTGTATATTAGTATCTCAATTAAGAACAATGTCCTAATACGAGCAGTGGCGTATCAAGGGAAAACAGCGCCCGGGGCAAGCGCGGAAATCTACGCCCCTAATTTCTGAAAAAGTGTTCAACCCCAACTCCATCCCGGTAGGGACTTTATGCTTTTTCATGAAATTATATGCTTTTTCAAGCACTTAAAAGGGGTCTTTTGAGAGTGATTTAAATGTAATAAATTGTGATAAACTTTGGTGAGCGAGCGCAGCGAGCGAGCCGAAAATTGTTGTATTTCAGATTACAAAAAATGGAATTCTTGTCATTTTTTGCTTACTTAATCTTACAATACCCATCTAATCAAGATATAGTAACGGCCTTATAGATAACGATTTATACCAACAAACTAAAATACTCAAACTTATACGCGCGAGCGAGCCGAAATTTGTATATTTCCGCGTCATCATCACGTTTTGTTCTTATCTTTTTTTTTGTGACAAATTTTGGCGAGCGAGCGCAGCGAGCGAGCCGAAAATTTTTGTATTTCAGCTTACAAAACATGGAATTCTTGTTATTTTTTGCTTATTAATTCTTACAATTCTAATCAAGATATAGTGACGGCCTAATAGATAACAACGATTTATACCAACAAACTGAGGAGTTGAAAAAATACTCTAAATTACTACTCGCGAGTGTGCCGAAATTTGTATATTTCCGCGTCATCATCACGTTTTGTTCTTATCTTCTTCTTTTTTTTTTGATAAATTTTGGCGAGCGAGCCGAAAACTTTTGTATTTCAGCTTACAAAACATGCAATTCTTGTCATTTTTTTTTTGTTTATTAAATCTTACAATTCTAATCAAGAATAGTGACGGTCTTATAGATAACGATTTATACCCAACAAACAGAGGACTTGAAAAAATACTCTAAATTAGTACGAGCGAGTGAGCCGAAATTTGTATATTTCCGCGTCATCATTACGTTTTGTTCTTATCTTGTTTGATTTTTTTTTGCGCCCCCCCCCCCATGTTCGAAACCGTTGGCGCCCTCCTTTGATCCAATCGGCGATCGCTTCAGAACGAAAGAAATTGCAGCCGCTGTTCCGTGTAATATTTTGCCTGCTAAATATAAAATGACATGTGTGAACACAATATACTTTGTCATTTTGTCCGCATCATCATCATGTTTTGTTTTTATCTTGTTTGATTTGGTTTTCTGCAACCCCCCCCCCCCCCCCGGTCCGGGCGAGGTTTTTTTTTTCTTCTTCTTCTTTTTCTTCTTCTTCTTCCTTTTCTTCTCCTTTTTTCTTTTTTTCTTCTTCTTCTCCGTTTTTTTTTCGTTTTTTTTCGTTTTTGGCGCCCCCAAGGAGTGGCGCCCGGGGCACGTGCCCCCCTTGCCCCCCCCCCCAGATACGCCACTGAATACGAGTCAGATATTAAAGACACAAGATCATAAATCACGTTACGTTGTGCATTGGAAAATGGCGACACATTACTTGGCCACTCGTTTAGGAGATTCGGTCCACCAAACTGATGAATTTAAACTCTAATATCAACCCAAAATGCAGTGGACTTGCCTCTAATTATTGCCGCAATATTACTATGCCGAGATGAACTGGTTAATGTCTAATTCTTCCTTGAAATGTACATGAATTAAGGAACATGATTATGATTATGTCTTGATTGGAAAATCGGTACAAGAGGTCCATTTGATTTGTCTGTGCGCTATTGCAAGGTATCAAAATGATATCATACTCAAAACCTATGCCTTGCACCTTATACTAGTAGGTTCTCAAGCAAACTTTGCTCGAGTTCTTCTCCTGCTTGCGACAATGTGTGCCACCATCGATAAACACTCTCTAGGCATGAGGAGTCATGACCAAAGTTTCAACCTTGTTGTGAAAACTGTCCATCATCCTTCTTGTCCTCTTGCCCTCACTCATGCCACAGACTGACTTCTGTACGGAACTTTGAACATGCTAACCTCTGAAGACTTATACGAGTATTACGTAATAGAATTCCTAAATTATACAAGTAATAAGAAGTATAATTAGAATTCTATTAGTAATAATGAAGTATAAGTCGAAGAGGTTCCCACCCAGCATCTCATTTAATCGATACTCTTCAGTTCTGAACCCTCCCTTTCCAACACTGTACAGAAGTCAAAACTGGTGGGTCCTACTGTATGCTGATGTTCTGCTTAATTGCTTGACATGAAATGTCCATACGTATAAGAATGCTCCGTGCCTTTGGAACAGCAATGATTGTGCTTTATTTATTGCTTGTCTGTATGATGAGAAGGACCAGAGAGCTAATTCTCTGCATTGCACCCAATACTGCATTGTGTTGCTGGTCTGTCTATTTAAAGCCGTATTCTCTTTGAAAAGATGCTTACTGCTCACTGACACGGGTATTTATAGCCAACTGGGACTGCCTGGAATTTTTACCTACTTTGAATTTCATTATGTGACTTCACTGCCTTAAACACCTGGGAAATGCTAACCTCTTCGACTTATACTTCATTATTACTAATAGAATTCTAATTATACTTCTTATTACTTGTACAATTTAGGAATTATCCTTCGGGTTTATGCCAGGTTCAAGTGTGTACGTGTGTGTCACACACGAACACACTGCTATAGCTTCTGACCATCCGGGCATTGAGAATTTAGGGTTTCTCGGACGTACACTGAACTACAGGGCTTTCTATAGCTCAGTCGGTAGAGCACCGGGCTAGCAATCCGGAGGTCTCGGGTTCGAATCCGGATGGAATCCCATTTTCTTTGCTCTACTTTTCCACTAATTGTAGAACCAAAACATCTTTCATCCTCTATAGATAGAACCTAACACTGTGTACATGTAACGGGGATGGATGTTTCAAGGAAAGATTCTTTCTATCTCTCTCTCTCTCTTATGCAGTATTTTGGCCCACACACATTCTGATCTGATACTGAACTTTAGTCATACATGTCGATGAAAAATGCCGTTCTTCAATTTTTCTGTTTCGAAGCAGAAAAACAAAAGCAACGCGTGAATGCAAAAATACAAGTACAGTGCGTGTTAAATGGATTACAAGTAAGATTTAATGTCATAAAGTAGCATTATTTCATGAAGCACTTTTACATTTTGTTTATGTTTCATGCTGATAATCCTTCATGTAAAACTATGAATGTAGAACCTGCCGAAAGTCGGCTCATTGCTGCCAAGACGTGTCTGATGAATACAATGTTATGTCACTTCAGTTCAACTTGATTAAATTATATTTCGTATTATAGCCCGGAATAATTGAATAGAAAGAGTACTTTGGACTTATACCACAAATTGTATAAGAAGCATTATACACAAAGTGCAAACACAACAACTAAAACATGTAAATGAACAGAGCAAAGTTAACGACAACGAAAGACCATCACACAGAGAAATGTGGCCATTTTCAGCATACACTGCATTATGCTTTAGGGGTGACAAGGTTCACTGGTCCCTAATCATTTTCAATCGATATGAATCTGTATATTATCATCAAACAATCACAACTGTTTTATCACCCTTCAACATTCTGTTAAATTGCAGCGTCAGCTGATGTGCGTTTGCAATTTTGGTAAGAAACCGTTTGGCAATGTGCTTTAGGTTAATGTCAGTCTTTCTTTCTAAGAGCAGATGGTTTGCTGCGGCACAGTATAGGGACGCTAATTACCAATAACGAACATAATAGTCATATCCATACAAATCAGAATCGCACACTACTCACAAAACATCGAATGGCAGCATGCATGATATTGATCAGTTATACTGTATGAAGGGAAAGGTGATTTCGTTTTCTTTTGTTAATCATATTTTGCAGTGATTGACAGATGATGTAATCTATATATATAATAATCGTGGTTTCGTGTTTTGTTTTGTTTTTTTTTTTTGATGGGCGGATCCAAGTAACATGGAAAAAAGAGTTATCGTGAAATGTGCAAATGTGAAGTGCACAATCAACAAAATTCAACATGCATTATTTGGACTGCACATATTTACTGTATATAAGTCATAATATAGCCTATATGGATTGTTTTGCTCTTATTGAGTTCAAAATTCACAGAGAACCCTTACTATTAATATCATCGGTTCGTTCGTTTGTTACATTAACATCATGTTCGCGGCATTCACGTTTCAGGCCACCGTGGACAAAACGGGATGGACGCGACATGAGACATCACGGGCGGACGGAATGGGCAAACGTGACATTCCGTCAAAGCCGTTAACATACTGTGTCAGATTTGTTAAACTGTCAAAAAAGAAACGCCACGATTGAGGGGGGTGGGGGAGGAGCAACATAGACAGTCCGGTTCATGTCTTATTCGGGATAAAAGCCGCGTTCCGATTGGGACGCGAATACGCCAAAAATGGAAAGGTCAAATCCCATGAACGTGATTAGTCAGTTGTCTGGTTTGTTTGTTGTTGTTGTTTTTTTCCACATAGGGTATCTAGCATTACATTACATTTACATTACCTTATGGATACCCACAGCGGTATTCACATGAGCCTGTGGTATGTACAGCTGCGCATCAGGTCCTGTGGTATCGGGTATGGTAATTTGTGTGGTAACATCTGGGGACCGTTTCATGAAACTTTTTGTCAGTGATTCACACTGACAACTGCTAAAAGCTACTGAAATCCTTGCGTCTGATTGGCTGATAGCAAATTTGTCGGTGAAAACCTCCGACGAACTCGTTGATGAAACGCCCCCCTGATGCCACAGAGTACTACAATCATTACCACATGCTATCACAGCCAGCTATTCACGATACCTCACGAGCTTGTGTCTACTTATACGCAGTTGTCGTATATCATGGTTGTGCGCTATACGAACAGATGGCAAAGGGAATACCACAGGACTGTTTTGTTAAGCTTTGGTGACAATCCGATCATGACTGCTTGAGTTATCAGAAGATTCAACTTATCTTATGTCCTCTATCAGGGGCGGATCCAGGAATTTCATAAAGGGAGGGCATGCAGGGGCGGATCCAGGAATTCTGTAAAGGGGGGGGGGGGGCGTGACTAATGTTTCTGGTGCCACTTCCGGGTTTCATTTTATTTTTTTAAAAATTTCTTTTGTTTTTAACGAAAAATAAGGGGGGGGGGGCGTGCGCCGGTTGCGCCCCCCTCTGGATCCGCCACTGGAGGGGATGAGGCACGCGCCCCGTCCATTTTTTTTAATCCAGTCTTTTGTTTAAACAAAAAGTTAAGGATGGGGAGGAGGGGGAGGGCGCCCGGTCCCCCCCCCCCGGATCCGCCACTACTCTATGACTCCATGGCCCCAAACTGTAATCATTTCTTTCTTACTTCATTATATAGGAACGCACACTGAAAGCTTGGAGAAAATCTGATCATCCGTTGAGTCTTATTGGGATATCAAAGGGATAGCAAATCAGTTTGGTTGAGATGGGATGAGAGGTTTCTAACGTTTTTTTTATGATTTTTTTTTAAGGTAACGAGAAACCTCTAATGGAATATCTAATAGGAATTCAAAGTTTATTTGATGAAAATTGGTTTTGAAATGTTTTACTTTATTTATGGATATCTTAGCCAATTCAAAAACGATTTTAATCAAATAAAGTTTGAATCCCTCTTAGAATTGTATGCTCTGTAACACTTCATTAGATTGGCATTCCAGACGATTTTCACAATTTCATACCATGTAATACATAAATCAATGTATCCGGGCTAGATGTATAAACGTATAGATTTAGGGAATTTATTGTGCTTCTTGAGTAGAGAAACAATACTTTGAAAAAAACTTATTAAACAAATTACACTGAACACGGATGATGGTTATAGGAGGTTCACATATTTCAGAAATGTGGCAGTGTAATTCCATTACAATACCGCTTGTTGCAAGTTTACCTGTGTATAATATATGCATGCCTTCTTTTGTTCTGCTTTCTTGAGCCCCAACTCGAGCATTCTTATGGAGACCCTGCCATGTCATCATCCTTGTTCATGGCAATTTTTTATAAATTTCGAAAATATTCTTACTCTTTATCCCGATTATCATAAACTCTGAAACTCTGTCCTCAGTATAACTAATTCATAGTTTGTTCAAATGTAAAATTCTGAAAATCATCCGGAGGTCTCCTTTAAGCGGTTTCTAAGTATATGTAAACCTATATGTCGCACAAGGTTGAAGGATGAATCCTCACCTTAACCAATGTAGGCCTACCATCCCTTCCGGCTTATGTTATGTCCTATACAATCCCTATAACCTCATGACTCCACAATGTTTTGTTTTGTTGGGTTTTTTTTGCCTTTATTATCCTGAACACACTCTACAAATCTTGTGAAAATATGTTCCTCCGATCTCGACTTACAGAAAGAAACAGACAGACAGATCCGCCAAATAAGTATAGGCCTAGGATCTATACAGAATTATAACAGAAAACATATCCTCCGCCGGCCGTAATGAGGTTTCACCTACTGGCGGATGTAAAATTACAGCCTCCGTTTGACGTAAAATTCACCTACTGAGGGAGGTAATTAATTCATGATTATACTGTATTTTTTTTTCTATGTCGTTGCACATATCATGACATCACAAAGCGTTGAAATATTAAAACACTAAAACATTAATTAAAATCGCAACTCTTAAACACACTGTCCAATTTCCCCAAACTTCGCTGATGTGCTGTATTAATGATCTTGCATTCCCTCAATTAAAATAGATTATTATTTGAGTTTCATACTGTGGATCAATTCTCTATAGAACACTTTTTTCCTCCCGAGTATGAAAGTGCATGACTTGGATTACAGTTGCGCAATAAAAGGCTGGGGATTCCCCGCCTTTGTAACACGCTGATTCGCGCCACAATTACATAAAAAAGAAAGAACTAGAACAAAACAGCAAGTGCAATCCGGTCCTTCGTTTCGGTGAACGTTCATTGGCTGAATATCAAGGAGGTAGGGGTGGCCGGGCATAATACACGCATGCGGAGCAGTCAAGCATCTAAGCAGTGGGAGTGGAGTGAGTAGTTGTCGCATGCAAATCGAAATATCAGTTTACGAAGACACATCACTGAGAAGACACCCTGTTAAGAAAGTACGGCTATCGATATGGAGTAGCGGATGAAAATCTGTGAAGATAAACAGCAGGTAAGTTGACCAGAGTTATAACTGTGGTAAGTGAGAGAACAGCACCAGGTAGCGAGAGGATCGGTAGGTATAGGGCCTACAGCGGCAGGATTTATGGAACTACACACAGCCCTGTCGGTTGCTGCACATCAAATCTCAAGGCAAGATGACGTTCATGTACATAAACCCAGGCTGCACATCGCATAGGGCCGGCCTAATGGTCAACTCAAAACTCGCGGATGCGTTCCTGAACTATGTACAGTGTAAGCCCAAGGAGGTATTAGGCGAGCCCACCCATTCGCATTGTGTGGTACGTGTTGCAGCGATCAAGTTGGTGTTGAATTTTGTCGGCCTTTTGTTTTTCCCTGCTGTGAAAAGAGGCACGGTTACGCGACTCGTCAGTGTTAATGTAGGCATTGCTGAAACATGCACCAGCTACCAACGGACATGACGGAGAGGAGAATACATCCATGTATCGATTGTTACTGTATGATGGACACAAGCTGCGGATTATAATTGCCTTACATTTTTGGGATTCCTGCTGGATCCCATTTAACACAAAAACTGAAATTCAACAAACCGTTCTGCTGGTATGGCTGCTCTGGCAGTAGACGCTGTGTAGGCTGTTTATATATCCATATCAGCGTTTAATTTTAAGAGAAATGATTGGCTATAGATACACCATAGTGGTCAAACTCATGCAGTGCAGCTTCAATATTATAAATGGTAATGCACTGAATTTTAGGGGCCTCCGTTCCCTGGCCCTGTCAGACGCAACCCCAATCACAAATCACTTGAGCCTGCGTTGTAACTAGAATCGACCGCGGGGGAGAGCTGTGCGGTTGATGGCCAGGACTCTGGGCACTTGAATCAATTGTCCAAGGGTTGGATTACAACTCTACCTTCTTGGAAAAAAAAAATCAAGAGAAATACCTTACTGCGTGAGATGACATTTGTTGGATTAATTGGTGTCTTCCGGAAAGTCGATCTGTACTTGAGACAAATTTACTCAAAATTTACACGATTGATAGGCCCTACTATAACCGCATTTTAAAACACGTTGACAACCAAATTTTTCGCAAGTATGAGAGCTGTAAAGAGGCGATAAAGGCAGACTTAGTACCCCGCGATGAACTGCCGCCCAATCTCCTCACTGCGGTACAGTTTATTTACCGCGCAAAGTTGGCGCGAAATGGCTGACGTCATCACCATAAGCCGTGTGGAGGCGAAATAAGGCGGAGCTTATTTGTAGCCCCCGTTGACGGGCTCACACGGGTAAAACAGTCCAACCAAAATGCAATTTGTAGAGGAATTCTTACTAAATATATGCAGCTATTCATTTTTGTCGAGCCCACCGGAGGTGTCGGGAGACTAAGGGATCGCCTGCGGCGTCTGTCCGTCCGTCGTCCGTCCGTCCGTCGTCCGTCCGTCCGTCGTCCGTCCGTAACGCTACAAAAACTTCAATAACTCTTTACTCTGGACTTCAATTGCAGTCAAACTTCGAGGGAAGAGGGGTCATACAAAGTTTCACATTCTATAATATATGAAGGTCACCTCAAGGTCAAAGCTCACAGGCAGGGGTCAACGAACTTTTAGAGCCCAATGTTAAGTTTTTATGGTGCATTTCTATTATGGGTCATAACTTTTGATCCATAACTCCATTTGTGACTAAACTTGGATGGTAGATGTCCCTTGGGGAGTGGATGATCACCACAAGGTCGAAGGTCACAAGCAGGGGTCAACGAACTTTTAGAGCCCAATGTTAAGTTTTTATGGTGCATTCTATTATGGGTCATAACTTTTGATCTATAACTCCATTTGTGAGTAAACGTGGATGGTGGATGTCCCGTGGGGAGTTGATTATCACCACAAGGTCAAAGGTCACAAGCAGGGGTCAACAAACTTTTAGAGCCCATTGTTAATTTTTTAATGGTGCATTATTATTATGGGTCATAACTTTTGATCCATAACTCCATTTGTGACTAAACTTGGATGGTAGAAGTCCCTTGGGGAGTGGATGATCACCACAAGGTCAAAGGTCACAAGCAGGGGTAAATTAACTTTTAGAGCCCAATGTTAAGTTTTTATGGCGCGTTTCTATTATGGGTCATAACTTTTGATCCATAACTCCATTTGTGACCAAACTTGGATGGTAGATGTCCCTTGGGGAGTGGATGATCACCACAAGGTCAAAGGTCACAAGCAGGGGTCAACGAACTTTTAGAGCCCAATGTTAAGTTTTTATGGCGCGTTTCTATTATGGGTCATAACTTTTGATCCATGGGTCCGTTTGTGACTCAACTTGGATGGTAGAAGTCCCTTGGGGAATGGATGATCACCACAAGGTGAAAGGTCACAAGCAGGGGTCAACAAACTTTTAGAGCCCAATGTTAAGTTTTTATGACGCGTTTCTATTATGGGTCATAACTTTTGATCCATAACTCCATTAGTGACTAAACCTGGATGGTAGATGTCCCGTGGGATGTGGATTATCACCACAAGGTCAAAGGTCACAAGCAGGGGTCAACAAACTTTTAGAGCCCAATGTTAAGTTTTTATTTCGCATTTCTATTATGGGTCATAACTTTTGATCCATAACTCCATTTGTGACTAAACTTGGATGGTAGAATCCCTTTGGGAGTGGATGATCACCACAAGGTCAAAGGTCACAAGCAGGGGTCAATGAACTTCTTGAGCCCAATGTTAAGTTTTAATGGCGCGTTTCTATTATGGGTCATAACTTTTGATCCATAACTCCATTTGTGACTAAACTTGGATGGTAGATGTCCCTTGGGGATTGGATGGTTACCACAAGGTCAATGGTCACGAGCATGGGTCAACGAACTTTTAGAGCCCAATGTTAAGTTTTTATGGCGCGTTTCTGTTATGGGTCATAACTTTTGATCCATAGGTCCATTTGTGACCAAACTTGGATGGTAGATATCCCTTGGGGAGTGGACGGTCACCACAATGTCAAAGGTCACAGGCAGGGGTCAACAAACTTTAAGGGCCCATAAAGTTAAATTTTTATGGTAGGTTTCTTTTTTACCATAAATTTTTACCCTTTTATATCCCTCTTTATCTGTTATATAAGTGGTGCCGGAGGCATTATGTTTTCGGGTTGTCCGTCTGTCTGTACGTGCGTCCGTACGTACATCTGTACGTCCGTCTGCATTCGTTTATGGGATAACTTGAGTAATATTGACTGGAATTTTACCAAACTTGGTCAAAGTATAAAGTATGATGGGGCAATTAGTTGATTAGATTTTGGGTGAAAGCGGCCACAGGTCAAAGGTCAAGGTCAAATTGTGAAATTGTATCCGTTTACGCGATAACTCGAGACTAGATCAAGCAAATTTCACCAAACTTTGTCCGAGGATGATGTATGATGGGACAATTATTTGATTTGTTTTTGAGTGAAATTGGACAGAGGTCAAAGGTCAAAGATCAAGGTCAAATCCTAAAATTTAACTTTTTACGTGATAACTCAAAACTGGATGAAGCAGCTTTCACCAAATTTGGTCCAAGGATGATGTATGAAGGGGCAATTAGTTGACTTAAGTTTAGTGACATTGGCAAGAGGTCAAAGGTCAAAAGGTCAAGGTCAAATGCTAAAAATGTTGCTATTTCCCCATATCCATGCAATGTCCAAAGGTATTTTTTTAAAACTTAGTGTAGACATGTACTACTGCGTGAAGATTCTCCAGAGAGAGTTTCATGTTATAAGGTCGAAGGTCAAAAGGTCAAAGGTTAGGTGAGAATGTTACAATTTCACTTTCTTGCAAATGGTTCAATGTATCTTCATGGAACGTGGTACATAGGCATGTACTGACTGGCAGGAATTATCTAGGGAATGTAGGGGTCATGGGTCATTAGTCAGGGGTCAAAGGTCAAGGTCAACTCCTCAAATTTTTTCTATTTCCTTCATTAACTAGTATTATATGCAATGCTTGCATTATCATTTTTAAAACTTGATATATAATACATATATTACCTGATGTAGATTCTCTCAAAGGTCAAAGGTTAAGGGTCAAAGGCCAGGTTTAAATGCAAAAAAAGCTATATTTTATACTGCAACTACACTCTTTCTTCATACCTTGAAAATTACTCAATGTATCTACTTACAAAAGGGTTGGTCAGAAGTCAAGTAAAAATCCTCACTTCCCCAAATGCGTGTACCTGCACTCTTAGACAATTATAGCAAACCTAGTTCAAGGAATGTGAACATTCAAGATATTTCTGACAAACATGACACTGACAAACATGACATTTCAATATTTTGTCAGTCATCACACATTGTGGAGACATTGTACCATACACCTATTGAGAGAATCATGCATTATGGCGGAGGCATCAGTCGCCATAGCGGCATTTCTAGTTTTCATCTGTTATATCCCATTCGCGTACAATTTCTTGTACGCGAATGGGCGAGACACATGGCACTTGCCTTGTTTTCCTACCAAACTGCCGTTCTGATTTTTGATTAAAAATTTTTCTTCATTTATTTAATTATCTTTGGTACGATTTCATGATGCGGTCAGGGATATTCTATTATAGTTAAGGTGTGAGCCCTGAGCTGACCCAATCTTGCCGCGGTATTCCGTGCAAAATTGGCGCGAAATCAAATGGCTGACGTCATCATCATTATTAAGCCGCGAAAAGGCGGATAGGCGAAGCTTATTCGTATCCGCGCTGAACTGACCCAATCTATGCGCGATATAACGAGCAAAATGGCGCAAAATGGCTGACTTCATCGTACCGTGCGAGGTGAAAAGTCGATAGGGAAAGAAACAGATGATAAAAGGTGTTTCAAACATGAGAAAGATGATTAAAAAGCAGCTTTAGTTATTTCTACCCCACCTATCCCTCTCCTCGTTTGACAAAAGTATGTTTTGTGGCTCTGTTCTCTCGTATGAGACCCGGATCTCTACACAAGCGTGGCCCTTAGTTGATTTAATCATTAACCTTGTTGTTTGCGTGGGCTTGTTGCGAGGAGGGATTTTCCAGCACGCAGGAGAATTTTCCGCGGGCGGACAAGAATGTTTGCGAGTTTCGCTCTTGTTTCCTACCTGCTGACGCATGCTACTTACCTTCTACTTACGTGTATTCCGTGTGAAATGCATGAGAGCTTTAAAACCGATCCGTTTTCTGTTACGAGCGACTAACGGGTACTGAGAAGTACCTGCGTTGGAGTTGCCTGCGAGGTGCTGCCGGTAAGGGTCTCCTTCTGGTGTTCTGCGTTTACCTCTACTAGCGAACCCCCATGACTCATTCGGAACAAGTTCTGAGTATCCTCAAGGCCTTGTCATACCGTATCTGGGGAAGTTTTGCGGCTTGACCTGCGGGAAAACAAATTTGCTACCCGTAGCTCTCCGCAGTTGGTCCGCACCTGAAAGTACATAGCGCGTATCTCGCCTGTAGTTGCCCGGAGGTGCGCACGCAAGTCCGATTCAACCGCAGCAAAGTTTTGAGCATGACCAAAGCTTTTTCCGGGTGAGTCGCGGGGATGCCCGGAGAGCAGCACCTCGCAGGCAACTCCCACGCAGGTACTTCGCACTCCCCGTAGGCAGTCAAGATGATGACATTCTGCGGGACTTCTGCCATTCCTTCAGAGGAATTCCTTCACTGAGTTGTCAGCCTCTAGGCGCTGGCGCACAGGTTACATAGTTCCCAAATCCATGTCCGCCATCAGAAATTGTACGGTATGCTGGAAAATCCTTACACGCAACAAGCCCGCGTAGCTTGCCCGGAAAGGTGTGACAGGGCCTAAACGTGGTTGCGGGTAAAAAGATTATCCGTGCGCACCTCCGGATGAGATACGTGCTAGGTACTGTCATGTGCGGGTCATCTGCGTGGACCTCCGGGTATTAAAAAGTGTTCTTCGCAAGTCGCACGCAAGGCTTGCCCGGAAAGGTGTGATACGGCCTGTAGGGTCACACAGCTGTAATGTTACGCAACAGCATGATACACAGATCCGCATGCAGCTGATCATTCTGAGCTAAATTCATTTTTGTCGAGCCCACCAGAGGTGAGGGGAGATTAAGGGATCGCCGGCGGCGTCTGTCCGTCCGTCCGTCGTCCGTCCGTCGTCTGTCCGTAACGTCTGTACTCTGGTCTTCGATTTCAATCAAACTTGGAGGGAAGAGTGGTCATACAAGGTTTTACCTTTAACCAAGTATGAAGGTCACCTCAAGGTTAAAGGTCACAGGCAGGGGTCAATGAACTTTATGGGCCCAATGTTAAATTTTTAGGGCGCGTTTCGATTATGGACCATGACTTTTGATCCATAAATCCGTTTGGGACTAAACTTGGGTGTTAGATGTCCCTCGGGGAGTTGATGGTCACCACAAGGTCAAAGGTCACAGGCAGGGGTCAATGAACTTTTAGGGCCCAATGTTAAGATTTTAGGGCGCGTTTCGATTATGGACCATAACTTTTGATCTGTGAGTCTATTTGTGATCAAACTTGGATGGTAGATGTCCTTTTGGGAGTTGATGGTCACCACAAGGTCAAAGGTCACAGGCATGGGTCAATGAACTTTTAGGGCCCAATGTTAAGTTTTTAGGGCGCGTTTCGATTATGGACCATGACTTTTGATCCATAAATCCGTTTGGGACTAAACTTGGGTGTTAGATGTCCCTCGGGGAGTTGATGGTCACCACAAGGTCAAAGGTCACAGGCAGGGGTCAATGAACTTTTAGGGCTCAATGTTAAGTTTTTAGGGCGCGTTTCAATTATGGACCATAACTTTTGATCTGTAAGTCTATTTGTGATCAAA
This sequence comes from Diadema antillarum, assembly GCF_040938485.1. NCBI lineage: Eukaryota > Metazoa > Echinodermata > Echinoidea > Diadematoida > Diadematidae > Diadema > Diadema antillarum. Next base: position 2,395,198 of record NW_027270926.1, on the reverse strand, counting down.
CTTGGATGGTAGATGTCCTTTTGGGAGTTGATGGTCACCACAGGGTCAAAGGTCACAGGCAGAGGTCAATTAACTTTTAGGGCCCAATGTACTGTGCACATGATTATGGCTCCTAACTTTTGATCCATAGGTCCATTTTTGAACAAAATTAAAAAAAGGTGTACGTTTGTGGGCGAGACACATTATGGCACTTGCCTTGTTATAAATATATATTTTTTTGAGGGGGGATGTTTTCAAATGTATACACTATTAAAAATGCATTGGATATCAAATCCATATCATTTCGAGCGGAAGGACGTAAGCAAAGGATTGGCCAAGTGGGAGAGAGAAGACCATTATGGCTCAGTCCGTTAGCGTGTTGCATGCCTTATACGCTACCAGAAGAGAGTGCAGGTGCAGACCCCATAGATTTGTAATTATGAATACAAACACACACACACACACACACACACCAGGAACGTGGGAAGAGGTCACCACCTCCCTGTACACTGTTCAGTCCCTTTCCCTCCCCCATCTCTCTCCCTCCGTCTCACTATCTGTTCCTGTGTCCCAACCAAAAAGATTCTATAATCTCTTTGGTCCCAACTCATGGTCGATAGACAGGTGGTGCTACAAATTATTTGACAGGGGATGATTTCGGCTTTGTTCTGATATCTACGGATGCCATTCTCCCTTGACAACGTGACGGGATACTTCATCTTGTCAAGTGATTTGATATAAATAGTCTTGTCGACCTGTCAAGATATGCAACTCACTTTGATAAGTCTACACCTGCCAAGTAGACTTCCCATGAAAAAACGTTGGCATGGCGACATACATTATCTTACCATGTCGACTTATACAAGTCGACCCACAAGTCGACTTTTTAAGTGTAGATATAGCAAAATGTTATTACTGTTATCGCCTGAAGACCCATTCCTCAGAGAAAGGCTAGCCAGTTTTGTGGGTTGAGATTCCCGAACCCATAACTCATTAATTGGGCTGTAAACTTAAAGGACAACGCCAATCAGAAATCAATGGTTGCCAAAAAAAGAGTAAAAAGCGAATAGGGCCTACCCTCATTAGGTAGCACAATCTACTGAATGATTGATCAAAATTAATACAAGTACGAAAAAAAAAAAAACCCGATGCGAGCCCATTGGCGACTGCCGACTGTCTTACAGAGTGTCTTTCCAACTTACAGCCAATCTTGTCAGTTGGATAGAGCAGCTCGCTAACATCACATGTACTAGGTGTTACAAAAAACATTTCCCACTTTTGATTGTTAATACATTGTAGTTCAATGATTATACAAAGTGTATCAGATGAAACGGTCATTGATATGAGTAATAGCTGAATAGTGAACAATTTAGTTGGAGGTGTATGATTTGAATATAAAAGCCTGTATAAGTTTCAGGAAGTCAATGATTTATTTTAATGTTAGGTTCCAGATTTTGAGCAAATTTTAATCAGGGAGGTGCTAGAGAAGGAGAGACAATATTGCTCTCCTGTGAAGTAATGCGCGGCACCGCCGAGAAGTTATGCGTTCAACTACAGGTGTTACCCATGTGCTGTGACAAAAGAGAGCTAAAGAGAGCGCTCTCACATTCTGGCTGCGTTTATCAACTTTCCCCTGTTTAAACGGCTTTCGATAGCCCTTTCGAAAGCCCTTTCCATAGCCCTCTCGAGAGCCCTTTCCATAGCCCTTTCGAGAGCCCTTTCCACAGCCCTGACAGCCTGTACTATTAATGTGCCGCTTGTTTTCTAAGAAGGGACGGCGAAAAGCAATTACCATCATAAAGACATATCTTCCTTTGAGAGTGACGAGTCATGATGCAATGCCACATGAATCAATTGTCTTCCTATCTGTGAGGCAGCTCCAGTTTAGCACATACTTCAAACATTTCTAAGTTGCGGCATGAGACTTTGGCTGCGTTTATCAACTTTTCCCTCTTCAAACGGCTTTCGATAGCCATTTCCAAAGCCCTTTAGAAACGGCTTTCAAAATAGTTGCGTTTATCAACTCTCTTCGATTTTTTAACTGGCCTGTCACTGCACAGCTGCATTGCGCTATTCGACCCAAGGAGAAGTACATTAGTACTGAAGTACAAGACTACAAAGCCGTTTCAAAACAGCTTTGCGTTTATCAACTTCCAAAAGGCTTTTACAAACAGGTTTCTGAAAACCTGTTTGGGAAACCTGTTTGGATAGCCACACATTTGGGGCCTTCGAAAAGGCTTTCCTAAAGGGCTTTCAAAACAGCTTTGCGTTTATCAACTTGTAAAAATTCCTTGAAAGCTGTTTGGATAACCTGTTTCTGCCGAGAAAGGAGAGTTGATAAACGCACCCTTTCGTGAAGGCTTTCCTAAAGAGCTTTCAAAACAGCTTTGCGTTTATCAACTCGTAAAAATTCCTTGAAAGCTGTTTGGATAACCTGTTTCTGCCGAGAAAAGGAGTCGATAAACGCACCCCTAGAAATACTTGCCCCTAACTGCCATTCGCTCTCTCTTTCAATGTGGTGGCAACAATGAATTTGCGTACCTTGAATTAGAGCAGCGAATCAAAATGCAGTGTAAAACTGGCAATTTTAACAGCAAATAGTTTAAAAGCACGCAGGAACACGCTTAAGCTGAGTACTACAGTACTTTATCTGAAAGATCAAAATATCCCAGATTAAAGGGGCATTCCAGTCGATTTTTCATAATTTCACATCATGTAGTACGTAAATCAACAGCTCAATGTACAGATTTGTGGAATTTATTGTGGTTCTTGAGCAGAGAAACAATACTTTGAAAAACCTTAAACAAACTAGAGATTGTAATTTGTCATTACTGACAAATTAAGGTGATCCGATTTTTTTAAATCAATGATTCGAGTCCTGATCGCAATAGGCATGACCATACAGGTTTCGTCTGTGGTTAGAGACAATGGCCGTGTGATGTTTGGATTCTCATTTAGAAAAGGGAGTCATATCTGCCATCTTTGGTACTAAACTCTGTATACACTAGATAACGAAGATACAGCAACAAATACATATGACCTTTGACCCACCTTTACACTCCCAAGATGGCATCTGAGGAAAAAGTGGTTATTTTGTGAAATGATTCTTGCGACATCGTCTATACGTGTGCAAAATATGGGAAAGATAGGACAGGTATTCGCCAAGATACAAGATGAAACATTTATGACTTTTGACCCTAATTTACATACCCAAGATGTTGTCCGATCAAGTAGTTGTTATTTTATGAAATAATGTACGTGACATGAACTAAACATGTGCTAAGTATGGGGGTGATAGGAGCTGTTTTTCTTGATTTATTGCAAAGCAAGTTGCAGAAAGAAAGAAATATCTCAATACATCGAAGATAAGCTTTAATTTCAACCAAGATTTTCAATGTGATTTCGACGTTGTATGAAAAAACGAAGGGCACCTGACAATAGCGCAAAGTCTCAGCTACAACATATTAAAATATGGGAGAAATTCACCGAAGGGTAATTGAGCTAGTGCTCGATAAAGGCAATCATGTCAATTTTCACATCTAGAAAAATCCCCTCCCATAGAGATAACACGTCATAACGAAGATAAAGAAAGAAGTACATTTGACCTTTGACCCCACTTTGCCCAGACAAGATGGCATCTGAGCAAAAAGTGGTTATTTTGTGAAATGATCCTTGTAATATGGTCTTTGTGTGTGCAAAATATGGGAAAGATAGAACATGTATTCACCAAGATACAGGATGAACCATGTATGACCTTTGACCCTAATTTACATACCCAAGATGGCGTCTGATCAAGTAGTTGTTTTTTTTTTGTGAAATGATGTACGTGACATGAACTAAACATGTGCAAAATATGGTGATGATAGGGCTTGTTTTTCTTGAGTTATTGCAAAGAAAGTTGCAGAAAAAAGAGCTATTTCAATACATCGAAGATAAGCTTTAATTTCAACCAAGTTTTTTTTGACATGATGCCGACATCGTATGAAAAAATGGAGGGAACACTTACGATAGCCCAAAGTCTCAGCTGCAACATATTAAAATCTGGGAGAAATTCACCGAAGCATAAGTGAGATAATGCTCGATAAAGATAGTCATGTCAATTTTCATTTCCAGAAAAACTGCACTCCCATAGAGATAACACGTAAACTGGTCAAATTTGACAAGATTACATTCAATCCATTTTTACGAGGTGATACCGTCATCCAATCAAAAGTTTGTAATTTTATGTTTGAAAGAACATTAAATAAGCTACAACATACTGAAATCTGGGGAAAAATCGGCAACGGATTAGTGAGATACGCTCGAGTGAAGTTGAAATTTGATGACGTCATTTTGAAAATTTACTTTTTTTACTTTATTAAGAAATTTGATATCTTTTAATCATTTTGCCAGCATTGCCAACATATGAAATGACATGTACAACTCATCAGCTTTTCGAATATGTAAAGAAATTGGGGGTCACCGTCCATCCTGACGAGTAAAACTGGATTTAAATTTGGCAGTTTTTTGGCATAGTTGCACTGTACATCGCCATTGACGCGCGCGCGGAATTTCAACTTTTACGGGCCCGTATGACGTCATATTGAGTCGGATTGACTTATAACTTGGTAGAAGTATTATTTGACATTTCATACATCCGATCCGTGTGAAAAACGGGAAATTTCAATTGCATATGAGCTGTGTGTGCGAATATGCTCGCGCGCGTACGCGTCCGTCCAATTTTTTCAATTTTTCAAAAAATGCTCCAAATGATCTGAAACGTGTGCAAAAAAAAAATTGAGCTCGATTGGAGCATGTCAACATTTTAACGTGCGCGTACGCGCACGGTTTAAGTGTAAACTGAAATTTGAGAAAATGTGTAGAATGCGCTTGATTTGAACTATATGTGACGTAAATTTCATTGAAAAATTCCTTTCCATTAATGAGATATTAATGAAAATGTGTTTTCATATAATGACGTCATAGTGACGTCACGGTCCATTGATCACAATGATTTTACAAAATCTGTCGTCTTTGTGACATGATACATATATGGTATAATTTTGAAATTGATAGGCAGAGGACTTTCTGAGCTAATCTCTGCACAACTTTTGTCCAGAAATAAAGAATCAGTACAGATACAGAAGGTGATCCGAAGGATACTCGGATCACCTAATTTAGTCCATGGGCCAAGACCCGAAAAATGGGTTATTGGTACCACCTGAGGTGGCAAAACCTTTTTGGTGTCATTTTGTTTGTCGGACATAGATACGCTTATCAAGCTATGATAGCATTTCCAAACGAGTAGCTTAGTCATAATAAATGAATTTTTAACCAATTTGGTCTCGTTTTTATATCCCTATACTTCTGAATCGAAACTAACCGCTGTACAAAGACGAGCACTGCCTTCTGTATGTCCACAGGTGTTCTGTTGTAAACGCGGTGCGCTTAGTCTTTATTGAAGGCAGCGAAGGGAATATCCAAAGGGTTATTATGTCCACAGCTGTCACGCGGTGCGCTTAGTCTTTATCTAGAACAATGTACCGTTATCATATCTTAAGTTTCTGATAAAAGGGATTATCTATACTGTTTTTATACCACCCTCTCAACAAATACATCAGTTTTAAACAAAAATCACTCTGTTCATTTACAACATTATTAATTATAATGTATTGTAGTTTACCGGTACATTGTTTTTGCATAATCTTTCATTGTTGGATGGAAATAAAGCGACATTGGCGTGGTATTAGCGTTTTCACCGTAGCGTTCTCACCGGAAAATGATAAATAATTGAAAAATACGGTAAAATTCACTAGGAATTGCTTTGTTGTTGTTGTTTTTAGATAAAGGGATATACACTGTATTATAAGCTTTGGATATTCCCTTCGCCGTCTTGAATATTAGACTAAGCGCTGTGGACATCATAACCCTTGGATATTCCCTTCACTGCCTTAAACAAAGACTAAGCGCACCGCGTTTACAACAGAACACCTGTGGACATACAGAAAACAGTGCTCTTCTTTGTATAGCGGTTGGTCTCTGTTCAGAAGTACAGGGATATAACAACGAGACCAAATTGGTTTAAAATTCATTTATTATGACTAAGCTACTCATTTGGAAATGCTATCATAGCTTGATAAGCATATCTATGCCCAACAAACAAAATGACACCAAAAAGGTATTGCCACCTCAGGTGGTACCAATATCTGGCCTGGCCCATGGACTAATTACACTTAACAAGGATGATGACCTAGACCCCGTTTACAGTGCGAGGCTCGAGCCCGCCTTCATTTCAGTGTAAACGCGCAAAAGGCCAAATGCGAGGCCAAAATTGGCCGCGCATTTGGCCTCGCTCGGGAGGTGGTCTCGGCCGCGCCGAGCCCGGCCTTTTCTCAGTGAAAACGCAAACTGGGCCAAATGCGCGGCTAATTTTAGTCTGGCCTCCAAACCCTCTGCCCGTACTATTTCGCTATCCAGAATATTAACCCCCTCAACATCGAAAACTGGTATAGTTTAAGGTGGTTTTGTCCTGCTAAGGGTTTTTTTTTCTTCGGCAAAGGTCTTTGCCCGAATGGCGACTTCGTCGCCACGGAATCCAGTTGGCAAATCGTCTGAAAGCCAGATTATACCAAATTGCGTTTGTTTACAAGCAGAGCGCCACTACGACAAAATATCGAAAGGGTTGAATTAAAAGCGCGGCCGAGCCCGGCAGTGTAAACGGACAAAATTGCGGGGCTCGGCCTCGCAATTGAGGCTGGGCTCGGTCCAGCCCCGCACTGTACACGGGGTCATAGGAGGCTCACATATTTCTGAAATGTAGCAGTGTAATTCCAATACAATACCGCTTGCTTGCGAGTTCTCCTGTGTATTTAAACTACTATGCATGCCGCCTTCTTTTGTTCTGCTTCCTCGAGTCCCAACTCATGCATTCTTATGGTGACCCTGTCATGTTATCATTATTGTTCATTGCAATTTGTTATAAATTTCGAAAATATTCTTATTCTCCATCCCATTAATCATAAATTCTGAAACTCTATCCTCAGTACTAATTTATAGTTGTTCAAATGCAAAAATCTGAAAAATCATCCCGAGGTCTCCTTTAAAAGATAGAAAACTATAGCTGCGGAAATGTGCGCATTATAGAAAAAAAAATATTAGGTTTTTAAGATTGACTAATTTTCATTTCATTTCGATTTGCGCATTACGAAGAAACTAGAAATACATGTTTTTAATATTGAATTCTTTCCTAAACTATACTAAATCAATTCGAGTAATTCATTTAGAATTTTACGGTGAAATTAAGCTTGTAATTCAACGAAAGGTGAAATGCGTTCTTCTTCTCCGAACTTCGTCTTGCAACTAGAGCGGTGCTGAGCATGACTTAAAATCGTAGTGGAATGCTAGACATCCCATTGTAACGCCTTAAACCCAAACATGTGTTTGCATGAATTACAAAGAGTTGCCACTCCATATCTGTAATACCTCCCTGTTTTAACCCTCTGTACAAAACTTGAACTTTACACAGCAACCAATGATGTGTATGTGAGTGTGTGCTTACAATGACCCTGAACAATGGACATGGCTACCACCTGTTCAGAGCTCTGGTGCAATGCACATGAATGCTTTATCAATTATTCATGTGGAATGCCCTGAGCACTGCTAGTCTGAATTCATGACACAAGGTGAAATGCATGCACATGAAAAAAGTGAGCACATGTTTCCATGTGCTTGGATACACTGCATTTCAGAATGAGTAAAGACTAGCTGTGATAGTGGAATTCCTCATGAATATGTAATGCAGGGCTGCACAATGGCGCCGGTCCGACGGTCAAAGACCGGTAAAAGTCACTGTCGGACCGGTAACTTTTCAGGAAATCCACAAGTTACCGGTCCGACATGACCAGGAAAAAAAAAAAAAAAAAAAAAAAAAAACATTGGTGGGGTCAGTAGAAAGAAAAAGAGCAGCCGATCAGGGAGAAACAGAATGCAAAATATCGCACTGTTCAACAAGTTTTACGCAAGTTTTCGTTAATGTCTACCGGTGCAATTTGTACAGTAAACATATATTAGTTTTGAGCACTAGCAGTCGACCAGTTATTCGCGCTCGCTTGCGCATTTGGCGCTGCTCACGCACTGCCATGCAATGCAATACTCGTACATGCAAAGCATGTATACAGTGTAACTGTTTTTTTCGTTTGCTTGCGCTCGGCGGTCATGCCAGACAAGAAACACTGTTAGAAACGCACGCATTTCTGGGGCATTTTACTAATGACTTTTTAACGCAAGATCGATCCGATCCCGGCTTCGCAGCAGCGTGGCAATTATGTTATAACTAATTTACTTGTGTCGATTTTTAGAAAAAGTAAAAAGACATTCGATATTCAGCGATACAGTAAGATAATGGATCTGATTGCGTTTATTTTCATTTTACACAGTCATTTCACAAATGAATATTTTCATTCGTTCAGAATTGTCTCATAATGAAGATAGGCGCAAAAAGGATCACGAAATCGGCCCTTCCGTGTACTTTTTAAGAACGCATGCACAAAATATGAAGAGATAATACTATAGGGAGAAAAAAAAAATCATGAAATCATCGCAGTCCCGCTTACATATTTGAGGTAGAAATCGTCCCAAAAAGGATCATGAATTCGACCGGCCGCGTCGTATCTTTCAAAAGCTTACTTACGAAATGCGACGAGATTATAGAGGAGAAAAACAAAACAAATAAAGGACACATTTGGTGAGTGCATCATAAAAGATAACAGCCGAATAACAATTCATAAAATCAACGCAATCCCGTTGAAATTTGAGGAAATAATAGGCGCAAAAAGGATCTTGAATTCAGTCCTGCATGCCGTGTTGGTTATCAAAAACGCATGCACAAATGCGACGAGATTATCGGGAGAAAATAAAAAATACATTTTTACCCTTCTGGTGCGTGCATTACAAAAGATTACATCCGAAGTTATTCATGAAATCGCCACAATCCCGCTGATATTTGAGGTAGAAATAGGCGCAAAAAGGATCGTGAATTCGGCCGTGTCGTATAGGCCTACCTTTTAAGAACGCATGTACGAAATGGGAAAAGATTAGCGGGAGAAAAATAAAGGACACATTTTCACCCCTTTTGGCGCTTGCATCATATAGATTACAGCCGAATAGTAATTCATGAAAATTTCGCAATCCCGTTGGAATTTGAGTAAACAATAATAGGCGCAAAAAGAATCTCGAATTCGGCCCTGCATGCAGTGTATAATTTTGAAAACGCATTCACAAATGCGAAGAAATTATCGGGAGAAAAATAAAGAACGCATTTTCAACCCTTCTGGTGCATGTATCACAAAAGATTACAGCCGAAATAATTAATGACATATCGCAATTCCGCTGATATTTGATGTAGAAATAGGCGCTAAAAGGATCGTGAATTCGGCCGTGACGTATAGGCATGTACGCAATGCGAAGTGATTATTGGGGGAAAAATACAGGACACATTTTCAACTCCTTGTGGCCCGTGCATCATAATCGCAATTGCAATCCCGTTGAAGTTTGAGGAAACGATAGGCGCAAAAGAATCATGATTTTTGGCCGTGTCGTGTATCTTTTTAGAACGCATTTACGAAATGCGAAGAGTTTTTCGGGGAAAAATAAAGGACACATTTTCAACCCCTTTTGGCGCGTGTATCACAAAAGATTACATCAGAAGTCATACATGAAAATTAATCATCGCAATTCCGCTGATATTTGAGGTATAGAAATAGGCGCAAAAAGGATCATGAATTCGGTCGTGTCGTATACCGGTACCTTTCAAGAACGCATGTAATACGGAATGCGAAGAGATTATGGGGAGAAAAATAAAGAACGCATTTTCAAACATTCTAGCTGGTGCGTGCATCACAAAAGATTACATCCGAAGTAATTTATGAAATCGCTACAATTCGGCTGATATTTGATGTAGAAATAGGCGCTAAAAGGATCGTGAATTCGGCCGTGACGTGTAGGCATGTACGCAATGCGAAGTGATTATTGGGGGAAAAATACAGGACACATTTTCAACCCCTTTTGGCCAGTGCATCATAAGGATTACAGCCGAATGATAATTCATGAAATCATCGCAATCCCGTTGAAGTTTGAGGAAACAATAGGTGCAAAAAGAATCATGATTTTTGGCCGTGTCGTATATCTTTTAAGAACGCATTTACGAATGCGAAGAGTTTATCGGGGGAAAAATAAAGGACACATTTTCAACCCCTTTTGGCGCGTGTATCATAAAAGATTACAGCCGAAGTAATTCATAAAATCATCGCAATCCCGCTGATATTTAAGGTAGAAATAGGCGCAAAAAGGATCGTGAATTCGGCCGTGTCGTATACCTTTAAAGAACGCAGGTACGGAATGCGAAGAGATTATGGGGAGAAAAATAAAGAACGCATTTTCAACCATTCTAGCCGGTGCGTGCATCACAAAAAGTTACATCGGAAGTAATTCATGAAATCGCCACAATTCCGCTGATATTTGAGGTAGAAATAGGCGCTAAAAGTATCATGAATTTGGCCGTGTGGAACATCTTTTAAGAACACACTTACGAAATTCGAAGAGTTTATCGGGGAAAAAATAAAGGACACATATTCAACCCCTTTTGGCGCGTGCATCATAAAAGATTACAGCCGAAGTAATTTATGAAATCGTCACAATCCCGCTGATATTTGAGGTAGAACTAGGCGGAAAAAGTATCATGAATTCGGCCATGTGGTGCATCTTATAAGAACGCACTTACGAAATTCGAAGAGTTTATCGGGAAAAAATAAAGGACACATTTTCAACCCCTTTTGGCGCGTGCATCAGAAAATATTACAGCCGAAGTAATTTATGAAATCGTCACAATCTCGCTAATATTTGAGGTGGAAATAGGCGCAAAAAGGATTGCGAATTCGACCCTGCAGGTCGTGTACCTTTCAAGAACGCATGCACAAATGCGAATAGATTATTGGGAGAAAAATAAAGAACCCCTTGTAGCGCGTGCATCAGAAAATATCACAGCTAAAATAATTCATTAAATCGTCGCAATCCAACTGACCACCAAGAGCAGGTTACGCAGCAAGTTCGTGCGCCGATGTTTAGAAAAAGTCACAAACGCATTTGATACAATCTGATTTTGTTCATTATCATTTTACACTCTAATTCACAAACAAACATTCTTTTTTTTTAACATTTCTTGTGCAATAAATAATGCAAGTTTTACAAAAAATATTAATCTGTAAAATGTACATGGGTTTGGGGGGGGGGGTAGTCCATAAAAAACAAGAAAATACGTTTGCAAGTCATTTAATGTTTTTTTTAGTTGTTGACCGGTAAATTTTCTGTTCGGACCGGTAAAAAATGGTAAAACGGAGCATTTACCGGTCCGACAGAGACAGGTTGGACCGGCAGAAAAAATGGGTTAGTGTGCAGCCCTGTGTAATGAACATTCCAATCCTGGCAATCCTGGCCATTGTCCAGGACCATTGTCTGGGCATGGAGCTACTTAACTAGCTGTTAGTAGCTCCATGGTCTGGGTATCAGCAACACACTCATATGCGCACCAATTGACTTCTGTGCAAAGTTAAAGTTTTGTACAGAGGGTTGAAAATAGAGCAAAATCTGAAACCTCACTGAAAAATTAATGTTGAATTTAACGAAACTGCATCATGCTTTCATTTTCAAATTACCTGCAACAAAATTGTACATTATTCAGCTATTGCTCATGTCAATGTAAGTGTTATCTGATGTATAGTTTTTGAGCTATATAGGATCAAAAGTGGGAAATGTTTTTTGTTACACCTATAGTATTATGCACACAAGCATAACGAAGATTAGTCCTATTCGATACAAGTAGCCAGAAAGCTTGCCCGCAGTTTCTCCTAAGCTTGCACAATAACATGCAAAGGATAGTGTATTCACGCTATTTTACCAGTAAAGCACTGGCTACAGCCTCAAGGTTGAAGAGCATAATATAATGGAACCGCAGTCCTCCCTCCAAATAGCACTGTGTCAGTGCTTGTTACGAATGGCTTGGGATTCCCCCAACAGTACAACTAATTCACAAACTAAAAAGGCAACTGCAATCGGAAATCCTTCCCACATTGGCGTCAGGCCAAAATGAGTTCATGTTCAGCATGCGACATTGATGTTGACTGTGTCAACTTTGATAAACAATACGCATTCAAACAACCGCACAACAAACATTAAATGCAGAAGCGTATTGTATAGTCAGTATCAGTGGCGGATCCAGAGGGGCGCAAGAGGCGCACGCCCCCCGTTATCGTTTTAAACAAAAGAAATTAAAAAAAATGAAATGAAACCCGGAAGTGGCACCAGAAATATTAGTTGAGCTCCCCCCCCCCCCCCCATTTACAGAATTCCTGGATCCGCCCCTGAGTATTGTTACGAGTTGGCGCCAGAATGACAAAGCCACGTGTATACCAGGGAGGTGGAGCGTACACAAATCACTGCAGCACATTGATGCCTGCCGTCTTTAATAGTGGGTGTGTCTTCCCGGGCGTGTCTTCCCAGACTTGAGCGCACTGTGATGCGTGAATGAAGCAGTTCACCAACATTATCAAAATTCTATGCGCATCAGCATTTACGAAGATGATTCGAGACAGCCAGGAAGCTCTTCGAAAGCTTAAAGGGGAATTTCAGACAATTTTCATAATTTCACATCATGTAGTACATAAAATCAACAGCTCCATGTATAGATTTGTGGAATTTATTGTGGTTCCTGAGCAGAGAAACAATGGGCCGAATGCATAAACGCTAGCAATTGCTTGTGCTAGCCTTTTACTCTAATCCGTATGCATAAAAACAAGCAATTGCTTGCAAGCAGAAGCTTTTGCTAGCAAGCACAACTATTGCTTGCTGCCCGCAAGCAATTGCTTAGAGACCAAGCATTTGCTGAAAAACGTATGCATAAAACATACCATTTGCTAGTTCTTGCTAGCAATTGCTTACGATTTTCCAAGCTCTGTAAAATGAGCTTGAGCTTTTGCTTAACCGGAACGTTCCCTTTTAAGTATCATTTTCATATTTATGAAAGAAAGACCACACTTGTGACGGAGTGGTATGAATCTACAAGAAATTACTCTTAAGTAGTGTAAGAACCTTTTCAATTTCAACAACGGGAATGTCCAGTGGTTAGCACGCAAAATGTGATGAAAAACAGGTAGGATGTCTGACTTCGGTGAAGAGCGAGGAGACCTCTCTCCGCGTGCGATCTGACAGATCCGGGCTGCTGTAAGCAGTGATGGGAATCAGCCAGAATACGTGTGTGTGTATAGATGTGTGTGTATTTGTCTGTGTGTGCATTTCATAGCTCTTCTGCTATGTCAGGAAATGTTTCCACACACACATGCCCTTTCAAATACATGCTGCTACACTCGCCTTTGTTCTTGTGTTCGCACAGGCGTGACATCCCTTTTTGTTGAAAACGTAAGCAATTGCTTGTGCGGGACAAGCAAAAGGTATTGGCATAAGCAAAAGATTATGCATATGGATTTAAGCAATTGCTTGAGCTAGACCTTTTGCTAGACGAGCTTGTGCTTTTGCTTAAAGCAATTGCTTACAAGCAATTGCTTGTTTTATGCATTCGGCCCAATACTTTGAAAAACCTTAAACAAATTACACTGAACAAGGATGATGACATAGGAGGCTCACATATTTCAGAAATGTAGCAGTGTAATTCCATTACAATACCGCTTGCTTGCGAGTTCACCTGTGTATAATCTATGCATGCCTTCTTCTTTTGTTCTGCTTCCTTGAGCCCCAACTCATGCATTCTTATGGTGACCCTGCCATGTCATCATCCTTGTTCATTGCGATTTGTTATAAATTTTGAAAACATTCTTATTCCTCATCCCAACCACTATAAATTCTGAAACTCTGTACTCAGTTTAAGTAATTTAACGTTGTTCAAATGTAAAAATCAGAAAATCATCCGGAGGTCTCCTTTAAAAGATAATGCATTCGCGCTTGATAACCAGTATTGAAATGGTGTGTGCAGGTAAAATGAATCGTTTGGTTTGATGTTCTTTGAGGAAACATGATTGTATGGACTAATAAAGTACATGTAGCCTTAACCTCATGGTGGTGACAGCTACAACTGAAGATCATTTGTATTACGAGCACGGTCCTGTGTTCATTTGGCAAATATTTTGCAGAATTGCTTAGGATTCTTAAGGGGCAACTGCAATCGGAAACCTTTCTCAACTTCCCTTGCATAAGACCAAAATAATATGTGCATTGTTCGCAAAGGCTAATATCGCAAGGCATTTACAAAGCGTTCTTCATAGATTCCTATACGTGGTAAAGAAATTCGAACACTGCACTTTGTTTTCCAGAGACCTACAACCAGCATATTGGGAATGAGACTTTGGAACTGAAATACATTGTACGTGCTAAAGAATGATGATGCTGATACGATAATCCATGAAGTAAACAACATTGCGAGTTTCATTTACATTGGCAGAAATTCTTTGAAATCCAATATGCTCTTTGTGAGGCGGGGGCATCTGTTGCATTATATGTTCATTACATGTATATGTATATGATGATACGGGAACCAATAAATCAAATCAAATCAAATTATGGAGGTGTAGTAGACGTATAATATGCTCAAGGGGTAATTCATAGCCGCACAATATTTTTTCTTTTAATATTTTTTTTGGGTAAAATAGTGAAGTTCTCGCCGAAATTAAGCAACTGTTATTCCCCTAAACATGAAAGTCAGTGCTACATTGTTAAAACCAGCACAGTTTGTGTTGTGAATGACATCATACTTTGGCTTGAATTCGTGCCAAAAGGGAAACTGAGTAATAATTTGCTTTTAAGTAAAACGGAATTTTAAAGTGTATGAGGAGACAGCACCTCATGCACTTTCCATGTAACTGTGACCGTAATCGCGGTTTTGGAAAAACCAATCGAGTGAAACTGTTTGTCGGTATTATTTTGTTTTTATGTCTTTGCCGGATGCCGGATTTTGCTCATCTGTTGTTCAAATCGTCAACCCGTTGTACAAAGTGTAAATTTGCCGTTTTAGAGGAGTGTACATACTCGGTCTAACAGCCGAACAAAGCGCATCTTGGGCGATTGTGTACAGGACAGTGGAGCGCGTGCAAACGCATGAGAAACGAAGAAGAACCTCATGCTCATAGAGCACAACGCACGAGGAACAAATGGGTGCCGCATAAGACGTACATCGAACGTCAGAGAATCTTGCGTACGCGTTTAATGTGCTGTACATAGCCGTTCCATCCGTTCAATTTCTTGCAGCAACGGACTCTATAGGAGGCGTAGAGAAAACGTACAACTATCGGACAAGGGTCAGCTCGCACTATTCGTTTTTGGCGAGAAAAAAACAACTTTGTGCATACTTGTGTCTTTTGCACTTCAGGAAAATAAAATGATAAAGTTATACTTGGTAGGAAACGTCTCTAGGGAGATGTGATTTAATTTGTATAAATAGGCACCATGCCTCTTTGAAACAAGAAGTGACACCCAAGTGAAGAGCTTAGTTAGTAGTATGAAAAAGAACAATGGTGACTGTACTGTCAGGTTTATTCATGGCGTTTACGAGAGTGCCCCTCTGAAGCCCTGTAAGGGATCCAAATTAGGGCCAAATGATACATTTTCATCTTTGTTTTGATAGAACAAACGGGTTGATTATTTAACCAAATTTGGCAGGTATTTTCGATAGAGTGATAGAACACAGGTTCGTACAAAAACGCTCCTATATTGCTCCTGAGCAATCCTTGTCAAGTTGCAGCACGTCTCATCATTGCCCCATAGAACCGATCTATGGTCAAACTCAAGCTTCCAGACGAGCAGGCGGGGTTCCAAAAATATCGCAGCACAATCCATCAAATTGTGCAGCTCGCTGACATCAGGGTCTCATCCTCAAACTCCTGCAAAATGGTCCCATACTGTCACCTGGTGCAGTTTTTGATATACACTACCATCTCAAACCACAGTCTCATCCTGAAGAACAATGATGATCAGTTCAGGCGCCCTCGGAGGCTCAGAAATGGAGTTCAGCAAGGCTCAGTTCTAGCACCTACCCTTTAACATCTGCATCAGCAGCCTCCCCCTAGAGCACAGTATGACTATGCTGACCATATCTGGTCATAGGTAAAATATTTCCTTTCTTCAGACGCACTGTAGTTTCAGAGTGTCTGAAACTATGGGGGCTCATCAAACTGAGCATTGCAAAAACCACTGCTGTGGGTTTCCATTTTTGCAAACATTGGCGTTACCCGCTAGCTGTAGATCAATCTTGGAAATACCGTATAGTGTTTCCATACAATTCAATGCCAACGTACCTGGGAGTGACTCTAGACAGCCAGCTCACCTATTAGCAACACCAAGAGTCATTTTGTGCGGAAATCTCACCCAGAAGCAACCTGCGCCGTCTTCATGGCTTGATCTTGGGGAGCACTTCGCACTCTTTGAAGAGGTGCTCTGTCCTTGGTCTACAGTGCTGTACATATGCTGCCCCTGTCTAGAGTTGCTTGTTTCATTTCCCATCTGAGAAGATGGCTGGATAGCTCATATTCAGCTGCAATAGCTGGTCTTCCCTTGGGTCCAGTTAGATATCAGGCGGGAACACCTCATCATGTTTAAATAAACAACCTGCTCTTTACGATGAATACTTGAAGTGTGATCTTTTACGCGTATGAGCTGTGACTCAGACACGGGACCTCCATTTTATGTCCTATCCGATGGACAGGGTGTTTTGCCTCCTACTATTAGAGGGGATGGTATGATTACACACGACACGCTCAGAGGAACTCGGGAATCGAACCCGGGTCCTTTAGATTGTAAGGCAGACGTGCTACCGACTGAGCTAACTCACAGAGATGGAACGTCCATGCCAATAGCTGGATGTGACCCTCATTGACACAGTGAGGACCACAGGTTACACCAGTGAAGTTCTCGTCTGTACTGTCACGCATTGCCCCAACGCCTTCACTCTCGCAATTGAGGCGGTATGCAGCAACCATTGCTGGGACCAGCCTCACCTCCACAGGAAAAAAAAAAACAACCTTGACAATGCTAATCTGCGTGTTTACGAGAGTTGGCCGCTTCAATGCCAATATATAGCGCTGGGATCTATACCCATATCAGCATCCTATCCGTGTAGTCAGCCAAAACAGACTACTCACCACATTCTGTATCAAAGTCTAGACCTTGGCCCACCCACAGGTATGGAGGTAGACTTAACAGAACCCACCACAGAAACCCGGTCCATGGATCCGGCAGCTCTGCGATATAGAGCTTGCCAGTCATACAAGGGAAGAGGAAAGAAGCATAGTAGAGTGCAACCATGTGCCACAGTCCAACTGAAAGGCCGTAGTGGCATAGAAGGGATTGGAGAGATTAGGTAATCTGTATTCGTACCGAGGTAAAAATTCCATTAGGCTAATAAACCATTAGAACCATCAGGCTTATTGGTTCTAAAGTGGACAGCTAAATGATGAATTATGAAGTCTCTGTACGACTCACAGAAACTATTTGGTCTTGATCGATTGCTATGAGAGAAAATCACATAGCCAGTGCGGCATTCGAAATGGGCACAGTACTGACAGTTCCAATCGGCAAATCGGACAGCAGTGTAAGAGTGTGTGAAGATTGCAGATTTATGGTGAATAAGCAGCTCAGGCTGATACAGATCTAATACCTGATTGATGAACTGTTCACAAAACTGGTTAAACAAAAGTCATTCACCAAACTAGACTTGTCCAACACGGCTCACCAACTAAGTACTGCTGACACCAGCTGATGACGATGAATGCTCATCGTGAACTATTCCAGTAGACAAAGTGCCCTTTTCGATCGCCATGGGACTGTTCCAGCAAACGAAATTTGCTTGATGGGATCAGCGAAGTGGCACCTCCACGTCCTAGAGCAGGATATCAGGCAGCTGTGAAATGCGGGACTACGGCTGAAGCAAGAAGGATATTAATGTCTGTCGAACGATGCACAGTACTTTGGAAATTAAGTGAGCGCTGCATGGTTGTAGCCGATTGAAGGGCGAGTGTAAGCAATCAATGAACTCACAGAGCCAATCAATATCAGGGAGCACAAAGCTCTCTTCTGAATGGTAAACTGCTCTTGCAAATTCACAGATTTGATAACGTTGGAACTAATACACCGCTTGTTGCATAGAAAGCGCGATAGAAGTGGAGGCCTGAGCAGCGAAATACGTACATACAATGTCTAGGAAAACAGCTATACTCTCAGAAAGTCAGCGAATATGCTAACGCACAAAAGCAGCAAAACCCTGGCACACACCTGCAATGCCAGCCGTATGGTGAAGAGGCAGTATTCCTGGGCAGTATATTGTCTCAGAACATGTGTATTGGTAGGAAAGAACAGATACGATATGCTTCTCGCAACCTTAATGGTGTGAAAAAAAAAAACTATCCCAGCTTGACAAGGACGGTGTAGCCATCTTTGCCTATCGTTGAAGAAGTTAAACACTTCGACATATTGCTAACGATACGTCAAGACAGATCACAAACCGCTACTTTGTCTATTCAACAGAAATAAGCCTGCCAAAGGTAGCATCACAACACATGAAAGAACGACTGCGAGGTTTAACTGTCTGCAATGCCGAAGCGCTGAGTCGCCTCCCACGACGAATAATCGCAGAGCATACGCGAATATGTCAAAAGAATGGGTGGCCTGAAAAACCACTGCATGAAAAATTCAAGCTCAGGGTTAAAGCTAAGCACACATTAAGGATGCGATGTTTTGTGGAGTACAATGTAGTAGGGTCGTGCTACATACCACCCGGAAGTAGCTCCAAAATGCTGTAAGAAGTTAATGTTGCCAATGCAGGCAATACATGCATCAAAATGAAAGCGATCTGTCGCTGTTGTTTGTGGTGTCCCGGAATCGACCATGACCTTGAAAAGAAAGTGGGACAATGTCGGTGTCAAATACATCAGAGGGAGCTGTCAAAAGCACCAGCTTATTCATGGTCCGAGTATCCTTCACAGCTGTGGTCAATAGTGCATATTGATCCTGTGCAAGGAACAATTCTCGTGATCGCCGATGCGTATTCGAAGTGGATCGAAGTCTAGATCACGCATGATTCAATAATAAGCAATGTACGCATGCTGCTGTGATGTACTCTCGATACCTTTAAACAGTTTTGAGCTATGACTGCCAAACTCATACCTCAGGTATACATCACCTAGTAAGGGATGCCATTCAATCTCGAATATTGGTGAATTCTGACAAGGTCAGAGGTCGAGAGGTCGACAAACTTTCCTTGATAAACATTTTTCACGGATTTGAGCTACGCCCACCAAACTCACACGACAGGTGCATAACCTAAAGGTGCATGTCAAGTTCGAATATGGGCGAAGTCCGACAAGCTGAAAAGTCTATGATAATACATGTATTCACATTATTTTGTGGTGTACTCTCAGTTACTTTCCACAGTTTCGAGCTATATGACCGCCAAATTCACACAACAGGTACATCACGTACAGATGGCAGTCAAGCTAAAATATTTGTGAATTTTTACAAGGTCAAAGGTCAAAAGTTCAATGAACTTGTCCTAATAAACACTGTACTCACAGTATTTTGGTGTACTCTCAACTATCCACAGTTTTGAGCTGTGATCATCAAATTCAGACCACAGAAACATCACGTAAAGATGCCGGTCACTTTCGAATATGGGCGAAGTCCGACAAGTTAAAAGGTCAAATGGTCAGTGAACTTTATAATTGATAAACACCGAACACATAACATTCTACGTGTTGTACAATTGTACTCTTAATAACCTTCCACAGCTTTGAGCTATGACCACCACATTCATGCCACGGGTACATCCTGTAAACACGCCACTCAAGTTCGAATATTAGTGAAGTCCGACAAGGTCAAAGGTCACAATGTATTAAATAAACTTTCCTTTACCTGATAAGCACTGTACTCACAACATTGTGAAACACATTTAATAACTTTCCACCCACAAACTTGAGCTTTGACAATCAAACTCACATCACAAGTACAATATGTAAAGATGACAGTCAAGTTCGAATTTTGATGAAGTCGGACAAGGTCAAAGGTCAAAAAGTCAATGAACTTACACTAAAAAACTTTATGATCACAAATTTTGCAGGCGAGACGTCGCTGGACGTTTGCCTGTTGTTACTCGACGTCAAGCCACATGATATGTTCGAATGTCAAACGGTCAATGAGCTTTACCTCAAAAGCACTGTACACATATGATTGTTTTGTATTCTTAAGAACTTTCCATCTTCAACTTTATGACCATCAAATTCATATCACAGATACATCACCTAAAGATGCCTGTCAAGCTCGAATATTGGTGATTTCCGAGGTCAAAGACCGAAATGTCAAACGTATCTTATAAGCACTTTTCGTAGGATTTTGCTTTACGCCCAATCACTGTCCGGAGCTTTGAGCTATTACCACCAAATTCAGGACGCCGGTAGAACAGCTTAAGATGCTGGTGAAGGTTGAATATAAGTGAATTCTGGCAAGGTCAAGGGTAAAAACGTCAATGAACTTTCCCTGATAAGCGCCATATATTGTGCTCTCAATATCTTCTCACAGATTTGAGCTATAACCACAAAACTCACACCACAGGTAAACTGATGATGCCAGTCAATTTCGAATATTGATACAGTCGGACAAGGTCAAAAGGTCAATGACCTTACATTGAAAAACACTAAACACTGTATCAGAAATTTTGCAGGCGAGACATCCCTTGGTGTTGGCCTGATTGCCAACCTCTGCAGATCAGCAACCATATGTAATTACATATGTGTGTGTACATAAATACTCCTATGCATGTATGATATTAGAAGAAATGTACCAAAAGGAGAAATCGTAATATTCAAATCACTTTTAAAGAATTAAAGGGTACTAAGTTGCATTCAAATGAATATTTTCATAGGCCTACACAATTATCCTAAAGAAGGTTCTTAAAACAAAAATGATTGAAGGTATGTGCGTGGTGAATCGCAAAGCAAATCCCAAAGTAATTTATCACTTTATTAGCACGCGGAGAAATATCAAACAATTCAAAGTAACGTAATCATTACACATGGAAACAGGTACAAATTACGTTGGGCCTTCATTGGAAAGTGAATTCATTTCCACATTACCAAGTTACCACCCACATGTCCTTCGCCTTTGTAGTCGTTTTTCGTTTTGGGCCCAATTGCATAGAAATCAAATATCGGTAATGGCAACTCTGAAATCCGCGAAGTTTGATTGTAACTGTGCTCAACAGCTAGTCAAACCAAGGTTTTTAACAGAAATTGATGACAGAGGGGCTACAATGTCTATCCACTGTTCGTCGTATATATAGTTTTATGCAAAGGGGCCCAGATAAAGGTAGGGCCTACTTTCATGATAGTCTCGGCATTTGATACGGGCTAATTATGATTATAGTGACACCTCGCTCTTAGTGACCACATTGCTATATTTCTTGTTCTGTTTTGCTTGTTTTCAGTATGTTTCCCAGAAAGCCCAGATAGAGAGCTGTAACAACAGTTCCAGGAGATCATGCCTACTTCGCCATTCTGTGAGCCTATGTCCCATAGCCCTTGTCGTGAGGATGAGGATGTCCTTCATGAAAATTTGGCTTCACATGGGCTGCAAGTGAGATGCGACGTACCTGGGGACGGCTCGTGTTTCTTTCACGCGGTCCTAGACCAGTGCGATCGTCTTAATGTTACCAATGCAGTCACTAATGGCGCATATCCAGAGATTAATTCTAGGGCGATGCAACTCAGAGAAAGGGCAGTGGATTATTTTGCCAATTTGGTGAGTTTATTTCTTCTAGCCCAAGACATTGCGTAACATCAGCTACCGTTTTCAGACCGTGCTAAAAAATGTTGGACGCTCCGCAAGAGTGCTCTCAGAAAGTCACGTCTACATTCCGCTTTGCACTCGTCTTGCTCACCATGTACACTGTCATTGTACACTATCATTGTATTATAGCGTATAGAATTGTATGTAATTGTCATATAAGGCAAAGTTCCGTTCGGTTTGGCTGTTACGCTCCCATTTATCAACTCATTTCAGATCGTTTGAACCAATGTTATTAATTACATCATTACTTGAAAAACAAAAACAAATCCAAAGACTTTACAGCAGTGAAATTGCTAACGATATATGTTCATGTAAATGTTGTTAGATTTACCAATGTGTATTGCATGTGTTAAAATTGTATAAAAGAGAAGTAACTATGGTAGCATATCGTTGGTATCTTTTTTTTCAATAACGGGGTTTAATATTCAAGTTTATTGTTTACATTCGAAGGATAAGACTGACCCGCTTGTTACAAGCATAAGTGTCCCTGGTGTTGTTTCGCCAGGAGAAGTTGACATGATGAAGGAGTATGACACTTATGCTACTGAGTGGATTATACGTGCCACTGCCCAAATGCTTGGACGGGACATTCACATTGTCAATAGCATCGAAGGTGGCGTGATAACCAAGATTGACTGCCTTACACCTGGAGAAGAAGATCCACTTTTGCTAGGACACCTTGTCAATGGCGCTCATTATCTGTCTCTAGGTAAGTGATTTATGTCTATGGTTATAGTCTTTCGTATTTTCTACAATTGTACAAACCGTAGTGTCAACAGTTGTTGTTTTAGCTCTTTTCAGGCGAAGGCTCAAGTGAGCTATTCCGATCACTGCCCGTCCGGCGTCCGTCCGTTGTGCGTCGTGCGTCAACATTTTACATTTTCATCTTGTTTTTGAAAACCCTATGGCAGATTTTCTCTGACTTGGCAGGTATCATTCTAGAAAGAAAGGATCTTAATTTGTCATTCAATTTCCTGTAAGAAGGAGTCATTTTCGTCAAATACTGTCAGGAATCGAAATATCGTCACGCGTTCAAAATCGTTTTTCGTAGTTGAAATTAACTAATTTGGCAACAAATTTCCCATTTGTGCACTCCAATTCAGTAAATGCGCAAACACTTTTAGCAATGGTTCACAAAAACAAGTTCAGAAAAGAATCATTCAAATCTGTAAGAAGTCCATTAAAAAGTATATTACAAGTACTTTTTCAAATAAAATGTCAAAAAGGTTTATATGTGGATCACACATGATAAAAATGAGCATGTAAAATGATGATCACAAAAGCAATATACATGTATTCTAATTTGAATGCACATATTTGGAAATTCATCTCCAAACATGAACTGCAACGCTGTCTGAATTTTGAAGTTGTGACTTTTGATTTTGATGTCTATAAACGAATTTAAAAGCGTTTAAGGTGACATTGTTAGACCAAAGTCACTCCACAGCGTCACCAGGGGCGTCACCACCTTTTTTTCAAGGGGGGTGCGTTTTGACACTAAATGTTTACGAAATTTTTTGGACAGACATTATTGGAATATAGGAAGCTCTTCCCTAGACTTTTACTGTGTTTTGAGGGAAACCAAGCGGGGAAAGGGCACCGGCGTAGCTAGGATTTCATCTTCGGGCGCGGGGGGGGGGGGGGGGGGGGGGGGGTTAGTATGCGAGGGAGCGAGCAAGGGTGGGGGGAGGGTGCGGAAGTGCCGGAGGGGGTTGTACCCCCTATAAATGGATTATGGAATGACGGTGTGAAACGACAAATTACTGGCAGCGATATCAGGAGAATGGCATCACGACTACATGCGAGCGAGGGGAGCGAGCGAGCTTGAAAATTTTGACATTTTACAGTCCAAAAACTGCCGTTTGTAGCCACATTTCATTGCTTTGTAAATTAAGGGGGGCGCAGCGGGCGCAACTGCTGGCAGTTACTGGCAGCAATATCAGGTGAATGGCATAATAATTAAATGCGAGCGAGCGAAGAGAGCGAGCTTGAAAAATTTGACATTTTACAGTCCAAAAAATGCCATTTGGAGCCATACTTTTTCGCTTTGGAAATAAAGGAGGGGTGGGGGCGCAACGGGCGCAACTGCCGGTAATTACTGGTAGCAACATCAGGAGAATTGCATAACAATGAAATGCGAGCGAGCGAGCGAGCGAGCTTGAAAATGTTGACATTTTACAGTCCAAAAACTGCCGTTTGTAGCCATATTTATATGCTTTGGAAATTAAGGGGGGGGGGCGCACCGGGCGCAACTGCTGGCAATTACTGGCAGCAACATCAGGTGAATGGCATAGCAATTAAATGCGAGCGAGCGAAGAGAGCGAGCTTGAAAATTTTGACATTTTACAGTCAAAAAACTGCCATTTGGAGCCATATTTTTTCGCTTTGGAAATAAAGGAGGGGTGGGGGCGCAACGGGCGCAACTGCCATTAATTACTGGCAGCAACATCAGGAGAATTGCATAACAATTAAATGCGAGCGAACGAGCGAGCGAGCTTGAAAATTTTGACATTTTACAGTCCCAAAACTGCCATTTGTAGCCATATTTTTTTTGCTTTGGAAATTAAGGGGGGGGGGCGCACCGGGCGCAACTGCTGGCAATTACTGGCAGCAACATCAGGTGAATGGCATAACAATTAAATGCGAGCGAGCGAGCGAGCGAGCTTGAAAATTTTGACATTTTACAGTAAAAACAAACAAACTGCCGTTTGTACAGCTATATTTCTTCGCTTTAGAATTTAAGGGGGCGCATCGGGCGCAACTGCTGGCAAATACTGCCAGCAATATCAGGAGAGCATAATGATTACATTCAAAACTGACATTCGAGCAAGCGGAACGAGCGAGCTTGAAAATTTTACATTTTACAGTCCAAAAACTGCCGTTCTTAGCCATATTTTTTCGCTTTGGAAATTAAGGGGAGGGGCACCGGGCGCAACTGTAGGCAATTACTGGCAGCAACATCAGAAGAATGGCATAAAGATTAATGCGAGCGAATGGAGCGAGCGAGCTTGAAAATTTTGACATTTTACAGTCCCAAAACTGCCGTTTGTAGCTATATTTTTTCGCTTTGGAAATTAAGGGGGGGGGAGGCGCACCAGGCGCAACTGCCGGCAATTACTGGCAGCAACTTCAGGAGAATGGCATTGCGACTAAATGCGAGCGAGAGGAGCGAGCGAGCTTGAAAATTTTGACATTTTACTGTCCCAAAACTGCCGTTTGCAGCTATTTTATTATTTTTTTTCGCTTTTGGAAAGTAAAGGGGGGAGGGGGGACGCCCGGTGCGCCCCTCCCCTTGGATCCGCCACTGGTAGTCAAGGGTGTGGGTTTATGTTCATTACTGGGGGAGGTATGACCAGCGAGGTGGCGTCGAAGTGACCAAGCGGGAAAGGATGTCCAAAATCTGCACTTTAGAGCATCCCCTAAACTAATTGTGCGTGTTTGTTTGTGTGTGTGTATGGAAAAGTTAGGAATTAGCCCAGGTCAAGTCTTTTTTTGGCAATGCAAGACATTTTATATAGACTAGTATGTAAAGCAACACTGCAAAATCAATGATCTAGCTTTGATATAACGAAGCATAAGGTACAAAGGTGTACATTCTACATCACATTGCGCAACATTGTAGCGACTCTTCGTTCGGATGGACTGAGTACACTGCGCACATCCTGCTTATATGCAGAATGCCAACCAGGAATCACAATCTTTTGTCGGGTCCGGGCTTTTTGAACAATGTTTCACACTATATACCTATCTAATTATGGTTAAAAGAAATCATAGAAAAATATCTTATTTTTGGATCACCCTTTCATACAAAAGCAGTTTACTAACACTTGAACTACTATTTCGGTAAATCTTTTTTTTTTTTACCAGCGGATTGGGAGGGGGGGGGGGCGCACACCCCCCCCCCCCCCCCCCCCCCCCCCCCGTGGTTACGCCACTGCTTTTGGGTGAAATAATTGGACGGATTTCTCGAATTCTAACAAAAAAGCAAGAAAATCTTTTCATCGCGGGAATTATGATTATGTGGGGTGGGGCAAATGGTGCGCTTGCCTTCCAATATTTTTTGGGGGGCAACATGTTTGTTTTCTTTCAAAAGCAAGAAAATCTTCTCATTTCGAGAATTATTAATTATTGGGGGGGGGGGGCAAAACTAGAATATGCTTGCCCCTCCATTTTTCCCCCCTTTTTTTTTAATGAGGCTAAGGCTCGCTCTTGGGCTGGCAATATGGATTGGTCAGAAGTAACGTACAAGGGGACCCTACATACTTGTAAGTAGCACACGTACATGCAAACGTGTATAAGTGCTCCGTATCGTACGGATGTACAGTACGGTCGATAAATAGTAAACACTGTAGAATACTAATAGATATGTATAAAATCAGTGCTGCCAGAACCAGGGGTGCGAATTGTTTTTGCCGACGATTTTTTTTGTGTGTGTGCGTTTGTGTGTGTGTGTGTGTGTCCCTGGTGCAAAATATTAAAAAAGAATAGAAAAGAATAATTATTTAGCGTCCGGCGTTGAGGTCGCTCGCTGACTGATTTTTTTTTTTTTTTTTTTTTTTGATCTGAAGGGGGGTGCGTTCGCACCCAACGCACCCCCCCTGGTGACGCCCATGGTCACACATACGACTTTGAATGCACATAAAACTAAAATGGGTAACAATTTTTCGAAATTGGCCGGGAAATCCGATATCATTATTGTTGAAGCCATCATTTCAATTTGGTGTACTCTTCGTATACCTTTAACCATACATCACTTGACCGTGCTCAAGTTTGAGCATACATTATGTTACATTGTACTTGACTGACCTTACCATTCATAACATTTTCTGTATCAACAGAAAAATCGGAAGGGAGATTACTCCAGGAAGCAATCGATCGTCAGCCCAGAGTTCTGCTCAAGAGGCTGACTCTAGCTGAAGGTATTGGAAATTATTTGATTGAAAAAAAGAAAGATCTGTTGCAAAATATGGCCATGGTTTTATTTTTCTGTTTATATTTTGCTATTTTTTTTTTTCTCGAAAGGTTGGGGTGTAGTTTGCGTAATGTTTTCTCCTATTCTTATTAGGCAAGACAATTATTGTAGTGTAAATCTTTTCCAAGTATTTCATACAATGTATGTGTCGTGATTATAGTGAAAATGTGAGGTATTGGCGGAGCAATAAACTCCGGAGTAGTTGTAGGCGGAGAACTATTATGTGGTGTCACTGTTCAAGATGTGCGTGTCCAGCTGTTTGTCCTCGAAGTGTTTATTTTAGGAAGCCAAACATAATTCTCCCCGTTCTTCAATGTCATTGTATTGAGTGACAAAGCAGTCTCCTCGTGTGTTTGTAAATAAGCACGCTGTGCAGAGTCAGTTATGTCACAGTCATGCTTGACAAGGGAAATCACTTAACCGCGTGCGTTTTAACGCGATTCGCCTGTAAGTGGGGTAAATGATGGAAATGGGGACAAAAACCTTTGTGCAGAAATTTGAATGTCAGTCCTTGGTCAATGGGGAAGATGAACGAAATTTATCAAAGTGTAAACGAAAGGTTATGTAGTAGGCCTAAATAGTGGACTACGCGGCTCGGTGATTTGCTTTAGATGTAAGTATTATCTTTGTACTTTCCTGCTGGAGAGTTGTTATTTCATTGTTTCTTTCACATTCTTCATAACTTTGAGAGACAAAGCAGTTGGATTTCCAACGTGCTCGATGACTTCTCATTGCACGATGACACTTACCATGTTGTCTTAACCAACCTCTTCTTTTAGCAGTAAACTGTATATAACTTATTTGAGACGATGTTTATTTAACTCGATTATGTACCAAGAATGTGATTTCTCTTCTTTCTCTTGACAGTTGCCCAGTATCGGCGTGGAGTTTACAAGTATCCCCGAAGGGATTACACAAAAATGTGGAGAAAATTCATAGAGAAACATCACTCACGAAAGGACAGATTTAGACAAAAGACCAGTGGGTACGAGACTGATAATGAAGACAGTGCTTCAGTCTGTCAAGGAAAAGCCGTCCTCGTCGATTTGACAGACCGCAGGATCCGGGCAAAGGGTGTGAGAGAGAAGACGAAAAATACGAGAAATGCGATTCGTAGCGATGATGACAGCACTGACTGTGAGAGCAATTCAGTTGAAAGCACGACAGGAAGCGAGAAACCATCAGGTGTTTATGAGAAAAAGACACTCCACCAAAAAGATACTTCTATATCTTTGCAAGGAAACCCTCGAGGTAGCGTTTTCAAATCTGCGTGGGCGAATGACAGTTCTTCCGATGAACCCCCAAAAAATCTTCACTCGTCGAAGGATGAAAACAAGGAAAGAAGTAGCAACCATGGACATGGTGAGAGATTACTCAGTGTTGGCAAAACCAAGGAAGAACAACACAGCTCTTTATCGGAAGATCAGACGCAGAGAAAGCATCCAAAGGGAAAACAGTCGGGATGTAAGAGACTGAATTTTAACTCTGAACAGAAGCTACGTCAGATTGAACCTAAGAAAACCGGTTGTACAGGCAATACTTCAGTCTGTCGAGGAAACGACATCAGCGCCAAATTGACAGGCCAAAGGATCCAGGCGAAGAGTTTGAGGGAAAAGACAAAAAGTACGAGAAATACAATTCGTAGCGATGATGACAGCACTGACTATGAGAGCAATTCAGTTGAAAGCACGACAGGAAGCGAAAAACCATCAGGTGTTTATGAGAAAAAGACATTCCACCAAAAAGATACTTCGATATCTTTGCGAGGAGACCCTCGAGGTAGCGTTTTCAAATCGGCATTGGCGGATGACAGTTCGTCCGATGAACCCCCAATAAATCTTCACTCGTCGAAGGATGAAAACAAGGAAAAAAGTAGCAACCATGGGCGTGGTGGGAGATTACTAGTACTCAGTGTTGGCAAAACCAAGGAAGAACCACACAGCTCTTTATCGGAAGATCAGACGCAGCGAAAGCATCCAAAAGGAAAACAGTCGGGACGGAAGAGACTGGATTTTAACTCCGAACAGCAGCTACGTCAGAATGAACCTAAGAAAACCAGTTCTACAGGCAATACTTCAGTCTGTCGAGGAAACGCCGTCAGCGCTAAATTGACAGACCACAGGATCCAGGCAAAGAGTTTGAAGGAGAAGACGAAAAGTACGAGAAATACGATTCGCAGCCATAATGACAGCACTGACAGTAAGACCAATACAGTTGAAAGCACGAGGGGAAGTAAGAAAGGATCAAGTTTATCCGTGGAAAAGATATTCCACCAAAGAGAAAACACTGCAATGTCTTTGCAAGATGACACTCGAGGTAGCCTTGTCAAATCTGCATGGGATGATGACAGTTCTTCCGATGAACTCCATTTAGGCCTTCACTCATCGGAGGATGATAACAAGGAAAGAAGTAGCAAGCATGGACGTGGAAGGAGATTGCTTAGTGTTGGCAATCTTGAGGGGGAACCACATAGCCCCTCATCGAAAGATGAAGGCTTAAGAGAGAAGAAGAGAAGCAAAAGAAGTTTGATTCATAGACATGATGACGGATCTGACTGTGATAAGAGTACATTCGAGAGCACGACAGGAGGCAAGAAACCATCAGGTTTATTGCAGAAAAAGACATCCCGCGAAAGAGACACTGCGATGTCCTTGCAAGGTGACACTCTAAGCAACCAAGACGATTTTGCATGGGGGAACGACAGTTCTTCAGATGAACTCCCCGATGTCCTTGGTTTATATAATGATGCCAACGGTGAAAGAGGAAGCAGCAACCACCAGGGCCGCGATGAGGGCACTGAGAATTGGAGTGTTATCAAGGATACAGAGCAGCATCAAAGTGAAGTAAAGTCAGCCAGGCCCGCAGACAGAGGATATGATTCGCCTGCGCTTCCTGCTGCAGAAAATGACCGCGAAGGAAAGGACTGTGACCCTGTTGTTAGTGACACTTCCGATGAGATATGCCCTTATCAAGAAGAACAAATATCAATATCCGACCTCTTAAATATACGGCTAAATTCAAATGAGCAAAGTTTCAAGAATGTTAATGAAGACATAGAGGGTTATGATGGATTCTCTGATCAGTCTGATGTTTTTCATCCGCCGAAAAATGATGGGGAAGGAAGAAGTAACCATCGTGGCTGTGATGAGGACTCGGACAGTGAGAGTCTCATCAAGGATACAGAGCTGCATCAGATGAATTCAAAGTCCGGCAGGCCCGCAGACACAGGATATGATACACGTGCATTTGATGTTACAAATTGTGACCAAGTGGGACGGGACTGTGACCCAGTCGCCAGTGACATTGCTGATGAGACATGCATTAGTGAAGAAGGAAAAAAGTCAAGAGCGGACTTTTCAGATCCCGAACAAATTTCCAGTGAAAATGAAATCATAGTTATCTCTGACGATGACTCAGAGGACAATGAACCTGTTTCAAGTGAGGCGCAAAGAAATGAGATGCCAAAAGATTCAGGTAAAGAAGAGGAAAGATCAATTAATGGATATTCCGAGGGACAGAAATATCTTCATTCAGATTTGGAGCGGGATGTTGACTCTGACAAGGATGGTAATGATAACCTTGACCCCGAGACTACGCCTCAATTTAAGGAAGAAACTGCACCAACTCAAACACCTGAGGGAAGCACCAATGGAACACAAATATCCCTTTCACACTACAATGACCATACTCTAGAAGGCACGAGAATTCGTCAAGAGAGTGATCCCTATGATGGTGCATATTCCTACCAACAGCACTTGGACATGATGTATGGCTATGACGAAAATTATGCCTCCGACCAGATGAATACCTATGGTCCTGATGCAGAATCGTCTGACGATGGAGTCATCTTGTCTCACAGCAAAAATAGAACAGTAGCGGTCAATGAAAAGGTGGCCAGTGCCAGCACAGACCTGCAAGTTTCTGAGGTTGGACCACGAGTTCGGTGTAGAAACAGTTCTGGAAACAAATGGCCTGCAGCGACAGAAGAAACCTGTATGAGCGCACCACCGGCAAATGTAATTCTACTTTCCCATGATTCATGTTTGATTTATATAGGGTTCCTAACGAGGAAGTAATTGAGAATAACTTTTGTGAAATAATATAATCAGGCCTCCTTCCATACCACTTAATTGAGTTGCTTCCATAGTTTCGCTTCTCGGTACGTGAGTGTTTGTTTACCGTAATTTGTCTTTGGTTTTGCAAGATATAATTTCCTTGGGCCAGATCGTGTACAATACACAAATTCCCGAAAACAAAGTATATCACTCAGGTAAGACAGACAATTCTTATGAATTACTCGAGAATTTGTATGTGCAACAAGTTTAGACCAACGAACCTGAAAACTGTCTAATCCTAAAGCACCATACAAATCAGTTGATGGAAATGTGTAGTTTACATTCATCACAATACGAAGCGACTTAATTTGCAGTACATGTATTTGTAATGGGCTGAGAAAGGATTTAAAGCTGCAATAATCAAAATAACACTGTATAACTGATACATAGAATAGTAAGGCAGTACGCTGCTT
Organism: Diadema antillarum; assembly: GCF_040938485.1. Lineage (NCBI taxonomy): Eukaryota > Metazoa > Echinodermata > Echinoidea > Diadematoida > Diadematidae > Diadema > Diadema antillarum. The sequence continues at coordinate 2,363,852 of NW_027270926.1, read as the reverse complement.
GATGAATTGACGTGATCTCTTCAATAAATAAACCCTTTTTTTATAACGTTCTTCTTGACATGTACATATAATATAAAGTTTAAGTGCTGTATATCATTGTTCCAGGAGGGATTTTGGTCGATAAATGCTCCAAGATATTTGCAGGAGTCGACCATTGTGATCTCATTGCCATTAACAAAAATGCGACAATTTGCAATCTTGTCAAATTCAATTTTCGTAAGAAAAGATATACCATGTTATCACGATTTACAGGATTATTATCTTTCTGTCTAACAGTGCAAGGAAAGTCCTTGTTCATTTGTAAATTCAAGGCAGGTAATATTGAGGAATCTAAAACTCGCATTACATAAACGCAATTAAGCACGATCTTTTAAAACATTTACAAAAGGATAACGCACAGACCATACATCTACACATTAGGAGTCACTAGGTATACACAAGCATAGATACAAAAATACACCTAGACCACACACATGTCAACACACGTCCACACACATACACACACGTACATGAACACCAACACATACGTGCAGAACAAAGAAAATGTAAGTGCTCTATCATCAGCACAACAATCTACATGGTCTGCTAAACTTGAATACCTTTCTTCACGTATTTACGCATATCATCTAGATATTGAAAATCTTAAGCAGCCAAGGGAGGGCAATAGAAGGATATTTTTCAAAGTTTTGTTTAAACCATTTTGCACCTCTTCTGTACCAAACGAGCTAAGAAATGAGACGGTAGGGAAGTGAGGATTAACACACACAAAAAAGTAATATTTTCTGGGGCCTGGTCACACATATACGCGGAGACTGGTTGCCGACCTCCGGCAATAAACATTTTTACCGACCACCGACAACTAATCTGCAACCAAAACCTAAAATTTGGTCAAACCAGTTTGGCTTCCGATGCTGCATCGAAAACCTCTAGCCTACTAAAACCGGTTTCGGACAGCTGACAACCATTTTCCAACTTCTAAAAATATAGTTCACGATATTTTAGCTTTTGTAAAACTGACATGATATAATTATGTCGATGAATGTTGGGCAGGAGATACAGTGGACTCCCGTTATAACGAAGTCCTGGGGACCGGGAGTTTTCTTTCGTTATATCGAAATTTCGTTATAACCGAACAAATAAACAAAGAGAGGATACTGTTGTGGCCTGGATTGTTATTTTGTTTTAAACGGAATTTCGTTATAACCGTGTTTGTTATAACGGGAGTGCAATGTACTTGTTCAAACGATGCAGGCTTGGTTTCAAGAGGAATAAAAAATTTAAATTGTTATCTTTTTCTTCCAGGAATACTTTCCTTCAGACTCAGAGTTGAGTTTCCTGCAGGATTCTCAGAGTGATGGTATGGATGATAGCGCAATAGACAAATTTCCAGGTATGCCAGACTCGGGAGATCTCTTAGAAAGGTATCCCGATAGTCAGTACCCATTTGAAAGATACGAAGATGCGGTTCCTAGTTTCAATGCAAAAGGTGATTTGGACAAGACAAATTCCAGTGGCCTGGGTGGAGGATCACATTGTAGTAGTGCCAAGTGTTCTAAAACCAACAAAGAAACGGCATCTGACAGTCATGTAGGAAATCCCTCATCAAAAGGTCAGGCAGAGGAACAGAAATCCAAATCTGTCATACCAGGAAAAACAGTTACCAAGGATGTCTTGAAGCCATCCCGAGCTGACCATCTACTGGAGACAATGAAAGAATCTCAAAACAGGTTGGACTCGACTCCCCGAAAGAAAAGCAGACAGCATCCATTACAACCCCCTGGTAATTCCTCAGTGAACACTTTTAAGAGGCCGATTGGACTCCCAAAGACCTCTGCACACAGTGGCGAAGCAGAATCTTGTGTCATATCATCTCCTGTACCTGGGGTTCCTGGAGATGATCTAGAAACTACTTGGCATCCTCAAGCTTCTGTCACCACGCAAGAGAGTCATACACCTCAACAGAAGCCAACAATATCAACCCAACATTCTACCCCTTCTACTTCGACTGGAACTGAAACGATGGTACGTGCCATATATGTTTGCCACATACTAGGACTGAACGACTTTCATGTAGAAACAATCCAGTAAAGAGGTTACCTGCCACAGCCAGGAAACAAACCATGAAGAGTGCGCCACAACCAAGTTCAAAACAGTGGTCTGTCTCAGTTTGCGTGTGAAAAATAATCAATCAGACATGTTTGTGAAACACAGAAAATAAAACTTTTTATGCCTCCGCCAACGAAGTGGCCGGAGGCATTGTGTTTTCGGGTCGTCCGTCCGTCCGTCCGTACGTACGTACGTCCGTCCCGTTTTGTTTTTGTCGATATCTCAAGAACCGTGTGGTGGTTTTACATCAAAGTTGGTATGAGGGTATATCCTGGGGGGATAATACTTTGTTTGGATTTTAGGGTCACGGGGTCAAAGGTCAAAGGTCACAGATTATTTTGTGAAAAAAAGGTTGAAAATTCATGTTTTTCTCCATATCTCGCAAATGGTTCAAGGTATCTTCATGGAACTTAGTATATATGCTTGTTCCAATGGGCAGTGATTATCTAGGGAAGTTGGGGTCATGGTTCAAAGGTCAGGGGGTCAAAGGTCAAGGTCAACTCCTCAAAATATCACTACTTTCCTTATATTTATGCAATGCCTGAATGTTTTTTTTTTTTAACTTCATGTATACATGTATTACCCAATGTATATATTCTGTGGGAAGTTTCTTGCCAAAAGGTCAAAGGTCAAAGGTCAAGTGAAAGTGCTGAATTGCACTTTTTCCTCCATATCTCAAAAGTAACTCAAGGTATCATCATGAAACTTACATATTTATGCATATTCAACCTAACAGTGATTCTCTTTGGAACTGTGAGGTCAAAGGTCAAAGGCCAGGTTTAGATAATGCTATTTTCCCATTTGATACTGAAATTATACTTTTTCTCAATACCTTGAAAATTACTCAATGCATAAACTTATAAAAGGGTCAAAAGTCAAGTAAAAATCCTCAGTTCCCCAAATACCTGCACTCTGACATTTTAATCATTCATCCAATTGAACCTAGTTCTAGGAAAGTGAACATTCAGCACATTTGTGTCAAACCTGTCATGTTAATATTTTGCCATTTGTGTGAAACTGTCATCACACATTGTCAAGACATTGTACTATAGACCTATTAGGAGAACCATGCATTATGGCGGAGGCATATCAGTTGCCGTAGCGATATATCTAGTTTAGCTATTATATCATCCAGAATTTAAATGGGTAAACTTTGGTACTATTTGCAGGCATTTATTGTTATGCTGTACACTACTTTTACGCATCCAGATTGTAATTTTTTTTTTGATATGATTGTGGTGTAACTGTTTGGATTTTCATGCTGTAAATGGTCATTTGATGGATAAGTCCCATAAGTTATTCTCACTATGAGAGAAAAAAAAGGTAAACATTGAATTTCCACCCCTTCCATAGAGTTAAAAGTTAAATAATAACCTTGTTTTTGTCCCATTTACCTTTTGAACAGGCTTGAAAGTAAAAAATTTACCAGTAATGCTAACAAAAGAGAAAAAGCTTTCAACCTTTGAAAACAAGGCGGGGATATCCCTCCCCCTCCCACCCCATTTCTTGCCAAGATCTGTCATGAAAGAAGTTTGCTGTCTAGGGGTACAGTACTAAGAAGCTGGAATATTTTGTGAATATTGTAAAATGTAATCTCATTGAATTACCAGTATTGCTGTACTGAGACACAGCACTTTTTTTTTTCGGAAGAAATACCAACATTTATTGGCTTGATTGCATCCCAAAGAGAAACAGAACTGTCAGAAAGTGTTTATGGATAATACTGTTTTGGGCCAATAAAAAAGCAAATCCCTTGTACATACAGTTGTATGTGGATATTGATTTTTTTTTTCTTTTTAACCTCACATAACCCAGGGGACAAAAAAAAAAAAAAACAACTTTGCATTTACTAGTCATCTACCAATATGTTGCCTGTATGATGTACGTTTTCATACACGATTTGTCTTTTGTAAAACCGACATCATTATTTCAGTGAAATTAAATGGGAAAATTCCTGAGGGCAGGGATATAAACTTGTTCAAATGAAAAAGGCTGTTCCCGAGGGCAAAAATTGAGTGAGTTTATATATATATATTTTTTTCTTTTTTTTCTTTCAGGAATACTTCCCTTCAGATTCACAGCTGAGTTTCGTACAGGACTCTCAGAGTGATTCTATGGACACAGACTCAGGAGATATCCTAGAAAGCTATCCCGATAGTCAATACGCATTTGAAAGATACGACGATGCGGTTCCTAGTTTCAGTGCTAATAATGATTTGGACAAGAAGAATTCCAGTGGTCCGCGTGGAGGATCACATTGTAGTAGTGTCAAGTCTTCTAAAACCAACAAAGAAACGGCATCTGACAATCAATTAGGAAATCCCTCATCACAAGGTCAGGCAGAGGAACAGAAATCCAAAAGCATTTCTGTCATGGAAGGAAGAACAGCTACCAAGGATGTCTTGAAACCATCTCGAGCTGACCATCTACTTGAGACAATGAAAGAATCTCAAAGCAGGTTGGACTCAACTCCCCGAAAGAAAAGCAGACAGCATCCAATACAACCCCCTGGTAATTCCCCAGTGAACACCTTTAAAATGCCAATTGGCACAGCTTGCATAGGTACAGAGATATCATCGGGACGCCCAACGGCCCCTGCACACATTGATCAACCAGAATCTGGTACCATATCATCTCCTGTACTTGGGGTTCATGGTGATGATCTAGAAACTGCTGGGCATCCTCAAGCTGCTGTAATACCACAAGAGACTCATACACCTCAACAGAAGCCAGGAGCCTCAGCTCAACATGCTGCTCCTACTTTGACCGGAACTGAACCAATGGTGCGTGCCAGCAAGGGTTTGCCAGATAGTAGGACTGAACGACTTCCATGTGGAAACAATTCAGGAATGAGGTCGCCTGCCACAGCCATAAAGGAAACCAGTGAGAGTGTGCCACAGCCGAGTTCAAAACAGTCTTCAGTGAGTATCAGCTTGCTTCTGAAATTATCAATCGGACATTTTGGTGAATCATAGAAAATGAAACTAAATCCGTCACTTGAAGTAAAATCTTGTGAGTTATTTGAGTGGGTAAACTTTTTTGTTATTTTTTTTGAAGGCATATTATTGGGTACACTACCTTTAATCGATAAAATTTTAAATTTCATTGAGATGATTGTGGTGTAGCTTTTTTGATTTTCATGCTGTAAATACTAGTAGCCACTTGACAGTCTAATGACCAATAAGAGTGTGCCACAACTATATAATATTCAGAACAATTTTCTATGAGTATCACATTTTCAATCTAAGGCTCAGCAGGGAAAGGTTTCATGTGAACTAATGACCATGCACTGTCTGCAAAGTCTTGGCATTTTCCTTGTAAGCCCAGTGTAAGTCCCATGGCTCAATATTCATCAAACTAGCAAGAATCATTGTAATACATTATGAAGTAGAACAAATTTGGTCATACGATGCCGATGGTAGTAGAGCGGTTAAGCCGAAGAATTGTGCAAAATTTGACTAAAGCATGAAACTTTCACCATTGGTAGTACATGCTAAAAGATTGATTTTAAGATCGAGAGGTAAGTTGGAATTGACCTCTGATGACATCCAGAGGTCAATGAACTTTGTATACAAGAATATCGATGTTTTGAGACATTTGTGAATGATATATGTGGTTATGATGCACTAAACATGCAACCATACTTCAGGGAATCCATTTTCTGACTCCACAGAGCATGGACAGGTTTGAACCTTTGACCTCTGATGACCTTTAGAGGTCAATGACCTCAAAATGTAAGAAAATTGATATTTTGCATCATTCATTAACGATATACACAGTATAGTAGAGCGGTTAAGCCCTCAAAATCATGAGAATTGTGCAAACTTTGACTAAAGCATGAAACTTTCACCATTGTTAGTATATACCCTTAAATTTATTTTAAGATCGGGAGGTAAGTCGGAATTAACCTCTGATGACCTCCAGAGGTCAATGAACTCTAGATACCAGAATATCGATGTTTTGAGATATTTGTGAATGATATTTGTGGTTTTGATGTACTAAACATGCATATCATACTTCAGGGAATCCATTTTCTGACTCCACAGAGCATGGACAGGTTTGAACCTTTGACCTCTGATGACCTTTAGAGGTCAATGACCTCAAAGTGTAAGAAAATTGATATTTTGCATCATTCATTAATGATATACACAGTAATAATGTACTAAAACTTAATTTTTCTCACGGTGAAATTGTCTTCATGTTCAACAGAGCCTTGACAGGTTTCTACCTTCGACCTCTGATGACCTCGAGAGTTCAAGGACATTAAAAATGTTAGAAAATTGATATTTTAATGCGTCACTCGTTACCGTATACATGGTAATTATGTACTGACAACTCATTTTTTGTAAGTGGAATTGCCTCAATGTTCCACAGAGTCTTTGTAGCCAGGTTTCTAAATTTTGACCTCTGATGACCTCAGATGACCTATGATGAGGTCAATGACCTAAAAATATCAGAACATTGATGTTTGGTGCATTTGGTTGATGACAAACATGATTAGGATGTCATATTCATTTGTATTACAATTGAATTATTTTCCTACTCCACAGAGCAAGAGAAATTACTCACGTGTCTCTACCTTTGACCTCTGAGGGCTGTGACATTTCAATGACCTCAAAATATCAGAATATTGATATTTAATTTTAGTCAGTGGTAACCTCATACACCATGCAGGGGCGGATCCAGGAATTCTGTAAAGGGGGGCGGGGGCGCAATTAATATTTCTGGTGTCACTTCCGGGTTTCATTTCACTTTCCTTTTTATTTCTTTTGTTTTTAAGAATACATAAAGGGGGGCGTGCGCGTCTTGCACCCCCTCTGGATCAGCCACTGCTTACAATCATGCATTATGCTGATTAGCATTTATGCTATAATAGAAGAATCTTGTTATTCCATGGAACATTGGTCATTACCCTGTGTATTATATCCAGCTTTGACCTCTCGTGACAATGAGAGGTCACTGACCTTTTAGAATATCAAAATTTGTGTAGGTTTACCTACATTGATGTTTGGCTTCTTTGGTTTAATCGTAAATGCTTAATCATGTACAAATCACGCCTTGACATTGGATCATCCTGAAAACTTCAAGATACCGTGAGGTCCAAGACATGCATTCAACATGAAGCATTCATGTGTTTTGCAACTAGCTACTGCCATCGGAGACCTACCGAGGAAATAGATTAGCATTTATGGCAAACTATGGAAAAAGCGGATTATGTAAAATATTTTGGAGTCTACTCCCACAGGGGAGCTCAGCTGGAATCACATCGCCACAGGAGTCTTAAAAAGGCTATACTTCAACCAGACTCTTTCCAGACAAAGATATCATAAAGTTCAGGTGCTTTGCTACTCCACACTGCTCAGGACTGTCCTGGAATATGCATGAATCATCTGGGATCTATTCACCCAAGCAAACATCATGAAGTTTGGAATGATCCAGAGAAGATATGCAATCCGTGCAAGTACACCACAGGCAAATTCAGCGATGATGTTCTGCATGAAGAACTCAACAATATCCACTCCGCAGGAAGTTGTGGCTCTATTGCTGCATTCTTCAAAAAGGGCCAATGGCCAGAAATGTCAGGCATCATTTGCAAGAACACAAAGTAGGCCTTCTCGCAAAGACATTTTTTCCCTTTAATTTCTTTTTAATTGCAGAGTTCAGAGAAAAATCGCTGATGTTCATGTAAAATGAGTACACGCCCTTTGAGTTGCTCACTTTTATTGCTATAGAAATACACATTATGTGCATCATGTCAGTCATTGAGTAATGTGCGATTTCATTTTCAATCTTGTATTATAAATTATTTTCTACATGTACAAATAAAATCATGTCAAAGTGAGCAACTTTCACATCAAAATATAAGCGAGAATACTAAAATTGAAATAGATGTAATATTGTGCAAGGCAAATACCATGCATACAATTTGTACATCATCTTAAGGTAAACAGGTGAAGGAAATCACATTATTGATAAACAATTTACTTGACTTGGATAGCGACCACTGAACAATTTTGTTTCTTACAATTCTCTCTTATTTTCAACAAGTGGAAAAAATACATGCACATACCAGGGCATCAGATTGGAGAAGGGGTGAGGTCATCATTCCACCCCCCCCCCTCCTTTACAGAATTCCTGGATCCGCCCCTCCATGGGGTATAAGGTTACCATTGACTAAAATTAAATATCAATATTCTGATATTTTGAGGTCATTGAAATGTCACAGCCCTCAGAGGTCAAAGGTAGAGACACGTGAGTAATTTCTCTTGCTCTGTGGAGTAGGAAAATAATTCAATTGTAATACAAATGAATATGACATCTTAATCATGTTTGTCATCAACCAAATGCACCAAATATCAATATTCTGATATTTTGAGGTCATTGACCTCATCAGAGGTCATCTGAGGTCATCAGAGGTCAAAGATAGAAACCTGGCTACAAAGACTCTGTGAAACATTAAGGCAATTCCACTTACACAAATGAGTTGTTAGTACATAATTACCATGTATCAGTAACGAGTGACACATTAAAATTTCAATTTTCTGACATTGTTAAAGTCCTTGACCTCTCGAGGTCATCAGAGGTCGAAGGTAGAAACCTGTCAAGGCTCTGTTGAACATGAAGACAATTTCATCGTGAGGAAAAATTAAGTTTTAGTACATTATTACTGTGTATATCATTAATGAATGACGCTAAATATCATTTTCTTACATTTTGAGGTCATTGACCTCTAAAGGTCATCAGAGGTCAAAGGTTCAAATCTGTCCATGCTCTGTGGAGTCAGAAAATGGATTCCCTGAAGTATAAATGCATGTTTAGTTCATCATAACCACATATATCATTCACAAATGTCTCAAAACATCGATATTCTGGTATCTAAAGTTCATTGACCTCTGGAGGTCATCAGAGGTCAAATCAGACTTACCTCCTGATCTTAAAATAAATCTTATGGTATATACTAACACTGGTGAAAGTTTCATGCTTTAGTCAAATTTTGCACAATTCCGCCAATTTTGAGGGCTTAACCGCTCTACTATGACCTTTGTGGTAGTATGCAATGTAGGCCTACTTTTCATGCCTCCACCACGAAGTGGTGCCGGAAGCATTACGTTTTCGGGTTGTCCGTCCGTCCGTTCGTAATGAATTTTGTGGACAGCGTAACTAAAAAACCTCTTGAGGTATCCTAATAAAACGTGGCATGCATGTGTATTAGGGGGTGAAGTTGTGCCTATCAACTTTTGGGTGCACATGCTCAAGGTCAAAGGTCAAAAGGTCAAGGTCAAATACGTAAAATTTCAATATTTGCACCATATCTATGCAATGTCTGAAGATATTTTCTTGAAACTTAGTTTATACATGTATTACCCAATTAAGATTCTCTGGTGAAAGTTTGGGGTCATAAGGTCAAAGGTCAAAAGGTCAAGTAAAAATATTAAAACTTCATTTTTTTTCTCCATAACTTGGAAATTGTTCAAGGTATCTTCATGGAACACAGTATATATACATGTACTGACTGGCAGTGATTATCTAGATAATTTAGGGTTCATGGGGTCAAAGGTCAAGGGCAACACTTCACCATTTTACTATTTCCCTCATTTATGCAATGCCAGCAGGATTATTTTATTTTTACACTTGGTGTATGCATGTATAACCTAATAGAGATTCTCTAAAAACTTTCTTTTTTTTTCTTTTTTTTTGCCTCAAAGGTCAAGAGGTCAAAGATCAGAGGAAAGTGCTGAACTAACTTTTTCCTCCATATCTCGGAAGTGGCTCAAGTTATCTTGAAACTTTCTACATATTTATGCACGTTCTGCCTGACAGTGATTATCCTATGAATTTTAGGGTCAAAGGCCAGATGAAAATGGTAACAATGTACTTTTCAATACAGAAATTGCACTTTTCCTCCATAACTTGAAAATTACTCAATGCATAAACTTATGAATGGGCAAAGTCAAATTAAATTCCTTAAATCCCAAATACATGCTCTCCTATTCATCCAATTAAACCTAGGTCAAGGAAGATGAACATTCAACACATTTGTGACAAACTTGTCATTTTAATATTTTGCCAATTTTGTGAAAATGTAATCACACATTGTCCACATGTACTGTAGACCTATTAGGAGAATCATGCATTATGGTGGAGGCATACCAGTCGCCTTAGCGACATTTCTAGTTTTGATGATAATTCCAGCCTCCACGGTTCTGGCTGTAATGCCGCTGCTATTTCTTCCTGGGCTGTTAAAATGAGACTTTTCACTATAATCATCTTCAATTGTCAGTTTTTCTTCATTGTCCCCCTTGCAATCTTCACTGTAACTTGACTGCAGGAACTGAGACTAGATGACATCACCGGTTGCATTCTCTCCTGGAAGACGAACTGGCTACGATCTAATGGTGAAAGTAAAGAGAATGCAGGTTAGTTAAAGGGGATGGCTAGTAACTGATCAGTGGGAATCAGTGGGAATGCTGTGGAATGATTGTTCCAATTCTTATGGGATTCATTTAAGAGTACTTTATATGTTGTGTGAAAATTATTTGCTTCAGAACGGTCTCATATTCAAGTAATGTGCAGTTATGCCCCATTACTGTACAGGCATGCTAATCTGGAAACATTAAAGGGGCATGGTTGCGGTGTTTTAGTCAAATGCGTACGCGGGCGCACGGTGCAAGTTTCCTATAGAGATCTATGCTATCGACTCTTCTTTCGCACTTACGCTGTGGCCATAGAGATGTATACTAATAATATACTAGAGCGCGGACTGCGTGTGGCGCGTACGCAGTGCTCGTGTGCCGAGATGAAGAGGCCGCGCGCCATCTTTGTCCGGGCAAAAACAAGCATCGGTCCGGGCAGCGCAGTAGTGGTGGACACGTGAACACGTATATACAACAAGCGCTCAAACACGTATTGCCTTTCAGCAAAAAGATTAGGGGGTCGGAGATGAGAGAAGGAAACAACTCAAAAATTTAAGTTGCTAGCAATCTCTTATTGTGAGTGGTAAAGAAAATGAAAATATAAAAAATTACTTTATTCTCAACGAGGTAATACTTTCAAGCCGACCAACACGACCATGGTCCATGCAATACAAAGGGTTCTCTAGTTGGTCTCTAGACTGCCGGATGCCCCTTGTGATACAGTATACTGCGTCAATTTTTGCATTTTTTTTTTTTTGCAGTTATATTTTTTTTTTCTGTATGAGGGGACTGCATTCTATAGTCCTATCTGTGTATACGAGTGTTTCATTGTATTTCTATTTTTTTTTTCTGGTGGTGGTGGAAATGAAATAAAGTTTTATAAGTACGTGTAGGCATATTGGTTCCATGACATATTGATGTTCAAGCTCGAAATGCTAATGTTGAAGCTTACATAAACCCTAACCCAAATCATAACACCCACGGTGACCCTAATCCTAATCCTCACCCTGCCTTTCTTACAAGAACCAAAAGCCCAATCAGACCCATGATGGTAATTCTACTTTCAGAAAGATATCAATGCCGGAGCATATGTCCTGTCACCAGGCATATATTACGTATTCTGAGCTTTTCTCACACTATCTTAGTGAAATTAACTGCTGGTATAGCAAAGGGTGGAGGAACGATTTTTTTTTTTTTTTTTTTTTTTTTGGGGGGGGGAGGCTCAATGGCCAAATAGGGCACTTAGAAATGAGCACTTTTTTAACTTAAAAAGGGGAGTTTTTTTTTTTTTGAAATGGGGCAAATGCCCCCTCCCTCGTTCCGCCGAAATTGCATATAGTTATGTACTGTACTTAGCTATCTATATTATAGTAGCAATAGATCGAGAATAGCTGAGGGAGGGCGGAGTGCCCCTGACGAATTTTGCAAGACCTTTTCTTTTCTTTTTCCTTCTTTTTTTTTTTGCCTTGAATCAATCTGTTTAACACACACTATAAATGTAATTTTAGTTACTTGTGAAAGGAATCTCCGCTCCCCTTCTTTTCTCCTGTTTCTACATCCAAAAGCAGCACATGAACCAGGCATTTTGCAACATAGATCTATGCTACTTTAAGTAGAATTTGCGAATTTAAGAACATTTTTCGATTTCCAAACTCCGATGGAGACCTTGGCATAGATGCCAGCCTACTGCCGTTGCATCCCGTCGTCGATCTCCCTGAATGCTCCGTAGCGCTACACGTTATCGGTACGGTCGCTAGTCGAAATTTGCCCGGACCAAAATGGCGAACGCCTCCTTCTATCGGTCACAGGGATTTTACGGAGTCCGCCCTCTAGTGTTCTTAGTATACATCTCTATGGCTGTGGCCCACTTCCCGGAGTCCAAAGAAGTCTAATCCACTGTAGTCAGCGGTCCAATCACAGTTCGGCTAATGATTCGGTTGAGGGGGATGGCAGCTTTAGCAAACTTCTTTGGTAATGTCATAATAAGAAGCACGTAATTATGCACGCACCCTGGCATTACTACAGACTGCGTGATGTGCAGAGAAGACAACAAAGGCAACGTTACTTAGCAACACCTGCGCTCTTTACTCTTGATAACAGCTCCACTTTGACAATCTACGTATCAATGCTGACGGTGATCGGCAGTATCATCAACAGCGCCCTCTACACTACCGGGACTATGCACCTTTAAACTGCACATTACTTGAATATGGGACCATTCTGAAGCAAACAGTTTTCACACAATAGATATATGATATACTCTTAAATAAATCCCATTAAGATTGGAACAATCATCCCCCAGCATTCCCACTGATTGGTTACTAGCCATCTCCTTTACAGAAAATGATTTTTGAATAGCTTTTTAACAACTGATATAGATATGGTAAATGGTTTCAATGCAGTACACATACATAATTGAGAGCAAGGGCAAAGAAATGTAAAAAATCAGTGGGATTAAAGGAAACCAAAACCCAAAGAGCAATGTGGATTGAGTGAAAGCAGTAACATTAGTAGAACACATAAGTGAAAATTTGAGGAAAATCAGGCAATCAATGCATAAGTTATGGATTTTTGTCCCCGCCGAACGAGTTCGAGTAGGGGACTATGAAACGGGCTCCGTACGTGTGTGTGTCCGTACGTCCGTCCGTCCGTCCGTGCGTCCGTGTGTGATCAAAATGTTCAATTTGCTACTTCTCTGTCATTTATGAGCCAATTTTGATTCTGTTTGCTTTATATGATAGCACTACATGGGAGCTTTAAAACTTGTACACAGAATTTCAGTTGTGACCTTTGACCTTGATCTTTGACCTATATTGTACATTTTGCTACAAAATGCTACTCCTTCGCCATTTCTAAGCCAATTTCGATTCCGTTTGCTTTATGTGATGGCACTAGGTGAGGGCTTCAAAACTTCTGCACAGAATTTTGACCTTTGACTTCTTTGACCTTTGACCTTGATTTTTTACCTATATTGTACATTTTGCTACAAAATGCTACTCCTTCGCCATTTCTAACCCGATTTCGATTCCGTTTGCTTTATGTGATGGCACTAGGTGAGGGCTTCAAAACTTCTACACAGAATTTTGACCTTTGACTTCTTTGACCTTTGACCTTGATTTTTGACCTATATTGTACATTTTGCTACAAAATGCTACTCCTTCGCCATTTCTAACCCGATTTCGATTCCGTTTGCTTTATATGATGGCACTAGTTGAGGGCTTCAAAACTTCTACACAGAATTTTGACCTTTGACTTCTTTGACCTTTGACCTTGATTTTTGACCTATATTGTGCATTTTGCTACAAAATGCTACTCCTTCGCCATTTCTAACCTGATTTCGATTCCGTTTGCTTTATGTGATAGCACTAGGTGAGGGCTTCAAAACTTCTACACAGAATTTTGACCTTTGTCTTCTTTGACCTTTGACCTTGATTTTTGACCTATATTGTACATTGGCTACAAAATGCTACTCCTTCGCCATTTCTAACCCGATTTCGATTCCATTTCTTTATGTGATGGCACTAGGTGAGGGCTTCAAAACTTCTACACAGAATTTTGACCTTTGACTTCTTTGACCTTTGACCTTGATTTTTTACCTATATTGTACATTTTGCTACAAAATGCTACTCCTTCGCCATTTCTAACCCGATTTCGATTCCGTTTGCTTTATATAATGGCACTAGTTGAGGGCTTCAAAACTTCTACACAGAATTTTGACCTTTGACTTCTTTGACCTTTGACCTTGATTTTTGACCTATATTGTGCATTTTGCTACAAAATGCTACTCCTTCGCCATTTCTAACCAGATTTCGATTCCGTTTGCTTTATGTGATAGCACTAGGTGAGGGCTTCAAAACTTCTACACAGAATTTTGACCTTTGTCTTCATTGACCTTTGACCTTGATTTTTGACCTATATTGTACATTGGCTACAAAATGCTACTCCTTCGCCATTTCTAACCCGATTTCGATTCCATTTGCTTTATGTGATGGCACTAGGTGAGGGCTTCAAAACTTCTACACAGAATTTTGACCTTTGACTTCTTTGACCTTTGACCTTGATTTTTTACCTATATTGCACATTTTGTTACAAAATGCTACTTCCGGCGGGGACATATATTACGCACCGCGTAATTTCTACTTTTCCTTGTTAAAGATTTGGTGTTGGAACCATTGGATCAGGAGACTACTAGAGAGTATATCATTTGTGGACAACAATATGAAGAAAGTATAAAGAGAATTCCACAAAAATTCATTTTTAATGAAAATTACACATTCCATCAACTTGATACCGACATATGTTATGGGAAGTAATAATTATACCCCCGCCACACGTAGTGTGAAGGGGGTATATAGGAATCACCGTGATGTTGGTCGGGCGGTCGGTCGGTCGGTCTGTTGCAAAATCTTGCGTCGCGAACTCCTACAGTTTTGAAGCAATATAAATGAAACTTAGGGTAAATGATGATATTGAGGTATAGATGTGCAAGACATGTTTTTTTTTGTGTTTGTCGGACAATGCGTTGCCATGGTGTCCATAATTTTACCAAAACCTTGTGGATTGAATAACTTCCATAGTATTCAAGCAATCAATTTCAAAATTGGTGTCTATGATGATCTATAGGTGTAGTTTTGCAAGACACTCTTTGTGTTTGTACTTGACAAAGTGTTGCCATGGTAACCGCATGTTTTCTTCAAAATCTTGTGGAGTGAATAACTTCCACAGTTTTGAAGCAATTGAAATCAAATTTGGTAGGCATTATGGCCTTTAGGCATAGATGTGGAACACATAATTTTGTGTTTGTCGGACAAAGCGTTGCCATGGTAACCATGATTTTACCAAAACCTTGTGGATTGAATAACTTCCACATCATTCAAGCAGTTAAGGTCAAATTTAGTATGTATGATGATCGGGAGGTGTAGTTATGCAAGACACCAATGTGTTAATATAAGAAAAATGTGTTGCCATGGTAACCACTCATTTTTGTATCAAAATAAACCATTCATGCCATGAAGGTCAAATTTGGTGTGTATGATGCTCTTTAAGTGTAATTTTGCAAAATGTCCTTTGTATTTGTATCAGACAATGCATTGCCATGGTAACCACACTTTTTACCCAAACCTCGTGGAACTCAGTGTCAACTCTGTAATTGTACAGTAAACTAAAATTACTAGTATTATGTTTCCAATTCGACAAGTGCACAAACTTGGTAT
The DNA here is from genome assembly GCF_040938485.1 of Diadema antillarum. Classification (NCBI taxonomy): domain Eukaryota; kingdom Metazoa; phylum Echinodermata; class Echinoidea; order Diadematoida; family Diadematidae; genus Diadema; species Diadema antillarum. Next base: position 2,348,119 of record NW_027270926.1, on the reverse strand, counting down.
TAACGTCATTGCCCTTATGACATCACATACTATAAAGCAACTCTAGGGGCGGGGGTATTAATCACCTTCAGTGATAATTCTACTTGCCCCCTGCTTTTTGAAAGCGGTTAGTCAAGTGTTCTTTCATTAGGCCCTGCACTGGAAAAGTAAGCATGTTGAATTTTCTTTATATTTATGCCTCCGCCACGAAGTGGTGCCGGAGGCATTATGTTTTCGGGTTGTCCGTCCGTCGTAGCGTCCGTCCGTCCGTCTGTCCTTCCGTCCGTCCGTAATAAATTTTGTGGACAGGGTAACTATCAAAACCTTTTAAGGTATCCTAATGAAACTTGGCATGTATGTGTATGAGGGGGTGAAGTTTTGCCTATCAACTTTTGGGTGCACATGGTCAAGGTCAAAGGCCAAAAGGTCAAGGTCAAATACGTAAAATTTCACTATTTCCTCCATATCTATGCAATGCCTGAAGATATTAAGAAGAAACTTAGTGTATACGTGTATTACTCAATTAAGATTCTCTGGTGAAAGTTTTGGGTCATGAGGTCAAAGGTCAAAAGGTCAACTTAAAATATTAAAACTTCGCTTTTTTTCTCCGTACCTTGGAAATTGTTCAAGGTATCTTCATGGAACATAGTATATAAACATGTACTGACTGGCAGTTATTATCTAGAGAATCTAGGGTTCATAGGGTCAAAGGTCAGGGGTCAAAGGTCAAGTGCAACACTTCAAATTGTTACTATTTCCCTCACATTTATGTAATGCCAGCAATTTTTTTTTTTTTTACACTTGGTGTATGCATGTATAACCTAGATTATCTGAAAAGTTTCTTTTTCTCTTTTTTTTTTTTGGGGGGGGGGGTGGGGGTTTGCCTCAAAGGTCAAAAGGTCAAAGATCGAGGGAAAGTGCTGAACTAACTTTTTCCTCCATATCTCAGAAGTGGCTCAAGTTATCTTGAAACTTACTACATAATTATGCATGTTCTGCCTGACAGTGATTATCCTATGAATTTTAGGGTCAAAGGCCAAAAGAAAATGGTAACTGTACTTTTCAATACAGAAATTACACTTTTTCTCCATACCTTGAAAATTACAGTATTCATACACTTATGAATGGGTCAAAGTCAAGTTAAAGTCCTTGAATCCCCAAATACATGCTCTCCTATTCATCTAATTAAACCTAGGTAAAGGAAGGTGAACATTCCACACATTTGTGACAAACATGTAATTTCAATATTTTGCCAATATTGTGAAAATGTAATTATGCATTGTCCACATGTACTATAGACCTATTAGGAGAATCATGCATTATGGCGGAGGCAGAGCAGTCGCCTTAGCGACATTTCTAGTTTCTTTATATTGTTGTCCACACATGATGCCATGAACTCTAGTAGTCTCCTGATCCAGTGGTTCCAACACCAAAACTTTAAAAATTCATAACTTTTGCATCGATTGTCTGATTTTCCTCAAACTTTCACTGATGTGTGCTACTAATGTTGGTGCTTTCACTCAATCCACATCTCTCTTTGGGTTTTGGTTTCCTTTAACCTATGATATGCAGTGTGATAAGTTGAGTCAAAGTTCTAGTAACACATGTTGATAAAACTTCTGATAGCTATGATAGCAGTTTCTGTGACATATTATTATTAACAACTGCTTATTTTGCAGTCAAACAAATGCAGTTGATTGAACCTCTTGGCCTGTCCCCTGAACTCACTGAAAGCAAAGCATCGTATTCAGATACTGCTAGCTACCAAAGAGCTTCCCTGTGTTTCCTTTTGATGGAGATTTGGGCAAAAGTGAGTATCCTATATACAGGCTTTGCCTATTCTAGTTGTAGTAGGCCTAATTGGTGAAAACGTGGCCACATCTAGCCAAATCCTGACGTAGCTTACTCTACATGAATGAGCTTTACTTTTTCAAGACATACCACTCGGTGGGCTTCAATGGCAGAGATCCAAACAGAATACATGACCATGTTCCCGTACCTCCTAGTCACATAATAATGTTTGCTGTATCAAAGTAAATGCCTTCTCTAAATGTTTCAAGTCATGGATTGTAGGCCAAGTTCAATGTTGACATGATACATTCGTTAGATATTTGCATTCAAAATTAAGTCAACATTTAAGTAGGACATGAAATTAACATATCGCTTGCTGTGTTCCGAGACTCTGGACTCCCAACCTGTAGTTTTTATGGCAGCCAAATATGGCTGCTGCATATAGTACAATTAGTTTGTCGTATACCTATCATTTGTATAAAGTGTTTTGTGCAGAAATTTTCAAATGAGAGTTGTAGCTCCTTGTCCTGTGATTTCGAAGTAACTGCGTTTCATAAATATATCCATCGTTGTTTGATTCGAGTCTCAGAAAAAGTCACTGCACCATTTCCCATATGTTGTCAGATCTCGTGTTCACAGCAAAATGTCAATTGCACATGCGTCTGGAGGCAAAGTGAAAAAGAGAGCAAGCAACATGAGACAACAGAAGGTAAAGAATGATGAAAAGAACTTGAAAATAAAAAGTGATCATGGTGTACATAAAGATGCATTATGTTTGCAGTTGTACCGTATGCATTCTTTGTGGTATACCAGTAATGAGCTTGTGTCACAGTGTCCCCGTCACAGATATTTCAAAAATGATTTTAGCCATTATTATTTCTCATCTGAAGAAAATAATTGCTGTGGAATCATCAACTGCTGTACAATTCATTTGGGAAATATAATTTTATGTCACCACCCCAAGGGGTGCTGGAGGCATAATGCCAGGTTGTCTGTAGTCTATCCATCAATCCAAGAACTTGCTATTGCAATGTAAGACAAACCACTCAGTGAATTTGGGTACAGGGTGCTAGGCCCAGATATGCTACAAGAAGTGTAGATGAAATTATTAGATATTGGCCAAAAAGATGAAAAACTGTATCTGTGATCAAGCTAATGAAATAATAAACTTATTAGGAAATCACTTTGTGCATCTTACCTGTATTATTCAAATGTTATCTTGACCGACAGTCCTGGTCTTTTAAAAAACCTTAGAAAGGTTGAATTTTCATTAAGTACTGATTATGATTGTCACTTGATAAAGTTTTCACTGCTTTGTTCTTTAGTTTGATTTTATGCAAAGATTTTATAATTTTACGTTCTAGAGAGGAGGTTCACCATACAAGTATCAATGCTAACAGAAACATGGTAGTATATATTCAACTTGCAAACTTTCATGCAGTGGAGTACACTGCGGAATCTTGCCATCACACTTTCACGGAGGATGACTTGGTACTTGTGGACATGACTACTGTCAGTGGCTGCCGCCATAGGTCCCAGTTCGGCCTTGTTGTGGGAACGCATCAGACAGAAACAGGTTACGGGAAAGTCAGGCACGTCCGTCTTGCCTTTCACAAGCACAGCATCATCCCCAGCAGCACTCGACTGGTGGTAAGTGGTAACAAGTTTGTTACTTTTGTTTGTCTCGCCCGCGTAGCGGAAGCAAGACTTAGACGTTACTTTCCGTCATCTTCATCGGCGATGTTGTACTCTCTATAAACTTCCATAAGTTTAGATGTGACCACCAAATTTAGCTGTGACCACAAAATTCACACCTTGGTAACATCACCTAAAGATGCCAATCAAGTTTGAATATTGATGAATTCTGACAAGGTCAAAGATCAAAATATCAATGAACTTCCCTGATTTAAGCCCCATATAATGTGTGCCCTCAATTGCTTTCCACGCTTGTAGCTATATATGACCACAAAACTCACACCATAGGTACATCACCTAAAGATGCCGGTGAAGTTCAAATATAAAGTTGGACATGTTCAAAGGTCAAAAGTCAATGAACTTGCATTAAAAAATACTATAATCACAAACTTGGTAATATGCGGGCGAGACATTGCTTGGAGTTTGCCCTATTATTTTTGATCGCACAGAAGAGATGGTGGCCCTATTGATTTTATTTATTTATTTATTTATTTATTTATTTATTTATTAATTTCCAGCAATAGGGTGGATAGCCCTTTCAGCACAGCTGATTTTCAAAGGGGTCCACTTGACATACATGTACATATAAAATTCATATAAAAAACAACAACAGCGATAAATACACATTTTAACTTGTACAACGTGGGTATGAAATCATTGTAAAAAATTTAAAAATGTGACTTACAGTCGACTAATTGATAAATTCATCAAAATTATTTCAGTGGCAAGTAGAAAAAGATATACACACAATGACTCATAGTCGACATGTTAATATCATATATTGAAATAATGGCAGTAATAGAAATAGCCGGACAAAAACGATGGAAATATGCTCAGAGAACTAAACTTAACACAACTAAATACCTAATCAAAATACTAATCAACGACAACAAAAACGTATTTGAGTGTGTGTGTGTGTATATATTATGAAGAAGGGGATATCTAAAACCGGAAACTTGGAACCGGTGACCAAATGATAAATAAAACAATACTTTATATCAAAACAGATATTAAAAATATGAATACAAATATATCAAATTACAACTTAAGAAGCCTGGATCTCATTTTCCATCTTCTTACAAAAACAATGTATATCTTTTGTGTTTTGGGTGACCAATGACAATGAATTCAATAAACCTGAACTTGCATATAAAAAACTTCTTTTCATGAAATTTGTTTTAGGTTTATTTTTAAATTTTAAAATTTGTTTGTGGTTTATTTCCCTCTTACTAGCTTTTTAGGCTATATTCAATTCAAATGCATGATCAGCCCTCATACTAATCTATTTAGCTTTAGCCTTCAGCCACAATAAAAGAAACTCTACTTAAATTTCATTATGATTTGTGCATTTTCTCGAAGATGAAACCTGTGTAATACAGATATATCCATACATACACGTGCTCAACATTCAGCATAGCAACAAAAGAATATTTCCTAACAAGAACATTACACTCCTGTCACCTAGCATACACTTACAAGCCTTGCTTCTTTTGTTAGTGGGTATTCTCTTGTTTTCAATAAAATGCCATTTCCTGCCCCTTCACTTACAGATTATTGCATCTCTTCATCATGAGCTGAATCAGGCAAGGGCGTTGCTGTACCAGAAGAATCCTCTTCTTAGGCACATTGCCACTCTAGAGGAATTGGATGTATTTTGCAACGAAGACCAACAGATCACAGCCAAGTCTACAGTTAAGGTATATTTATATTGATAAACATTTTCTTCATAATAGATCTTATTATAATCAATGCGCAACAATACATTCTGTTTGCAAATCAGTGTGGAACTACGTAGATTGTTCTGTATATGTTCTATATATGTTCTATATATAGAAGGGCAGTTTGTTATTAGAGTGATATTTTATACTACTGTAATCATGGAGATACAGAAATACCCAAATAATTTCTTCTTTTTTTTTTCATTTGACAGGCTGCCTTCTGACACACACACTTATACACATGAATGATAAATCTGGATGGTTCCTTGACATTTGCTCCTGCGACAATTGCTCCCGCGACAATTGCTCCCATGAAATACCTGCACGCTAAGCCAAACAAATTCTACCCACAAATGTAACCCCAACCCTAAGTCCTTTGAGAAAATGAGACTGGAGCCATTGTTGCAGGAGCAAATAATATGTCACCATTCAGACACACACTTATCATTCCTGAAATATGTGTATTTGACTTAGCAATCATACACATGTACCAGTATATGTGTACAGGTATATATATATATATATATATATATATATTCACACACATACATAATGTATCTATGTGAATATTAATGATATGCCATATATAATATCAGGACTCGACACTAAAAATTGATGTCAGGCCACAGAAATTTTGAAAGCAGTATTTACATTTACTCTTATATCAGGCCACCAAAATGACCCAAATGTGCCACTAAAGAAAAATTGTTGAAAAATGGTTAGCCCTTGTGTGTGTATGCAAATATATGTGTGTGTGTGTGTGTGTGTGTGTTTGTGTACGATATTGATATTGCATACTTTACAACAAAACTTCTACTTAAACTGGAGGGTTTTGATATTACATTGCTAGCTCGACAAAGTAGAGCCAAATAATATGTGATTTGCGTGTTTAAACGTTTGTGATGTGCTTATATCCTGGCTTTGTAGGAGGATCTGGAGGTGATACGACTGTTTGATGGGCCCACTGGCACAGGGAAGACATTACATCTCCGTCATTTGATCGGGAAAGAAATATCTCGGGTATGGTTTCCATAGATAAAAAACCTAGCGTGTGATGAAATGAGACTGAATATTGATGATATCACACAGTATGACGCATCTTCCCACGTGTCAATGTAGCAGCAGCAAGGCATATCAAGGCTTTTACTCTTTGTTAGACCATCTTTTGCCCATAGTTATCCAGTTTCAGTGTTGATACTTGAGAGGCTCCAACCTACTTGTTATCACTGATTAAAATACGAAGTTGAAATCTTTGAAGGCTTCCATGGCGGTAGAACGTTGGGTGGTAGAAGGCTTAACGGTGCATCACATTTTCTTTCTGGAGTATGTGAGTGGCCCTGAAAAGGACCTACCCAATCCCAACATTTCGGCAAGCATGTTCTCGCCGTTCTCAAGGGTTGGGTAGGCCCTTTTCAGGGCCACACACTTACCCTAGAAAGAATATGTGGTACACCATTAAAGCCTTCTACCACCCAAAATACAAAGTTATTGGCAAAGGATATAAAATGATGCACCAGGATTTGAATTCTCATTATTCATGCTCTCATTGTGTGTGTGTGTGTGTGTGTGTTTGCGTGCTTGACAGTCTCTTATAGTTGTGTGGACTAAAACCGAATCAGCTGTATATAACACACTTTCCTGTGTGTGAAAAATCATCTCTTTGTATAGGCAAGAAACAAACGCAGGAAATTACTTGTGTGTGCCCCGTCCCACAAGGCATTGGATCATCTTCTTCGTAAGGTGTGGAAAGCTCTCAGAGGGGAAAAAAGGGGTAAGATGCCAGAAATGTTGATTGTCGCAGCAGAACATTGAGTTATTTGGACTGGCCCATAGGATTTGTTGAGGGCAGATAATGTACACATGTATCTATATATATGTACAGTATGTCCCCAAAAAAATTACAATCAGATTTTCGCATTGAAAACTTGAAATATGATAACACTGTCTGAATGCTATTTCAGAGTCTTAAAATGTAACATCTTAGCTATATTTTGCAGAAAACCCCATTCAGTTTGGTTAAGTGGTTATGGAGAAATGTGGATTCTTGTAAAGCATGTCATGGATCTAATTCTTCCCAATTTAGCACTTGGATGCACTCGGAACTGCATATTAACATGTGAACACAATGGACAGAAGTTGGAGGGAAGGGATTCCTGACATGCCCTACAAAAATCCTCATTTCTCTTTGACCACTGAAGCAAATCAGATGGGGTGTTCTGTAAGATGTGGGTAATAAGTTATAGTTCATATCCTGAAATTGTATTTGGATTGATTCACTATTTGTGGAGGTCCCCATTTTAATTTTTTTGTTTTTTTGTTTTGTTTTTGGACATACTGTATATATGCCATGTAATATAGAAAAATGTATTCATGTATACCATGAAACTTTTGCAAATTACCACTGGCATTCAATGCAAACACTTTTGAGTACATCTTACTTTCACAAAATTCACAAAAGTTGCATGTGAAAATTTCTCGTTTTACATTGATAATTGATTATAGTTCTGTTATTAGTTACTATAATTTTTGCTTTTAGATTTGTTTAAAATGTGGATTCATTAATATTATACCAGACAGTAAATCATATTACCTTATAGCAACCCTTGTTAGGAACTAACTACTTTGGAATGGCCTCTCAAACGACATCCAAACCAATTCTTCAATCTATGTATTAATGAGAAAACAAAAAATGTTCTTTTAAGAGTCTTATGTTCAGCCATGGTCCCCAACATAAATGATTTTTTTAGATAATTACCAGTGCTCATTTTTGTATTTTACTTTTTTATTATTATCTGTATGTTTTGGCATGCCTCAAACTAAATCAATGAAAAATCTCCACAATGCTTTAAGTCTTCAAAGGCAGTTGCTGTTGTTTTATTATTGTCTGTATGTTTTGGAATTCCTTAAATTATATTAATGAAAAATTACCACAATGCTTTTAGTCTTCGAAGGCACCACAGAAACACAACCCACGTATGTAACGTCACCCCAATATGCACAGGAAAATGATCCAGAACATGCAGTCAATAAGTACAAGTATAATAATGCAGTAGATGGTGGACTGCACTCCAGCAGAAAGGAGGGGGGGGGGGGGGACATATCTAGAGCAGGAATTAGTGATTGATGCTTTCTGAAGTTTAACTATAGCTGCCCTCACTAACATGTTCTTGAATATCTGAATATCTGAATCTGAATATTCTTGTCATTGCCAGATAATCAGCAGGACAATTGTGTCGGTGGTGTTTACATTGTTCGGGTAGGCGACACACAACATGCAGACGAACAGCTCTCCCCATTTTTCATCTCTCACCTCATGGCAAAGATGAGAAAAAACCATCACCAAAGAAATTGTAAGTTAAAGTGCAACTAGCAGCCTTTTTTATATATTATTCTTCTTCTTTTTTTTAAATTCTTGACCGGACAAGTTTGTGCAGCATTGCTGAGAGTAAAAAAAAATTAAAAAAATGATGTATTCAAGTTAATGCTTTGTTGTTTCAAGTTTATTATATCAATGACTTTGCCTTAGATTTTGTAGAGACTATTTTCAGTCCTATATGACTGAGTTGCAAGTTCGTTCATATGTGCATAGTCTTAAAGGGGAAGGCTAGTAACTGATCAGTGGGAATCAGTGGAAATGCTGGGAGATGATTGTTCCAATCCTTATGGGATTCATTCAATAGTTCATTGTATATCTATTGTTGTGTGAAAATGATTTGCTTCAGAATGGTCTCATATTCAAGTAATGTGCAGTTTAATGCTTCCAGGTTAGCGTCCCTGGTCAAATTACATATTTGATAACATATTTAATTATTCCATGTGAGTCACTGCTAGATGTAAGAGAGTGACATCAGTTTCGTTGTAATGTATTTAGCATTTTGTCTGCACATTATTCAAAATGAGAGCATATAATCTTGAGACTTTTATTTTGAAAAACTTTCAAAACATTTAGATAACAAGTTGTCTGATGATGAGCTACAAATGAAGATATTGGAGCAAGCAGAAGTAATAGGATGTACGCTTAAAGCTTGTGGATCAAAGGTAGAGCAATGATTTCAAGTTTTTTGACTATCAACGTTTGACATTTATAAAACCATTGACAATAGGAACATGGAATGCCCTGCTCAAATCCTACATGGATTTCATAATCATTTTGAAAATGGGTTTAAATCATGGTTTGCTTGGGGATTTTTTTTTCCAATTTTTTAAAGGGGAAGGCTGCACACATTATCCTGTGTGTAGCTAACCTACTAGCATTTACATGGCCCAAATGAGATATGTATATTGCTTTGATAGGCATACACTAATGCAAATCATTTTCTGAGTGAAAATTCAATTTCTTAGCGCAAATTACAGACTTAATGTTTTGTTGTTTTTTTTGTTACTCAATATCAAGCAATTTTCTGCCTTTTTTTTTTCCTAGTTAATCTCTGACATTCGTATCTTTAGTTTTGTTCTCATTTCTATTATTTCTTTATCAATAATAGTGCCAATATGTGCATTTCTATATTATACATTAACTGGAGTAAGATTCAGGATGCAAATGCCTCGTCCTGCTGACTGCAATTCACATTCTTTCATTTGCCGAGAAGAATAAGACATCTCTTTATGTCCAGATAGGAATATATATGAAAATTGCCCTGCTTCGGGGTTATCTTCTTTTCCTTTTTATTTGGAATCATGTAATGCACGAGTAATAATACCTCCAATTTGTCCTTGGAACCTCTCTGAGTTTCATGTGTGAAAGTTAGCAGCCCTGCTATAGAGGGACATAGTTGTGCACGGTTAAATGTAAAGTCTCTATGATGAAGAACAGAGAAGACAGTCACAATTCTGTAGAGGAGTTTGCATTCATCAGCAGCCATGATTTCATATCATTTCCTTGTATCTTCCCTGCATTTGCTATGGAAATGAATATTATGTACCCTGTCATTCAAAGTAGGAACTCGCAATCACTCACTCTTTGTATTTGATTTCACCTGCTTCCTGGTACTAGAGAGACTTCATGCATGACATCGTAGGTTGTTTTCATGAGATGTGTACTATGGGAAGGGCACCTTACAGCCTTATGTACAGTGCGTATCAAAAAAAAAAAAAAAACGCAACAAGATTTAATTTCAAATTTGTGAATATTGTGTTAACTTTACACCAAAGTAAGTAGCAACATCTTAAAGCCACATATCTCCTCTTTCCAATGATATCTTATTTATTCTTACGCGGTAATGGATGGCTCAGTAATCCTTCTTTTTGGACAATGGGCCAAATTGGACTTTGGACCAAGTTTCAGTTAGTAAGACCAGCATAAATCCTTTTCAGTTCTCCTATTTTTTTCTTTTTTTTTTCTTTTGGAAAGCTGAATGTCTGGACTGGACTTTGTGGAAACGGTTTGCTCCTAGGGCCCTTCTTCTTTGAAAACAACATGAACGGAAATGGATACTTACACATTTTAAATGAACGTGTGATTCCTGAATTAACGGAAAATTTTCCTGTGCAACAAAAGGGTGTGTGTGAGATGGAGAAAAGAGCTAATCTCTGTGTGAAAAGGTATGGTTGCCATAATGAGGGGAATGGAATGTAATGTTAAAAAGAGATTTTAAAGAAAGAAGACAATGGTAAGTTGCGATTATTGATTTCATTATTCCATTTGTTAATTTAATTTAATTTAATTTAATTTAATTCAATTTAATTTGATTTAATTTAATTTAATTTAATTTAATTTAATTTAATTTAATTTAATTTAATTTAATTTAATTTAATAAGGTGCATTGATTCTTGCAGTATCTAAACTTGGTCCCAAGTCCAATTTGACCCATTGTCCAAAAAGAATGATTACTCGGCCATTCATGACTGTGTATGAATAAATAAGATATCATTGGAAAGAGGAGATATGTGGTTTTAATTTGTTGCTACTCACTTTGGTGTAAAGTTAATACAATCTTCACAAATTTGAAATCAAATCTTGTTGCGTTTTTTTTTTTTTTGTTGATACGCACTGTATAACAATAATAAACAGGAATTTTCTTTTCACAAACTTTTTACAAGCCACACACAATGCGTATACACAATGCTCCCATAATGGTACAAAACTGTATATGTACCTTATAGTCACCTTCACAATTTATGTCTGCTGATAGGTCATGAGATCCAGCATGAGGAATGTGACTGCTGTCTTTGTTGATGATGTGAGTATAACTGCATTTTTCATTTGTTTTGAAATGCCCTCTCTCTTTCTTGACACTCAGTACATTGCATTACAATTGCAATAACTTTCAGTATTAAAGTTAGTCAAGAGCAGGTGTGGTGCAGAAGTCAATTTTGCCTCACATGAAGGTTTTGGGGTTTGTTTTTTTTTTTTTTATAAAAGATATTGGAAAAAAATTGATTTTCTTTGACTGAAATCTGAGAATTTTCACATGAATTCCAAGTTGTAGCCAGATTTACAACCTATGTACATTTTAGTGAACACAGATTTGAAAATGATAACTTCAAACAATTCTGTGAGTTAACAACACAGAAGAACATGGGAACCGCTGAATAGCAATGTCAAACTTTAGGTATTTAAGAAATTTTGTACCTTAAATATTGACTGGAAGTCATTTATTTCAACAAGTTTTTGGTTGAATTTCTATTTGGGGATTATATGTAAAGAAGATTATTGAGAAGACGTTCTTTTCATATTTTTTTTAGGGGGTATTTATCTGTGTATGTTTAGTATCCTCTTATGTTCTTATCAACCTTTGAAATATCTCATCTTGCAGTCTTCAAAGCTTGCATGAATTGAATACATGCTATTTCTGGAGAAGAGGCAGGCAATCATTTATGTTCCATTCATGCAACTTTGCACAGAGATAATCTCAAGGGACAATAAAAAAAAAATCTCCATAGCAAAGTATGTCATAAACAAGTGATTGATGATGAATAAGACTGTCTCTCAATTTGAAAACCTCAGGTTGGTCACTGCACAGAGACTGAGGTACTCCTTGCCCTCCAGAATAGGAGTCGGCGGCTGTTTGTAGCGGGCGATAAACGACAAGGAATCGTCACCATCCGTTCACAGGTCTGATAGTTTAGAGAAATCACAACTGTTTGAAACCATTTAAATGTTTTGAAAGACTGTCATACACTGTATCTTTGCAAGGGGTTATTCGGAGCTTTTTATTCTACTTTATATAAAACTTAGTGCCCGTGTGCAAAAGTAAGTACTAAGTAATGAGTCAACACTTTTTCACAATTACACATATTGAGCATTTGTATGTTTTAGTCAAAACATTTGGGTTTGTATTACATCTGAGGTGTGAACTTACTGTCCACAATACTACATGTATTTGCCATTTAGGATACCGGTGAATCCCTCTAATCTACTCTGGGGGCATTTCATCAAGCATTTTGTCAAATATATATGTATATATGTATGTATATATAATATATATGTTTATATATTATGTATATATATATATATATATATATATATGTTTATATATTATATATATATATATATATATATGTATATGTACTTTTATGCAAATTTGCTCTCAACCAATCAGATGCAAGGATTTCGTTAGCTTAAAACATTTTTTTTTTTCAGAACAAATACATTTTATCTGACAAATTGCTTTGTTAAAGCCATAAAGTCCAGCTTGAGTAGTTTAATCTACATGTCTCCACAGCTAAAGTTTTACTTTGACTGCCTGATGTGGCAGATCTTATATAAAAGTGCAAGATTTGTGATGATCAGCAGTGACTGTACATGTACAGAAAATATGTTTGTCATTGCAGATGGCTTCACGGCTAGGATGGAATCGGTCCCTGCTGCAGCGAGTAGTCCAGAAGTTGCCAGAAGAGTTCATTAGAAGTTTTGACTCTCAGTTTCGGATGAAAGGAGCCATTGCTTCCTTCCCTTCAAACTTCTTCTACCAGGGCAGCATGAAAACCGACTCGTGAGGGCTATAGGTGTAGCTAATCTTGTGCACAGGGCTCAACATTGCCACTGGGCCACTAAAGGTTGATGTTGGGCCCCCAAATTTCCTTATAGGATATCTATCTTAAGATGGCCTGATCGGCCATCCAAACTTGAAATTATTTCACATACTTTTAATTTGGGCCACTGCATTTCATTTCGGGCCACCATGACTTCTTATTTGAAGATTTTAGTGGTATGCATGGACCCCCAGAGTAAGTGTCGAGCCCTGTTATACATAATCAGTCATCAAAGCACAACAGTTGATACTGAAAGAGTGAAGTTGCTTGTGGATAATGTGAAGAGATTTAACAATCAACATATCTAAACAAACACATGTGTGTAATTGATGTATTGATGTGCTTGTTATATCAATACTTTTGATAAAGCTTCTATATGTGACCGTGCACCTCAAAACGAACATAAAGTCGCACACACTGATTTTGCGTGAGGACTGAAAATAAGTGAAATGGGTCAACCTAGCCGAACTTGACTTTTTCATATTTTCTGAAAGAGCGGGTCTTCTTTTACATTATGCTAAAATTTGGTATCATAGAACGAGCAGGAAAGTGTGTTTTTTAGTAGTTTATCTCGAACATTTTTGGTAGAATAGTGTGATTAGGTGTGTCTTTAGAATCCCTTTTTATTTCTGAAAAACCTTGTCCACACTCTTCACTTTCAACTCTAATAACTTTTGAAAGGATAGTGCTACTGCTTTGAAAGTTGGCATTAATTATTGACAGAATGTGTTAATGAGGCATGCTTAATTTCAGTTTAATCTGATAATCCCTTCATTGTTGTTACTCTGGTGGTTTACTTCCTGTTTTTTGTCCCATTCATCGCTCAGCCAGCACGGTTTGGTGAAGATTAAGCGCTTGAATAGACACTGTACTTCAGAGCCTCTTTTCTCAGTTCACACTTTTCCTGAGTTTGTGCTTTCTTTCCAATATTTAGATAGGTTAGGAGAGTCCATTTGATTTGAGTTATACATCATTTTAAAGCTTAAAGTCTGCTCTTTCAGAATATGGTCTTAACTAAACATTCATGTCTGGCGACTTTTTGTGTGTTTTGAGGTGCAGGGTCACATATAGTACTTGTCTTGTTTCTTAATGTACATTGTAGATATTCATTACCTGCTATATCCGTTTTTATATGGTGTAAATAATATCTTCTTTTAAGTTGTAATGCTAAAAGTAGCAGTTTTGTTTTAAAGCCTTATTGTATTGACTTGGATTCTGATGTCAAAAGACTTTAACATTTAGAACTGCTGTAAAATGTATGCATTGTCACTAGTGTTTCAGTTTTTATATGGCATTTCTTATCACAAATTTGATTTGCTCACTTAGGAACAAACTTCCACCTGCATGGAAGGACTACAAGCTTCGGCCCTACATGGTGTTTCATGTATCTGATTGCATGGATAGTGACAACAGTAGGTATGTACAAGAATGCAAAAAAAGTCTCCATGAATCCTCAAAAGAAACTCTACATGTGAACGGTATGCTTGTTTGTTTTGCAGTCTGTCCCAAACATTAGGTTTCAGGCTGTTGTGAATGAAAAGTTTGGTATTTTTACCCAGGTTTATGAAACAAATACACAGAACTTAACATTTTATTGAATACAGGTATATATATTTTCTCAACTTTCTGTACCTCACACTGATTTCAATTCTCTTCTCATGGCACTATTTCATTTGCACCTGGGCATTCTTTTCCTATGATTCTTCCTGCTCTTTTCAATCAGTGTTCTGCAGGGTGATGGTAGTGTTGATTTCATCATTGAGCTTGCGAGACAAGTGCTGGAGATTGCAGAGAGCTCAGGAATAATCACTCCATATCGCCGCCAGAAAGTTGATCTGCAGGAACATTTGGCAAAGTATGTACATGAATGATCATTCCTTGAAGTCCCAAGTCACAGATCCTTTGTCCTATGTACCATGTCCTAACTCTGTAATCCAAATCCTTAAGTCTCAAGTTGCAAGTCCCAAGTCCCTATTCAAATATTTCAAGTGTGTTCAGAGACCATTATACGTAGTCTCCAATCGGAAGTCACAAGCTCCAATTTCTTTGTCCAGATTCTGGTTTCTCAAGTCTTCATTCATAAGTCATGAGTTCTCAATACCAGACCTGCCAAGTCTCACACCTCAGCAGTCTTTCTCACTCTACTATTTTAACACACCTGACAAACAATTTCTCATACCCCACAAAAACAACAATCAAGCATACAACCCTCCCCCACCAAAAAAAACCCAACAACAACAAAACAGAACAAAAACATGGATTTCTGACCACTAACAAAAGTTACAGTTTGAGACAACATTTTTTTTCATGGAAAACATAATCCAAAATAGTATATTAGTATGCATTGTATCACAAAATTTAGAGCTTAAAAATGCTAATGCTCATTATCATGGGAAGGGTGACCCCCCCCCCCACCCACACCCTGCTGAAATCTCACACCTAGTTGCCGTCTGACCTTGGCATCTCGATCTGTAGTGCTGAGTTCCCAGATCGACTCAAATGTTTTCAAGCCCTGAGTTTAAAGGCTTGATTCTCAACCCTGAGACTGCAGAAGTCTCAAGTTCCAATTCCAGAATCTTATATTATGTCCCAAATCCCTAGTCAAAAGCCTCAAGTTTTGAGTCGAAAGTCCTGTGTCCCGAGTCCTGAGTCCCTTGTTTTGATTCTGAAGTACCCAAGGCAAAAGAGTTGAATCAAAAATTCTCAATCCTGAGTTCCGAGTCCTTGGGCCACTTTAAAACCTAGTTTCTCTCGGACTTTGGCATCTCTTTAGTACCACGTTCTGACTGTTAAGGTTTTCAAGTTCTGAGCTAAGGGTCTTGATCTTCTGAATCTCAAGTCCTAAGTCCTGAATTCTTAGACCACAGTCTCAAGTTCTAATGATTTTTATGTCTCAAATTCCAATAGTCAAAAGTCTCGAGTCTGGAGTCAAAAATCCTGAGTCACATTTCTCTTGTTGTGATTCTACGGTACTCGAGGCAAAAGTCTTGAGTCTCGAGTCAAAAGTCCTACTGAAGGGTCCCTTGTTTTGATTCTGAAGTACTCGAGTCAGAAATGTTGAATCTCAAATTCTGAATCCTGAGTTTTGAGACCTAAGCCAATATCACAGTTAGCTGCTCTCCGACCTTGGTCTCTCTCCTGTTCTGAATTTCCAGTTTCACTCGAAAGGTTTTTAAGTCCCCAGCTCAAAGTTTTGATGCTCAAGTCCTATGCCCTGGAATTTGAGACCAGAGTTTTTCACGTTCCAGTGATTCTTATACCCTGTTTAGAGTCCCCCAAACAGGGCACAACCTCTAGAGGTTTTGCTGTGTTCATGCCAGATGAGGGGACTCTAAATGGTCTCGGCACAAACACGGCGTGAACATAGTCTGGTTTCAGACCCATTGCCAACTATACTCCTTTTTACACAATGGAGAAAATGAAGAAAACTTTGATAGATGATGATATTTGTACATTAGTTGTTGTCCTTTAGTTCAGATATGGTATTCCAGCACTTGCTGATGGTCATTAATATCAAATTCAGATACCAACTTATATATCAAAGTCTTGTACAAAGCTGGATGTGGTATTATCAGTATATGACATGCTATATCCTGGACAGTTTAAAATCAACCTGTGCAAGTCACAGGTTGATTTTCCCTTTTACATCATGCCATCTTGCATTATGAATGATGTCCTGGTAGTTGTGTAGTAAGCTATGTGAATGGATGTGATGACTACAACACAGTGAACTCTTTTCATATAATAAGCAAAATTGTGTAAACTGATGATAAGCACTGCACGTAAGGTTTTTGCAGAAGAGTTGCAAGGCTCAAAACCATAGACCTTTGGCAGTTCTAGAGCAGTGTGAACAGATGTTAATACTAATCAACCCGTGTATGATAAATTCTGTAATTACATCCACGACTGCATGTAAATATTTTGTAGTGCAGCATGACTGTTGAGTTATCAACAGCTCCAATATCAGAACCAGATTTTAGCTCTATGACAGCCCATTCTTACTTGTTGAGAATTTCCTACAGAGCAACTTTAAGCTATGTCTAAATGGTCCTGCACATAGTATGGACACACCTGAATGAACAAGGAGGTGGCAAGAGGCCAAACCATTCGACTGACCATCTGTCCTCAAACAAGAAGCTGATATTTTATTTTTGCTGTCAGAGTATTTTGAGCTTGTTTAGCAAAATGTTCTATTCTATGCTTTGCTTATGATATGCAACATACAAGTAAATGACAAAATATTAAATGGAACTATGATAGATCGATTAAATTAGGCCTGAACAGAAGCAATTAAGGTAGGTTCTCAAATGGCTGTGCCTGTTTTGAAGCAGTTTAGTAGAATATACTGGTGACCTATTTGTGGCTAAAATGGTTCTCAAAATGGTTATATGTGTAACATTGCAGGTTGGGTTTTCACAGAACTTTAAACTTCCCCCTATAGATGTTTCATTGATATCTGTTTGCATTCCACAAGTTTATCAAATTTCCGGCTAGCATATAGATAGCTGAGATATGAATAGCCATCTTGGATTCACCTTTTTCTAGGATACAGCTTCCAAAGAAAACTGCAGTGGGCATACTAGATGACTTCATCGGATCAGAGAAAGATGTCATTATTCTCTCCTGCATAAGTTCTGCAAATCCTTCCAGCACAGTTGGGTAAGATTTATTGCCTTTAAAACACTTCTTTCAATATTTTACATGATAATATTATGATACTAAAACTAGACCAAATGTGACCCTGCATCTCAAAACAAACAAAACGTCGCCGGTCATGAATACTTAGGTAAGACCATATTCTAAAAGAGCAGACTTTAAGCTTTAAAATGATGTATAACTCAAATCAAATGGACTCTCCTAACCTATCTAAATATTGGAAAGAAAGCACAAACTCAGGAAAAGTGTGAACTGAGAAAAGAGGCTCTGAAGTACATGTGTCTATTCAAGCGCTTAATCTTTACCAAACTGTGCTGGCTGTGCGATGGATGGGAAAAAAACAGGAAGTAAACCATCGGAGTAACAACAATGAAGGGATTATCAAATTAAACTGAAATTAAGCATGCCTCATTAACACATTCTATCCATAATTAGTGCCAACTGTCAAAGCAGTAGCACTATCCTTTCAAAAGTTATTAGAGTTGAAAGTGAAGAGTGTGGACAAGGTTTTTCAGAAATGAAAAAGGGATTCTAAAGACACACTATTCTACCAAAAATGTTCGAGATAAACTGCTAAAAAAACACACTTTCCTGCCCGTTTTATGATACCAAATTTTAGCATAATGACAAAGAGGACCCGCTCTTTCAGAAAATATGAAAAAGTCAAGTTCGGCTAAGTTGACCCATTTCACTTATTTTCAGTCCTCATGCAAAATCAGTGTGTGCGACTTTGTGTTCGTTTTGGGGTGCACGGTCACAAAATAAAATATCAAAAGATTAGTTGAAAGCATATAAAACATATATATCTCTCTTTCTGCTTTGTCAGGTACATGACAGATCCCCGGCTCCTAAATATTGCCTTGACCCGGGCCAAGCTCAGCCTTCTAGTTGTTGGAAACACAGACATACTCCGAAAGGTACTCTTTTCTTCTCCAAGTGTGGGGTGCTTGTGAATTCAGTTTTGTTTGTTGATGTCATTTGTTGTTTTCCTTGGAATAGACCTGTTATTGAGCAGTTTGCCTCTTCCAAATATTGAAAATGCATTTCAGTACCTGGGATTTAGTTTATCAACTTACAGTTTTTGCCATGTCAGGTCACCCCCTATGATCAGCTCTGTGCTTGTCATGAAAAACCCATACTAAATTGTGTTGGAAAAATAGAGATCCTATTGGTATCAGTGAAAGTGTAACAGCAAATTTTGGGAAACAAAATTGTTCAAATGGTGCAGACACATAAATGGGAGTTCAGAGTCTGGACTTCTAAATTAACCATGTATTTTCAATATCATTTTTTTCTTTCAATAGATCCAAATGCAGTGTGACCAAGTCATATTGTATTTTGAGATATGTGAAGGAAAAATGTTTGTTGTTCAGGATGTTACCAAAAGTGGACAGTTTGGACACGTAATTGGATAGCATGGCTCTAATTGTTGACATCTTGATTTCCTCCTGCTGTTTCAAGAATCCACGCCTAGATTTTCATCAGACTTGTAGTGATAGTACATCATAGTAAGGCATTGTACATGACTACTTGTAAAGGGATAGGACAAATAGAATTTGGTAAAAGAAGTTCTAGGAATGGCAACATTAGAGCTTCCTAGGCCCCCTAACATCAGGACCCAAAGGTAAAATTAGCACTTTTCACTGTAGGCCTTCTATTTGAATTAGAGCATGTGAGCACTTTTTTTTTTTTTTTTTTTTGTGGTTTGGTTTTCATTGCTCAGGAGGGCAGGAATTAGGGTATAGTCAAAAGGAACGTGTGGTTATCATAGGAGTCTTACCCCGATAGGTATTAAAGAATAGTACTTGTTCATAGGGGTCATAATGAGGTAATTACAACCAACTGGTTTACACATGACCATGGAAGGGCACTACAGGAAAGTTGTCTTTAGTTTGAAGTCATATTCAAGCTCAAGTGTTTTTCTTTCTTCCCTGTGTGGTCATAGATGAACAGCTGCTGGAGGTCCCTGGTGGAGGATGCAGAGAAACGACAGCTTGTATTTCTCACATCTCGTGCCTCATACAGCCACGTCGCTCGGCAGTGCAAGGTCAAGCCGTTGCATGTAGAGTCCCCAAAGCCTTCACTTGTAAAGCCTCCCCATATGTATAGTGAGCAGCCAGCAGCCAATCAGACGGTTGTAAGATCACCAGCACCACCATCCGCTGGTGCTTCTGCCACTATCCGTGAGTCATCCTCGATCAGAGAGCCTTCACATGCAAAGGAGCCACTGCCTAATTTAAGGCAGGGTTCTGGTGGACATGAGAACACAGCAGCACCTAGCAGTAGGTCCCTCCATCAGCATGAAAAATCTTGTGGAAACTCTGCCAACTCGGCATCTGGCACATTACATGTCAAGGGAGGGTCAATCCATACCATGAAAGTGTCTAGTGAGCGTGCTGAGAGACCAGCTGGGCCTCCCTATATAAGACAGTCATCTCTGGTTGATCCAAGAACAGTCTCAGTAGCCAGTCACTCCACTCTAAGCAATAGGAAGAGGCACATGTCTGCAGATGAAGTCAAAGGGACAAGTAAGAAACGTGTGCGCTTTAGTGATGAACCAGATGCAACAGCCTGTGCCACAAAGGCGAGCCGTGTCCAATCGGCAAGGATCTCAGGAAAGTATGAAACAAGTGGAATGAGTAGCTCTGGCATGTCAGGAGATGTGCATGGACATTACCAATCCTTTGCTACCGATGAGAGAGGGAGGTTGAACAGCCACTCGACCCGTGAAGGGACAGGCCAAAGCCATACAGAAAGACAAGACTTTGGCAAGCGTGATGGTCCAAACAGAGAATATTCCGAAGATGAAAGCAGACATCCCTTTGGAAGAGAACATGGAAACACAGCACCACGAGCATCACGAGAACTGGATTCAGAAGAGAGGCATCTTGGAGGAGCCAGCTATGGAACTTCTAGGTCTGGCCAGGATGCTGCCACTCTGAGCAGCTATGGACGGAGACATTCATATGGAGCAGGATCTTCACTCATCTACCCCAAGACATCCAGTAAGCAAGTGAATACCTCCTTTCAGAGCTTTGAATCCAGCGAAAGCACGATTGACAAGCACCGCAGACGGCAGTCTACTGGCAGCAGTCACTTTGAGAGAACTACACGTAACCAAGGGAGACAAGGTTTCCAAAACAGAGAATATACCCGACAAGCGGACAGAATGCCCTTAATAAGAGAGCATGAGGTACCAGCACCAAACGCACCAAGAAATCAGGCACCAAGAGAAGGGAATTTTGAAGGACCTCATACTCCCAATGAGAGAACTCGGCACAGAGGTGGGAGGGGACGAGATAGGAGACAACAGTACCGTGGAAGGGAGCATGCAACCCTGGCAGCGAATTCATCAAGACATCAGGGCTCAGGGGAGGGGAATTTTGGAAGAACTAGTGATGGATACCCACAAACTGCCCAATTTCCAAGCTACCAGAAAAAGCGAAGGGAGAGTCTGAATCAGCAGGCATCCAAGCCTGGTGAAATGAATCCATCTCTTGCCCACAGCCACAGTGTGCAGAAGCAGTTTGGGAGCAAGTCAACTGAGTTAATTCAGCCACAGCATTCACAGCACAGACGTCACCGATCCAATGAAATGAAAGACAAACAGATGGACTTTCAAAACTAAGAATGACAAAAACAAAACAAAACCTAAATGAAAGGTCATCAGATACTTGTTGTTGGTTATTGTTTTTTGTTTTTTTTTTGCCTTAAGGAGAATGAAACCGTAATAAATTACAGTGCATTCCATTAACAGATACATTTATATATTGAAATTCTCTTTGCAGAAAAGTAGTGATTTACTACCCAGGATTACTATCGATAATTACCTTCCGATACTCACTTTTGTTTGGTTATAACAACAAAAAAAAAACCTGCTGGTCTTAACGACTTACTGTAATTAGTGTAAAAGTGGATATTTTTGCGCAACTAATTTTTTGCGATTAACTGGGTGAGAAGAGTTTCGCGTGTTTTTAATTCCGCGGAATCAAGACACCAAGTACAGGAACATATGGCAAGCAAGAATATTCCCGTGCTTTTATTTTTGCGCTAGTTTCTGGTTGCGTAAAATGTGCAAAAATTTCAACACCGCGAAAATTTCCACTTTTACAGTATAAGGGAGTCGCCTTTATGTGGATTGAGGGAATGCTTTTTGTAACTTGAAGGTTGGAGCTCGAGGGATTTTGAAGCATGGCAGCACATAGTAGGCATGTGATAAGATGATGAAATGCTGTTATACTCAATATGCGCACAAAGTACAGTACACTCATAACCCTAACTTACCTGGGCTATTTAGCGAGCTTGAATTCCTGGGGGGGGGGGGGGGGGGGGGGGGGCACTATGGCCCCCCCCCCCCCCCCCTTCAGATCTCGGCCGTTGATAGCGCGATCGCCGCAAAATTGTGCATGAACATAAAGCCGGATGTAATCTACAATTTAAGTTAAAGTTTCAAAAAATTTGCATTTTCTATTTTAGATTAATTATGCAAATATATGCAAAAAACATCATTTTCGTCTGTAATTGCTTATAAAAGCTTATGGAATGCTGATTTTTGGTGTAAATATTCCTAGTGACATTTTGAACATTTGTGCGTGAAAAAAAATTCAGTATCAAAACTAATTTCTTATGTTTTTTATTGTTTTATCAATTTTTTATGTATTTCCCTGTTTTTTCGAACTTTTGTTTTTGTTGTTTTTTTCAGCAGAATTTGTCATACACATTTTTTGAAGCATAATTATACTAAAATAAATTGATTTCAGCCTTTAGAATTAAAAATATTAATTTTTATATGAATTAATTGAAAAAACACAATTTGTATTGACTTTGTACACAAAATCACGTTTTTGAGCAATTTTGGGGTTGACGAAAATTTTTCGAAGGGGCGTGGCTTCGGAACGGTATGCCCGGGCGCGACAAATTTGGTCTCAAAAGTTGCGCGAGACTTGAAAGTAAAAAGTCAGCAAGCGGCGCGGTCAAAAAATTTTGCGCGCCGGAATTGTCGCGGAATTCGTCAAGGGGGGGGGCCATTATGGCCCCCCCCCCCCCCCCCCCCAGGTAAGTTAGGGATAAGGCAATGTGTATGAGGTGAAGAGAAGCATAGCTGTGACTTGGAAACTCTTGGTATCGAGATGCTGTGTAGTGAAGTACGAGACTATATGTTAAGACCACTTGGAAATACGTCTCTGATTACATGTGTGACATTGCCATTATTGTTGCCAATTTTGCATGCCTTTCATAGAGTACAGCAATGGATCTGAAGATCCATTTTGAATGTAAACATAATGTTGACTATATTTTGCGTGTTTATTTACTAAATGAAATGAAATTTCACTTCACGATAAAGCATGTAAGACAAAAGTCAATCCAGTCCAGAAATTTTTGCATAAGTGTAAATTAAAGCTGTATCGTGTGAAAGTGTTGAAAACTGTATCATACGTGTACTGGAAAGATTTTTCCATTAATTTTCCCCCAAATAAAACTGATATGGAATAATCTTCAAGCATAATTCTCTTTTGATGGATATATCAAATTTGTGCCCGGGCATGCCCAGTCGAGTAATTTTCATTTCTGTTTCACAATTTTTTGCCCAATTTCTAATCGCGCATCCCAGTGTCTTTTACCATTATATATCACCTATCTTTTATAAGTAGGGATGGCGAAAAGTAATTACCATCACAAAGACACATATTCCGTGGACAATGGCTGGTGATTATGCAGTAAGACACGAGTCAATTGTCTTCCTATCTGTGCGACAGATCCAGTTTGGTACATGCTTCAGATATTTTCGCCTGGCAGAATCGAACGTGTAACAAAGGAAATGAGACAATTGTGACTCCATTCTCTTAAACCTCCTTGAGTACAGCAAGAACAGCCATTCAGAATTGGTTAATGCAGGTTGCACCATCAAATTTTGATTAGAGTTCTTGGATGTATATATTTATGTGTTTGATATGAAATGTTCTCAGCATTGATAAGTAACACTTTATTGTATTTTCAAGATGGTTTTTGTAAGGAGAATAACTCGAACATTTTATCAGAAGATATTAATCACAGTAAAGTATTACACAACTTAGATTAGGTACTGATGTCAATTCCACCAGAGTGGCCCACAACCTGACATTTGAACATTTTGCACCCTCTGAATGTGAGAATATTACTGAAATTGTACGTGCACGGAGTGCACATCACAAGCGCATAGTGTGGAATATTTTGCCACTTCTTTCTTCCTGTGCTGCTCAGGTTCGACGTTCTGTCTCATGTTTGCACACAAATTTTTCTCAGTTGTGTGGTGTTTCTAAAATTTTGCACATGGTTCACATGTTTGACTACATTTTATTTTTCACTGCAACATGCTCAACCTGGACCAACCTGATAACACACAGGTCTCCTATCTGTTTCAAAACAGTTTTTCTGTATTTCATGTAAATTTAGCTTTTTATACATGTCAGACAAATTGCTGTTCTATGGGATTTGTATGTATGGTGCAAAATTGTGACTTTGCCAAACTCAGAGTTAAAGAAAAAAGTGTACATCCTTCACATCAAATAGTGGTATAGAGCAATAACTACAGGTACTGATTGATAATATCTGTAGTAATGTAAATTTGTATATATTTTTTGTATATTTATATATAACATTAAAACAAAAACACCACTGCAGGAAGTTTTGCAAAATTAAAAAAAAAAGGCATTCTCATTTTTTTATTGATCATGTGTTTACCTTTCACAAAAATGAAATGCACAACCCACACAGACTAGGCGCAAGCAATAACACGAAATATACATGACGTTAATTCCTACATACATGACATACCTTTCCACTGTTTAGTTTCCTGCACATCATTCAATATAACTATATCTCATATACATCTGAACATGAGTAATGCCTCTTCTACAATGAAAAGCACTAAATGAACAAAAAGTTTGTCTTTGCCACCATATTGTACTTACATGAGATACAGATATTACATTGATTCACGTTAAAATCACCTAGTACATGAACATGAAAAAAGAAAAACAATTACTGTAAAACGAGGAATTTTCGCGTGCATTTTAATTTCGCAAATTTCGCGAGCGCCAAGATTCGCGAAATTAAAATGCACGCGAAAGTTCTTGTCTACACTATACGCATTGAATGCCAGTGGCAGTTCGCGAAAATTTCATGCCGCAAAAAAGGCCGTCGGCTTCAATTCGCGAAAAATTCATGCCGCGAATATATCATGTTTTACAGTATACATTGTACATACAATGCCATTGATACAATACCAATTGTGTGTATGTGTCTAGTTTGTGTAAGTTGGGCGTGTTGTACAACGTAGGTGAACACTTCAGAAACGATATCGTTAACGACGATACACCAGGATCCCATATGCGAACACTGGTCTCAAGAATATACATTGTAATGTGTATATGTTCTTTCTCATATACATTATATTTGTAATGTGTCTCATACCAGTAGTGTTCATATACAAATTGTATCTAAGATGACCCTATCTCTCCTCTATACATGTATTATCTTTAACAGAAATACACTTGCTTCACAGCTGATACAATTGTACAACCTGTGCGATGTATATGTATTTCATCTACATACAGGGCTTAGAAGCACATTTTTCAACATGCCCCAAAATAACATTCAACCTTACACCAATAACAATCTCCTCTCTCCTATATTCAGTGTCCATAAATGCTCACAGACTCCCCTTTTACCATAAATTGAACAATAATAGGCTTATATTATGTTCAATTTATGCGTAACTCAAAATCTGACATTGAGGTCAATACATTTCCCTCTGCTAAGATGGAAGAGATTCTCTGAAAGGCTTGCCAATCATGAGGCTGACTTTGATGAACCCATTACAGTGCACTCCCATTATAAAGAACATGGTTTATGATGAATTTTCTGTTAAAACAAAGTAAAAATTCAGGTCCTGAAATCATCATCTGTATATCTGTATGTATTTTATATGTTTGGTTTTAATGAAATTTCAGCATAATGATAGAAAACTGCTAGTCCTGCAGACTTTGTTACAGTGGACTCCCGTTATAATAAAGTCATCGGGACTGGCAGTTTTCTTTTTTCATATCGAAATTTCGTTATAACCGAACAAATAAACAATAAAAATACATCAAGTGGATAATGTTACGGCACAAATTTTTACTTCGTTATAAGTGGAATTTCGTTATAACTGCGTTTGTTATAACGGGAGTGCACTGTATCAGAATAATAGGAATCGCCTGTACTGGGACATAGTGTGTCCAGTTTAACATCTATGGGAAATTACACCACCAGTGAGGCAGCAGGTTAGCCTTCAGTACACAAGGTAGTGCCTTGGTGCCTTTTGTGTTCCACTTTGTTTGTTTGTTTGTCCATGGAATCATTGCAATATTTAAGTGGGCTCAGCAATGTGTAGGCTGCAAGGGTTGAAAAAAACTCCTAGTATTGAGACAGGAAGGAATACTGTTACTTATTACTCTTATCCCTCAAAAAAACTTCTACATGTATAGTCAAATAATGAACAGACCAAAGGTGACAAAATGAAAAAGGAAAACACTTGGGGACTTAAGTTTGGTAAATACAATTTTGCAGCAAATTTAGGTTTCTAGACCAACAGTAAACTGACAGTTTAAAGATTTGAAGAGGCTTAAAGTCTGCAAGCAACCAAAGAATGTATAAATGCCAACAACTGCTAAAATAATATCTCAACTCCTGATATACACCGTAGTTTTGGTGTGCTTGTTGAGTACATATTAACCTGTCGAGGACAGTTTGATTTTGCTACGACACGCATTTCCCATAGACACCTGCTCGAGTATACTCGGGACTTGTCCTCAACAGGTTAAGCTGATCAAGCATGTAGACCAAGTACTGAATTACTGTAGTGTAGTAGTGCCTAGATATGGTTGGGGGAGTGACCAAATATAGAAAAAAAAATACTCAAAACCTCACCCCTTTCTGAACACGAAAAAAGGACATTGTTCAACTAGTGTGCAGTGAGATACAACATGAAACTACCTGAAAATTATTTCATTTCTTGAATCACGTAAACACATCTCATTTCTTTCTTAAAGGGTGAATCTACTGGCACATTATAATCAATTCACATAATATTTTCAACATAAACTACCTTCAGGAGCTTGTTATTATTTTGCTTTTGCTGGGCAATACTTTGTTATCGCTGGACAACATCATTTATGCAGTATTAATTATGCCACAGTTGGTCAGTGCAGAACATTTGGCACATGATAGTGTATGGTCACTGTGTATGGTATTAGTGCTTTTCATATTACCGGGTAAAGACAAGAAAATCACCCCTTCATTAGGTCAACATAATTAGCAAACACACACAATAAAAATAGATCAATGCTTTAATTTGTCTCCCATCATGTCAAAAGTGAGAAAACCATCTGTGTTGAAGCCAACATGATTACTACGTCTAGAAAGTGGGATAATGAAATCTAAATGGATTTTGCTCTGAAAAATTGGATTTTCCAAACAAAAGGTCTGTCAGATTACTGTTCATAATTAACTCTTCAACAGGTTAATTTATCATTTTTTCAATTATTTTCATTTATATTTTAAAGTAATTTATTTATTCATTTACTTACTTATTTATTTACCTATCCATCTATCAATCTACATGTATGTACTTATTTATTCATTCAGTCATGTACTATGTGTATATAATTATGTACTGTATTATTATTATTTTTTTTTTTTTTTGGAGGGGGAGACTTCCATTTAAAGAAACAAACACACAAACATCCACAGGAAGTGTATATTTGTGTTTTCATTCTCATCTTTCACAAACATTATATGAACAATCTTGAAAAATGACAAACCACAAGTGCTTGATATCACACCACAAATTTTCAGTTCTAACTCCCATGATTTTACAAACTCTACCACAATGTGAAACTCTACCACAATGTAGCGCGTGTACCAGCTGTTACAATTACGTGACGTCTTGTCATTCTAGATAAAAAGATGTTTTCCCAAACACACAAAAAACTTTACGAAAATGTAAGAGCACAGTGACTGACACATAATCTGCAATAGCAATGAAAGATCATGGGTGTTTCTTCTGCATGTCAGTAATTCAAAGATTCAAAGTAAGAAAAAACAAATCACTCGTATTTCTGTTTACAATTTCACAATGTCTGATGGTAAACACCATGTTCACAACTACAACACATAACACTAATGTGTTGCACAGCTCCACTGCATACTGTAGAAGTTGTTATTTTTGTGTACAGATATTTTCACAAATGAGTAGGTCACAGACATTTTTGCAATACCTCCAGATGTTATCGCAATATGACCCCAGGGTTACAATGTATTGTAAGAGTACTAATGTCTGTTCGTTCACTCCGCATTGGGTGGCGATAATTTTGTGTGTTGTGAAATTCACGACCTTACAGTGATTGGTAAAATTTGCAAAAATAAACAGCTCTTATAGTGCATGTATTCTATTGGTACTGGATGAGAGTATATCGAACTTTTTCCCACATGCCTTAATACAAAACAAGGCTACCAATCAAATGGTAAGCAATCTAAACAAACTGCAAGATGGACATTATAGAGTGGATCTTATCTATCCTTGCTGCCATCAAATTTGTGTCGGGATCTCTAGGTCTTTTAGCCTGTGCTCCCAACTAGTTATAAACCCATTGAGGAGGAGCTGATATTGCTACAACACTCATTTTCCATAGACACCTGCACGAATATACTTGGGACTAGACTTCAACAGGTTAGCACTGATGACACCACACATGAATGCATTTTGAATTCAGAGTTTCTGCTTGACAACCCCAATCCCCCCTAAATCTACCAGTAAGGCAATTTTAACAGACTGCACTTAGGTTTAAGGCTCTGAGTTTCTCCTCTTACTGATGAAAGGTATGCTGAATATTATTTTTAGATCTTTCAATCCATTTACTCTATCCACTGTTGTTGACATAGCATTTATGTCTGCAGCATAGAGCAGACGTCATAAAGTCAGAAAAATCTAGGCTGTGAAATATTGCATTCTTCAATCTCTATGTCCACTTTTAACTACCATTACATTCATATGGACTTCTGTCCCTATAAACAATATTAAGCATTTCATATTTTCAATGAAATCACACATATCTAAATACCTATTAAATATATATGCCAGTATAGCAAGAATTGATAAACAACTCATTGATTGCAAATGCCTTTATTCTTCAATACATTCTCCAGATAAACATTTCTCATAAAATAAATTTATTGTAATTGTATATTATCGGTCATTATTTTTCATCTCTGGATCAACAGCTACAAGACACAGATCAATTAAAGAAGGCTTGTACTGAAATGTTTACAAAGACATATAAAATAAAAAATTCAAATGAATGGAAAGATGTAAATCAAACATATCACAGAGCAATTTGTGCTAGTAGAAAGTTTTGGGGAAACATTTAACCACTAAACCATCTATCAATACACCTGTCAAAGTCCACCGGGCACGTAACCATCATGCACAACACAACTCATTCTTGATCACATTATTATGTGCACAGTGTGATCACATTATCACAAACTGTTTGTGAATTGACTTGCCGTTTTTACTTAAAATAATTCAATATTGTTTGTTGTTATCAGTGCAAGGTAGACAAACAAAGGGGAAAAATCCCACAAAACATGTAAAGAGGAGAAAATCAAAATGGGCTGGGAACCTGCCTATCATTTGGAATTGTGCTTGAATATCAGAGTTAGAAGTGGAATATCATATGCAAAACAGTTGACAGAACATTCGTATCTCCAACTGTGGCTCAATTCTTATGCTCTCAAATGTTTGGAGCGGTATCGTGGAAAACTTTTTTTTCATATCAGATATTGGTATACCAATAAGAAAAGATAGTGTATTTACTAAGTTGTACACAGATTAGAAATGATTTTCTGAAAATTATCTCATTTTGGCAAGGACATGCCCTTCATCTGAAATCAGTGGTACTTGCTGACTATACCTAAAAAGAACAAGGAAAGTAGCGGCAGCTGTTGCACTCCCTTTTCAAGATATTGCATCTCTGTCCAAGGAAAAACAAAGATGTGCGTACAAAGCGTAAAATGGTTCTACAGATGTGCATGGAAACTGCAAGCAAAATACAGTCAGAGATTACGTATTTATCATAGTAGGAAATTTTTTTATCCATTTTTATGCCACATCACACTATCTAATTGAAAAAGTAAAAAATAAACAGGGCATATCAGCAACTACGTTGTACATATATATTTTTTTCTTCCTGTATGTTTTTAAATGGTAAAAATGTGACAAAGCCTAAATCACTTGTCTTTCTACTAGACAGAAAGAATATTTAGATGACATTTAAAATGAATAACCATGCAATTGGCATATCATACACAAACTATAATGCATCCAGTCATAATATCATGCATTGCATTTGTTGCAGTGCTATGGTAGTTTCATGCACTATAAAGAGCCTTTTACAATCATACAATCAAACGCTTCTCATAGTCATGGGACATTTGGAATTAACGGTCAGAAAAATACTGGAAGAATATATGGACAAATACTTATAAGTACGCCAAACTCAGTAATCCAAATACAATGTCTAAATGGTATCACTTAATGTAGACTACTGTTGACTATATTTCAGGACATCTACAACTTACATGTTTACTCTCGGATAGGTACAACACGTTAGCATGACAATGCTACAGTCACAAATGAAATCTGTATTTTAAGTGCTCAGGTGTTTGAAGTTAGATCCAAGGCATGTGGTCACATGTCCACATAAGTGAATACTGACAGTTTGGCTGAAGTTAAATTCCACTTTAAACCTTCCCCGTCTCCTTGGCAACTTGCTCTGATTTTCACCAAAATTACAACTGCAGATGACATTTCCATTGAGGATACAATTTGTCAAATGCTGGACCAAACTTACATGAGACAGATTTGGTGAGTAGAAATATGAAAAAATTCTTTCATCCACCTCCTTGTTCACATGGAGCTGGTGGCATCTAAAAGATCCTTCCTGGAAAAAAAACATCTAGTCCTAAGTGTGCATGTTGCTGTGGATAATTTTGTCTGCATGATCATGTTCCACAAGTCTTGAAATCTGGGGAAGATGATTTGCTATTCTAAAGCTCCTATCAGTATCAACTCTGTCCAAGATCCCTGGAGATTATTTGCTTACTGGAAGATCATACCTCAAGCCGAAGCCTGATGTGAGGCGGCCACTAGGCTACATTTGTAGATGCAGAAGACATCCAAGACTAAAATATGTGATACATGCTCAAGGTTTGTACACATCTCTTTTCTAAGATGTCTCAGTTCCAATGTGTCTACATCTTAAAGTTATACAAATGTAGTTGTTATACAAGCGAGTGTGAACCCTTTTCATTTATTTGTGTGTTGTTGTTGTTTTTTTTTTGGTGAACGAGTAAGGTATTCACAGTGGTATGCTTCTGCTCGAAATATGAACGAGTGTGAACACTTCCGATTTGCTTGTGCAGGTGTCTCTGTCCATATGTAGTGCTCACATCTAAAAACTTACATGTTTAACACAAACAAACACGAACGATTTAGTTTGGTTGCGCTGCTGTCTGCCAACAGAACTTGGTGTCTGTCACAGTTTCTGTGAATGCATCTTTGGTGGAGTGCGGAGAGAACTTAAATCAGTTCCACATAATTTGCCGGGAAGAGTCCCTCCTTGCCCCTGCACACGCCTTTCCACCATCCATCATCAATCTGACGAGAAGAAAAGGATGAACACAAGAATAAGACGTATTGGTGTTTTGACATCCATTATCACGATGCATCACAGGTAAAACATACGATGTACACCTCTCACGCAGGCAGGGTAGAGTTTTCACATTCAAAGAAGAATTTCTGAACACAAAGGCATCACAGTGTGAAATGCGAAAGAATGTTGAGAATATGAGCAGAAATCAAGGAAATACTAAAAAAAAAAAGGTTGTTACCAGTTGAATGTCACTTATCAACGTACAGTGTCTTTCTCATCATTTGTTGATTGCGTTAAATGTTACCGTTTCCACACCTATTAACCTGAAATTTTCTCCTTGTTTATTGCTTCCCTTATAATTGGGCATGTTCAAGATAAAGAAAAGGTACTGGTATATCATTCTTTACATGTCTGTCATGCCAGAGAAAGCTGTTTCCTTATGCAAGTACAACTATTAGTTCAGCTTCTAGTTTATCTGCATTTTTTTAACACCACAGTATGATCTAAAAACAACATCCTCCATTGGGTGAAATTATTTTGCAAAACAAATGTATTGTGGATATAACACCCGCACATAAATCACACACTTGTGTGCAGGGCAAGGCATCCATGTGGTGCCTCACTCTGACATTGTGAAACTGAAAATAAAATATAATGAAATACAGTCAACCTTGCCTAAGTTGAATCTATTTGGACTGAAGAAATAGCTCTGATTTAGAGAAAATTCCACTTACGATGTACAAGGGATTAAAGTCAACAGAATATACAGAGAAGGACTTGAAAAGACCTTTGACTTTAATAGGCAATCATTTGACTTATGCGAGATCAACTTAAGCAAGGTTGACTGTTTAAATACAGTCTCTTGACAACTGTTCATATCCTGCAAAGTATGCTGTTGGACTGTCCCATCAATAAATGTCTCTTGACAGAAGTTTGACAAAATCTAATTTTTGTTCTAAAGTAGGAAGATATAGGTAATGCCTCCCCCCCCCCCAAAGTTTAGTAGTTCAGGAGCTTTTTTTTGTTATTGATTGTCAGCTGATTACCCAGAAATGGCACCACAAATATATAACTGCCCCCCTCCCCACCAATTTAAAAAATGCAGCACCTGCCCTGAGGTGCGCAAGAAAAACACAACAAATTAGTAGCTGAGTGGTATATTCTAACAGAATATCATACCGTTTCGACGTGAGTGATGATTTCACCGGGGTCAAAGGTCAATTCATCATCGGCACCTGAAAAAGAGGTTAATAAGTGCACATACGCACATATTAATATCAACAGAGCAGGCAACAGGAGTCATAATAATTTTTGTTTTAATGTGACAAATCAAATTTGAGACATGCTACATGTAAGTCATAAAGCGTAGTATTGAAAAATATATCTGATAATTCTATGGAAATATTGTTGGTGCCATTGTTGAGATAATTTGTTGATATCAACAAAAATATCTTGAAAGGCACCATAACTAAATAAACAGATAAATAAATTGATAAATAAATGAATCACAAGAGAATAAAAAAAATATGGCAAGGGATATTGACTTGACTTGAAAGGGGAAAATCATGATCTGTGGCTGCATGCGATGTAAACTTTTACAGCCGTTTAATTGATATTATATTTTTCTCATGATACAATGTAGATGAATACAATCAACCTCAATGTAATTATGCACAATGCCAAATGATCACTAAAATGATGGAATATTCAAATTATCCTTCCTCAACTACGTGCCAAAAGTCAATCATGTGAAAAACACTACTCTACGAGAGGTTGCTGTGGTTGTGTGTTAAAGACCCCACATCGAGGAGATGATCTGGCGGTAAGTTTTTTAAAAATATGCGTTTTCTGCAAACTTCACTGACTTTGGGTTTGCAGTGTTTTCTACCTAATTTCATGAGCTTGAAACCATGAAATAAAAAAAAAAGATTGTTTTCCAAATTTCTGAAGATCTTTCTTTTCCACATTTCATTTTTTTATTCACCTATGAGGTGCGTGTAGATTGCATGTGGAAGTACACAGAAAAACCCTACAGATACTTTAAAGATAGTAAGCAGTAACCTCAAAGCTTTGACATAATCATAAATAGTATGTTGTTTATGAGTGCACCAAGTTTTAGTTTCATCTGATAATCCCTTCATCATAGCTATGATGGAGTCGTAAACTCCCCCTGTTGCATATACAGGTTCTTAAAGCTGAGAATCTGTTCTCACAGAATTTGACTTTTGACCTTCCTGATGCAATGTCACACATGAGATTGCTCTGACTTACTGGCTTGGTAGTCATAAAGAGCCTGTGCCCTCAGTCCGTCCTGGCTCTGTGGAACATCCTCGTACGTGCACTCCTCGGTTTGTTCCGTTTGCGGCGGGAGGTCCTCGTACGTGGTGTCATCCTCCACTGGAGCACGATCTGAACAAAGTCACCACAACGCAAGGGCTTTATATTATTAAAAGCGACATGCACAATCGATTGTACACATACACCAAACTGCTCCTAATACACGCCATTTATGCAAGATCAGGGCCCTGTTGCATAAAACCCTTACCGCTGGACTAACCGCTCCTTTCTAGCGGTAAGTCTTCAAATTAGCGGTAAATTTTATAATCCTTGATGCTGATTGGCTGTGACACCTAATTTTGACGGTAGTTACCATTGAAATTCAACGGTAAGTTTTATGCTACGGGCCCCAGATGTTTCAATGCACACTGTAAACGTGAATATTTTCACTCAAGTAATTTTCATGCTTGGCTAGGTAATATGCAATAAAAATAATATTTAAAAAAATGGCACGGTTTTATTTTCATATTTGCTTCTGGTTGCTTGAAATGTGCGAAAATTTCCACACGGCTGAAACTTCCACTTTCACAGAATATCATTCATGTCAGACTGCAGCTATCAATGTTGGTCCAAAAAGCAATATTTCAACATCTATACTGTAACTACAATTCCTTTGAGACAGTCTTCTCCTCATATGGCAGATTATGTAAGGTTGATACTGTTAAGTGCTCATTTACCTGGTTCAAACAGCAAAATATTGAGGCTTTTTCCAAAATGCATTTAAAAAACAAGCCTCTTTCTCCCTGCTCTCATCCTAGTCCTTTCAAAAAGTGAGTAAGGATCTTATGTACACATGCACTGGTTATAAGCTGCACTTGTTTAAATGCCATACCTTGACTTTACATCCTATCTGAGTGACACAGTACTCTTGTCTCTCAACAAAAAGAACATAACAGTACACAGTATTGAACAAAACACCTCAAGTGTTTCAAGCATGTGTTTTACATTGTACCTTCTAATCAAGCTTGTTGCCTTTTATGAGGTGCATAGAATGCAGTTTGCCATTAATATGTGGGAATGTCTGATTAAAAGCTCCTTATGATGATGCATAAAGACTTAAAGGAAAGAAGGCTGACATCACATAAACCAATACCAAGAAAATGCCCCACGTATGTTTAGATAAAAACTGGAAAGTTTACTCATCTTTGAATATAAAGACACGAAACATTCCTCTGCTTTTGAAAGTACTCACCAACTTCTTCATAGGTCTGCTGAAAATCATCAGGGGGCTGGTCGTAGGTAGCGCCAGCATCCGTGTCGGCGTACGTGTCCTCTGGCTCCGCGTAGTTGGTCGTGGCAGTCAGGTCGCTCGTGTCCTCGTAGAGATTCGGCTCGTCGGGCGTGGCGGGCAGGGGCTGGCTCTGCTTGGGGACGGGAGGCATCTGTCTCGCCCCTCCTCTCGGAGGAGGGAGCTGCGGGGGTTGGTCTTCACTCTGCTCCTCCCGTGATGGCGAGGGATCTTGGCGGGGTGGGAGCACAGGTTCCCTGGCTGGCTCAGGCTCCCTAGCCTCATCCTCTGGCTCGTCTGGAAGTGTCCGATGATGTTCTGCCAGCGCCCTCTGTCGCTCCTGAATAAAATTGCCACAATAAATAACATGGAAAACACTACAAACAAGAAAACTTCAATCAAAAGACATTAGGGTCTGACATTTCTATTGATGAAGACATACAAATTTGAAAGCTTGTTTGAAAGATCTCCTTTTCACCATGAACATCTCGTGGGAGCACATCTGATTATTTACACAGGCACGCTTTTGCTTCTTGAATTTATCTGCCTCACTCAACTGTGAATTACTGGGGGAATTTTCACTTGCCACACACGTACACGCACACATGTACAGAGTACATCGTATAGTGTGACTACACACCTTTAATAGCAAAAATGAACAATTTATGTACACAAACCTCTTTCCTTTATAATGACTACTTTAGCTGATGATTTTTCTTTTTCTAAAATAGGACTGCTGCTGTTAATCTTCCCAGGACTACTAAGTAATCTATAGGGCAAGGTTCCTAAAACAAACTGGGTGAAAATGGGGGACCAAGAGATAACAAGCCCCATTTTAGAACAGAGGCCAGGAAGACCTACCTCCTCCTTTCGTTTGTTCTCCTCCCTCTCCCTCTGTTCTCGTTCTTGCCGCCTCTTCCGCTCTTCCTCTGCCCTCTTCCTGCTCTCCTGCAAACAAGGATGATGATGAAAGGAGCAGCGGAGGACATTTGAAAGGATTCATATATTATAAGGATGCATATAATTGTGGATGAGCAGGAGTTCAATACTTTAGACACGTACCTCACCTGGCATTTCAAACTTATAGTCTGTTATTGGACATTCCTTTCATGCAGTGTACACACATTTGATTTCAATTATGACCAACCTTTGTAGTGCACATACAGTGTAAGGGCCTAAGCTTGTTGCATTGCTTTTTAAAAAAAATTAAAAATTAGCAGAGGGAGCCATTTTTGTTTGTTTGTTTGTTTGTTTTTTTGTTTCTTATTCACTAGGGCTCATAATCAGGATTATCCACCTGATAAAGGAGATATAAAAAATATATATACATTTCATAGTAATTTGTTCCATCTTCTACGTGTGATGGGCCCAAAGGGGCCTAACTGCTGGCATTCCCTCTAATATCAATATCAAGGAGATTTCAAAGAGCTATCTGAAACATACTTGTGTGGTACATGCATCTTAGTTGGTGATAATTCATTCCGAAATTTGGGAGGTTCCATAAAATTTTACGTCGGGAAGCACAGAAATGCTTCATTTTTCAGGGATCCCGCAGCAATCCCAAGAAGTCTTGGCAGATCTGTAAGTCTCTTCTCACAGACATGTGAAAAGTGGGAGCATGAGATGTGCAAACACAACCTGACATGCAGAGCAAAGGTTTCAATGATAACATTTTTTTTTTTTTTTTTGAATGGGCTCTTGAACACTTATGGCCAATGGTCAACAATGAATTGTTGACCAATTATTCACCAATGGTCAACAATGAATTACCTTTTAGAGACTTTGAACACATCAAAGGATAAATAATTCTTCTATACACTTTTTTTTTTCTTCTCTCCTCTCTCATTTCCTCTTACTTAGAAGCACAACATACAGTGTATTCATCTTGGGGTGAAAATGATTTACCAGGTAAAAATTATTGACATTTGAGCCATTAAACTCACTTCCATATCTGAATGGGATATCGGTTTTCTCTTTTCCGTTTTCCCCATCTCCCTTGCTCATTGCCAATACGGCAATTCATACTGGTAGCCACCTAGAAGATTAAAATTTCCTGAATTTTGTGAGGGATTGTAGTTTTTTTTTCTAGACATATAACAAACTCACCTCTTCACCTGCCTGTGCCATCTGCTCAAACTTGTTCCTCAGGCTACCAGCCCCACCCTTTGCTGCAGGTGATGGAAAAATTGCAAATCATTATGTAGGTCTCGCTTGTGTGTAACATTTACATGCACACTGCCACCATCTAAATTTCCTCAATTATAACACTGCCATTTCCTTTCACTTATGGCAGTATTAAAGGACAAGTCCACCTTCATATACATAAGGATTGAGAGAATGCAGCAATTTTAGTAGAAAACATCAGTGAAAGTTTAAGGTAAAACAGACAATCCATTCAAAAGTTATGAATTTTTGAAGTTTCAGTGCTGCCATCACTGGATATGAAGACTACTACAGCTTGTGATGTCAGGTGCGTAGAAGGATATAAGGAAAGTATAAAGAAAATTCAACATATTTTCACTTTTCTCGCATGACAATAGAGCACTTGACTTGCCTCTTTCAG
The DNA here is from genome assembly GCF_040938485.1 of Diadema antillarum. Taxonomy (NCBI): domain Eukaryota; kingdom Metazoa; phylum Echinodermata; class Echinoidea; order Diadematoida; family Diadematidae; genus Diadema; species Diadema antillarum. The sequence goes on along the minus strand of NW_027270926.1, from coordinate 2,310,445 downwards.
AAGGCAGGAGGAATAATACTACCCTTAACATATGTCAGTAGCGAGTTGAGGGAATTTGTACTTTTTTCAAAAAATGAAATTTTGTGGAATTCTCTTTATATTTTCCTTATATCATCTATGCATGTGACATCATACACTGTAGTAGTCTTCTCATCCAGCAGTGACTATGCAGACACTTCAACAATTCATAACTTTTGAATGGATTGTCTGATTTTCCTCAAAATTTCACTGATGTGTCAACGACTGGTATTGCTGAATTTTCTCAATGTATATGAAGGTGGATTTGTCCTTTAAGGGGTGATGCATTACCTGTTCCTCTGAGCATATGTTTCAGCTTACACAAGTGCATTGTTTCAATGCTTATCGCTCGAGGGCAATTTGTATTCAAAGAATTATTTTAGGGTTTATATGGGTTTATATCTATATATGTGTATATATAATAAATATATATATAGGCATATGTATCATAAAATATAACACATAACGGCTACATACACACATCTTATATATTCTAAAGTTCTTTCTTTCTACGTATAACATTTAAGAACTTTAAAATGTAAATTCCTTCTTGTTGAAACTACACTCTGCTCCCGAACACCACAAAAGCAAAAATACTTATGCAAATTCAGTTGCAGTTTGCTTCAGTTATCATCAACAATACGAAAAGCTTAACAAAGCCTTGAGGAGAAAACATTCTCTTTCAGCATATACCAATATATTTCAATGTGTATTCACAAAAAGATAAATACACACACATCATATTGTGTTTGTTTGTTCCTAAAAATATGAACACATCAAACCTGGAGGCTGTGGTCTTGTTCTCTGGTATGAAGAGGAAACCCCTCGCATGTCATCAAATGATCCCGCTGAAGCATCTTGCTTGTCTGTCTCCACCCCAAATTTGCCTCCGAAACCCTTTTTCATGTCTGTCTGTGACGGGTGCAGCTCTGTCTTGGTCTCCGAGTCAAACGCGAGGGCACTCTGGTCCATGCGATCCTTCTGTACCCCATAGCGACCACCAAAACCCTGTGCATAGTCTGATATGAGTACACAAACAGCATTTAATACATCTCTTGCACCCAAAACTATATCATGTGACCATTCCATTTTCAGGTTCATAGTATTCATAAATGTTTAATGATTTGCTACCGAATCTCCAGAAATAAAAATCTCCCTTTAAAAAACAAATAAATAGATAAATAAATTAAAAATTTTAAAAAATAAACAAAATATATATATTGCATTAAAAAATATACTCCAGGCCACATATCGCTGCATGTCATGACAGAAATGTCATTGATATACATGTGTATTATGTCTACACTGAAACAACTGTGATATGATCGCTTCTGGAGTATTCATCATGACTGAAAACATATTCATTGTGGAATATTGTGTAAACTCTTTCTCATCTAAGCTTCAAACATATACAATTTATCTTTCCTTCATGCTATGGGGGCAAGCACTTAGGTCAAAGTGTCCTATTAATATTTTCATTATCAGCCATTTCTATGAAATAATCACTGTAGATTACATTTAATTCATAATCTTACAAAGCATGGAAAGTACAAATTTGAACACCAAACATAAACTGGAAGTTGATCCTTGTGTGGATATCCTTTTCAAAGGATAGTACAGTTTTGGTTGAGATGGGGATTTAGGTTTTAACTTTTTGTGAGATAATTAGGAACGACTTATATAGAATATTAAAGAACATACAATTCTAAGAGGAATATTCAAAGTTTATTTGATGAAAATTGGTTTTAAAATGGCTGAGATATCCAAAACACAAAGCAGAAGAAAGTGGTCCTAATAAAAGCTGGGTCCCATCTTCTATTAGGTCCACTTTGTTTTTGGATATCTAAGCCATTTCAAAACCAATTTTAATGAAATAAACTACTAATTCCTCTTAGAATTGAATGCTCTCTAATATTTCACAAAAGTGGTTTCAATAAATTATCTTGAATCTTCATTTCAACCAAAACTATACCATCCCTTTAAGCATCAGTGTAGGCTTGTCTTGGACCAATATGATTCCAGCATTAAAAAAACAAAAACAAAAACAAAAAACAACATGATACACATTAGAGTCATAGGAGCCACTGCTGCCTACAAACCAACCTTTCTGTGAGGCATGCTTCTCAGTCTTGCCCTGGTAGTCGAAGCCGAGAGCTGACGAATCCTGCCGGTCTTTCTGTACTCCATGCTTCCCTCCGAACCCAGTGGAATAATCTAGGATGGGAGAAGGGGGCGGGGTGGGTGGAGAGTTCCCGCAGGAAGCACAAAATAAAGATAAGGGAAGTGAAGGGGGCAGTTGGGGGCTAGGTTTATATCTGCAAGCACAGTTTGTACAGTGTAAAAGGGCAGACAGACTCCTACATTTTAACCGATTTCCTTGTCAACATTGGTCAATGAACATTTTTGCACTTTGAACATAGGCTACATCGGGGTGCTGCATATCTACCTCATAACATTTCAAGAAACTTTTTAAAAATGCTACATTGGTGTTGTGAATATGAGAGAATAGTCAGGGTTTGTATCCAACAAAAACGACAATGAGATTCATAACAACTATGGCTTTATATGTTACTGCAGTCCCTTCAATATGCACCATGACTGTTAATCCCTTTCTTGCTAGAGACTTGTGGACAGTGTGTACAACACTATGAGCTTTTCTGTGCCAAACAGCACTCAGAGCACACAAGGGGTTAACAGTGATATGACTCCACTGGTGACATCTGATTCCCTTCGCTGCCAACTCAAGACTGAGATACAAAAATGTATATTGGGGCAGTGGCAGAGATGAGAATGGTTCACCAAGCACAAACCTTTCTGCGAAGCGTGCTTTTCTGTCTTGGCCTGGTAATCAAAGCCCACGGCCGACGCATCCTGTCTGTCCTTCTGTATGCCGTGCTTACCACCGAAACCGGTGGCATAATCTAGCATGGATGGCGATGGTGGGGGATGCATGCGTATAGACGGATGGGAGTAGGGAAGCGGTAAGATGGTACGAGGAGGAGAAATATGAGACATGCAAACATGCAGTGAAAATGTTAGTGACAATCCACAGATGATAGTAAATGAGCTGCTTGATAGAATAGAGTTAGACACTAGGCATTTTCATATCAGCCCAATGAAACTCCACACTCAAGATTTTTTTTTTTCACGATCACAAATTAGCACACTATTTCATTTCCTATTCAAGTCAGACCGAAAAGAATTAGCCCCAATTTTTTTTTTTTTTGAGCTAATTTGATAGCTGAGCATGCACAAACAGTATCAGGAGAGCATGTGCCTTTACCCAAAATTTGTGTGCAGGTTGCCTCTACAAGTCAAGTCACGCACGGTAGGGATGATGGGATGTACCGCTCTAATTTCATGAGGCAGATTCACATTATCAAATGGAGCATTAGTTGGCAAATCATTGTGCGATTTCACAAATTTCCTGAGTTTGGGTCAAGAAATTTTCTCGAGCTTTATAGCTTCCAAATTTGCATTAATTTGAATTCCCAATATCAAATAGCGTGCTATTTCATCATTGAGTTATGAAATTCCAAGCTCCAGATTCTGAAAATAGTGTGCTATTTCAAAACATCGGGCTGATGAGAAAATGCCTAATGGTCATTGTGAAAGACTGTAGAGTACCAAAGTAAGATATCATAGCCATTCCTCGCCACGGAAACTGGTTTCCATCACCCTAACGTGGCCCAAGCTTCTATGCGTGCACTTGGTTCCAACCAAAGCCATAACAAGACTGTGACATCATCACTTTGGTACTCTATGTCAAAGGCAAGATGCAACCAAGAATCTCCATGAAATACATGTATTGAAGAATCATTTTCTCTGGGAGATCTACCAAGTTAGTTTCTTGGCACCATTTGATATACCTCTACAGTCCCTTTAGATGCCACCAATTCCAAAAATTCAAAGAATTAAAATGCTCTAGCAATGTACATTGCAAAAACACGTTGGGAAACCATGCTGCACCCTTCTTGAGTCATCAATTAAATAGTAACACTTCAAAAATTGAACTTCATAGTAACAATGACCTCTGAGCTTTAACATACCTTATCCAAAATTTTGATCAGACCGTTCAAAATAATGAATTCTTGCATTTTTTTTTTTTACAATGGATTGACAAAGTGCCCTTCATCCATGTTTCTATCATCTACTACTAAAACACTATGTAATCAGCACTTATGTTGATGAAGGGTAATTTGTCAAACAGTTGCAACAGTCAGACTATGTTTCGCTTTACTGTAGAAGTGGATGTTTTTGCGTGACTAATTTTTCTCACTCGGCCAGGTACGAAGGATTTCTCATGTTTTTAATTCTGTGGAATCAAGACATCAGCTACTGGAGCATACAGCATGCAAAAATATTCGGGTGCTTTACTTTCGCCCTAGTTTCTGGTTGCACGAAATGCGCAAATATTTCAACACCGCGAAAATGTCAACTTTATCAGTATTTACAATTAGTGTAAAAGGGGTCCATACAATTTTTTCGAGTATTAAACAAACATACGCATTTTAGAACTGTCTTCATTTCTGACTCCAGACTGGAAAAGTTTTTTGTTTTGTTTTTTCAAAATGCTACTCATAAAACAAGGATCTTCCTAATATCCCTGATCAGTTTTATGAAAGATTACTGTTTACATTTGTTTCAGCTAGAGTATACGAGTAGCTGGCTCAATGATCTTTCTTCTCTTAATTTACAAACTACCTGATTTTGTGTGCACAGTTTAATACACACAAAATAAAGTACTGCTGAAATTTTGCAAATTGAGATGATTATGAGAATATCCAGTTATTATGAAGATTATCCGACCACCTCGAAACAGATGTATTGGGTTAAGGAAAAAAAAAACCCTGTGCATTGAAAGACGACAATCTGGGACAGGCCAGATTATCCAATGGGCAGATATGAATTTATCACAGGTCTTAAAGCTTGTACAATGTAAGCTGTATACTTAGACAGTGTAGTAAAAAAAAAAAAGAATTAAGGTGACTGACTGATGTATGATTTTGGCAAAAGGTCAGCACATAATCTGAAGCTGTGTGTGACAGATCTCACGATGAGATAACATGTTCACAAATAAAGAAAGAAAACTTTGCCTTATCAGCGATGAAGAAATGTGAAATTGATGTACTCGTAATGAAACCAGCTGATGCAGTCTCATTGCAACGTGTGAATGCATTACATGTTGATTGGGGCATTGTTGAATAAATGTACGGACAGGAACATGAGAATGTTAATGTGATGCGATGTAAAGATGAAATAAATGACTACAGTAAACCAAAGGACCATCAGTCAGTGTACATTTTGCGGTTGTAAAATCGCTATGGCCTTGATTGCCCGTGTGAGTTTAACATGGAAAATTCATCAAAGAATTTCCCATTTACAATGTTTTAGCAGTTAATTATTGCTGGCATACGATTGCGCATAACCTTGTTAATCAACCACATCCATGAATCATACAAGAAATTTGACATAGGAAATGTCAAACATGAAATTGGGTTCGATGACTACCAACCTTTCTGTGAGTCGTGCTTGGACAGGCCTGTCTGGTAGTCCCATCCCACTGCACTCTGTGTTGGATGGAGAAGGCAAAATTTCAAAATGCAACACATTTCAATCAGTCTAGACTAAAATGAATAATTTCTCTCACGATGGAACAAATTTGTTCGATATCTCCACATCCAGGCATGAAACTTTACACCATACATGTAGCATGACAGAGACTCATATCCAAGCTTAATTTGCATTTAAAAGTAGCTATGGCCAAATATAGAGATTTACAATTGTTACACACTGCGGGAAAAAAAAGAAAGAAAGATGACAATAATCACAGGTGCTTGGTTTTTGGTCAGCTGTTACCATGGAAACTGCAGTGATCCTAACCTGCCATCATTCCACTTTGATAAAACAGAGAGAAAAAAAAGAAGACATTTTGGGCCTCTTTTCCTGAGAAAAGCATTCCTAAATCTTAATTTCCATGAACTTCAGTTGCATGGTTACATCTCATGGCTGCCTGGCTCCTGCCTAGCCTGTCATCATCAGCTGGTACGATTGTAATAGTATTTTTTTTTTTTTAACCATTACATGCAAATGAAACAGAAATCTAAATCTGTAATGTTTTTATTTTTTTTAAGGGTAAACTCACCTTGTCCATACTTTCTTTTTGCACACCAAACTTGCCTCCAAAACCTGATGCATAGTCTGCAGTCAAAAGAAGAAGCAAGATTAGGTTTCTGCTACCTATTTTTGTTTGAGTGAATGGTAACAATGATCACTTTCTAAAAACAGGAATACCACAAGGAAACTGCATAGCCACACATTTTGTACCATGGTGAAATTATTCTGATGTTACATGCATAATATTCATATGGAGAACCTGCAATACATGATAATAATATTTCCGTGCACATGCATCCTGATAATATTTCTCAAAACCTGCAAAGAGGGATTTCATCACAATAAAAAAAATAAAAATCAACTCATGTATCATGCTGACACTAGCAGTAGCAAGGGTAACAGGAACAATGTCTATAAGATTCATTTATACATTTTTTTTCCTCGATATATCCAACTTCACAAAGCATGTCACATGCAAGCAGGTCTAAGTAACATGATATCTACCAGGAGAAATGTTATCTGCATACATGTTCATGGCCGCTAAAAAAAAAGAAATAAAGCTGTTGTCAAGTATAAGATTAAACTTGTAATAAAAAAACAAAATAGAAAGCAGTCAATACGGAAAAGAGTGCTGCAAAGCACACTGCTCTTCCTGTGTAGTTTACTTTTGTCTCATGAATTAAATAAACAAGTCTTTTTTGTCATTGAAAGAATGTCATATTTTGGGGAATGCTCTATGTTTTGATGCAAAATGCATCAAACGCTATTAAGAGTCTCCTCTGCGAACACATACACACACAGTGCATTGATAAGTTATCTTATGTGACGGACTGATTTTGCAACAATACATATTGACCATAGACACCTGCCCGAGTATACTCGGGACTCGTCCTCAACAGGTTAATAATGAAACCTGAACAGATACTGCCTGTGTGGGTGAACATAACCATATAGATGATAGCAACAACCCTCATCATCAATGGAGAGTGCGAGAAACCCATCCATACCTCACTCTCCGTTGTTACAAGTGAGATACTGTACAAGCGGAAATTTGAGTTTCAATGATAACGAGCTATCTAATATCAGGATCTAATATCATCCCCAAAGATAGTCTTGATAGTTCAGTCGAGCAAGATATTTGCCACAGCATTTTATTGGCAGCAGCCTGTCGTAAGAATTACTACACATCAAACACATTAGACAGAAATGTGATGATGAAAAAAGGGAAAAAATTGTGCTTGGTCAATCATGTTTCTATGTGAACATGATTAAAGGCATAATTTACCATTTGCACATGAAACAAAAACTCAGCATTAGTGCTTTATATTGTTCTAAAATGTGAGTTAGGGATAGAAACAACCAGTGAAAAAAATTGAATTGGCAAAAGCAATGTTAAGTATGGTTAAATATACAAAATGTGAACAATAGTTACAATAATATAGATAATAATATAATATACTAAAAATGTTTCCAAATGAAACCATCTACAGTTACAGTTTATTGAGAAAAATACAGATATCTCCTTTATTTCAAGCTTTCCTGTGAAAAATTTATATGATACGATGTTTTGTGGTACAAGACCGTGCACATGTGCATTAAATGTCATATCTCGATCTTTTTTTTAATCACTGTTCCCAAAGCTAAACAGGACCTTTAAGTAAGTGTCATGCATGCATGTATAAACATGTGTGTGTGTATGTGTGCATGTGTGTGTGTGATTCTATGTCTAGTAATCGTCGTCATGACTGTGGTGTTCATACATAGCTGATAATTATCCCAGCACAAGTTGAAACTAGACACATTTGAGGAAGTATTAAGTAACTGCACTTCAGCTGGGCGGAAGGTACACATACTACTTAACACTGCATTACTTCCTGATACCAGAATACCCATTGTTAACAAAATTTGTTTTGTTGGGTTTTTTTGTTGTTAGGAAAAGCATGATGTCACAATGCTGGGGAGACATGTATCATTTCCTGATTGGCTGACTGACCACGGGCAGTCTGCCAGTAGGAAGTGTCTGTCGACAGATAGTGTGCAATTCAGATATTTACAATCATTAGTGTCTATCGGCACACAATTGTTGTTGTTGTTGTACCAGGGACGTGGGGAGGGGTTGAAAGTAGTCTATACAGAAAAATTGATAAAACTTTTGTAGTTTTGTAAGATTTTAGAATGTCATAGCAAATGATTCCATCTCATAGATACAGGAAGCAATTATGAGAAATAGATTGAATTTAAAGGACAAGTTCACTTTCACAGACATATGGATTGAGTGTAGCAATACTAGTGGAACACATCAGTGAGAGTTTGAGGAAAATCGGACAATCTGTTCAAAAGTTATGAATTTTTGAAGTTTCTGCTCAGTCACTGGATGAGAAGAATAATACTACCCTTAACAAACGCCAGTGAAAAGTCAAGGAAATGTGCACTTTTTTCAAAAAATACAATTTTCTAAAATTCTCTTTATATTTTCCTTATACTGTTCTATGCATGTGACATCATACACTGTAGTAGTCTTCTCATCCAGCCGTAACTGCGCAGATACTTCAAAAATTCATAACTTTTGAACACATTTCCCCATTTTCCTCAAAGTTTCACTGATGTGTTCTACTATTAAATATAGCTGCATTCATTCACTCCACATGCACATGAAGGTGGGATTGTCCTTTAAATTCCATGACACAATGAAAGAAGATACAATCGACTTTTTTTGTCCCAAAATAATCACTCTATTCTCATTTTTCAATTTGAAGTGTATTTGTTTAATATTCATATTCACAATTGTTCCAGTGGGACTCAACGATAATGATTCACACCGGCACATGATACCTTTCTGCGAGGCATGTTTGTCGGTCTTCCCCTGGTACTCGAACCCGACCGCTGACTTGTCAATCCGCTCCTTCTGAACACCGTACTTGCCCCCAAATCCCTTGGCGTAGTCAGCTTGTGACGCATGCTTGCTGAGAGAGCTCATGTGATCGTGCCCTACAGCAGACTGTAGAGAACGAGACAAAAACAAAAACAACACAAAGTGAAGTAATCACATGCCAATATCTTTGCTGGCAAAGCTTGCCTATAGAATTGCAAGCTGCTATCCAGTATCTGTGATGACATGTGTGAAAATAAATCAAAACCATGACTACATTGCTACTTTTTTCACGTATTCATTTCATTCATGTCTTTCAATGTCTATATTAATGACTTCAAGATTTCAGCTCTAAGTCTAAAAGCAATCTGTAAAAAGCAAAAACAACAAAATTACTTGAAAGAGCTACAAATTGTAATTCATTGTTATCCTGAAACACTGGGGATACAATATCCTTTCACTGCATACCAGGGGGGCATTTCGTGAAGCACTTTGCTAGATATTTTTTCTGACATGCTGTTACAAGCTACTGAAATCCTTGAATCTGATTGGCTGAGAGCAAATTTGTCCAACAAATTTGTCGGACGAAATGCTTCATGAAATGCTCCCCAGTTCAATCAATATCATTTCACACTGTTTTGTGTAGGCACCCAAACTCTCCTTTTCATCTTAACACGCACTCGATGCATGAGCGCAACTATGGCAAGAGAAAATTTGCACTCTCCCTTTAACACTGCATTGCATTCTGGGAATATCGCATGTAGTGTTCTCTCTGTCACCGTCTTAAAGTGATGGGGGAATGGTTTAACAGGAAAGACGATCAAGGAGTGCTCACTTTGTCCATTCTGTCCTGCTGAACTCCAAACTTTCCTCCGTAGCCGTACGAGGCCTTGGGAGCGTTGGCCAACTCCTTCTCCTTGAGCTTGGCATCCTCGTCCTTCACCTTCTCTCGAAGGGAGTGAATACTGTGGAAAATGAGCCAAACGGATGCGAACTCAATGACAGCCACAGAGAACAGCACATATACGTACATGTACATGTTAGTAGGATATCCAGATAATGGAAATTATGATGATGATGATATCACTATTATTATTATTATTATTACTACTACTACTGCTACTACTACTACTACTACTACTGCTACTACTACTACTACTACTACTACTACTACTACAGTTTGTACTACAGGGAATAATATTAACTTTTCTACTCTAACTTGATCAGCAATTTCAGCTGTGAAATGATATTCCAAATGGTACAATATATATTTCTATGGAAGAAGACTGCTACACAAAAGATAGTTTGTGTAGTAGTGGTGTAAAGATAAGTAGCAAATTGCGATGTAATACCAGGAAAATTATTCCCTGTACTACTACAGTTGTACTATTACTATTACTACTGGTATACTATGATGATTATGATAATGATGATAATGATAATAATAATAGTAGTAGTAGTAGTAGTAATAATAATAATAATAATAATAATAATAACAACAACAACAACAATAATAATAATAATGATAATAATAATAATAATATTAATAATAACAATAATAATAATAATAATAATAATAATAATAATAATAATAATAATAATAAAAATAATAATAATAATAATGAAGCAGTGTAATAACAACAATAAATGATAACAATACTACGAAAATAATAAAAGGAAATAAAATGTCATAGAAAGAGAATGGTCTAGTTATTGCAATCAATCCTACACACTCTGACCCTCTGGGAGCGTTATGACTGCCATGCTGCCACTTTTCAGTGATCTCATGCTAGAGACATCCACAATGACATTCAACTTCCTATGCAGTACTAGATAGTAACATTGTGGGTAATGTGTCTTGCAAGCAGGACATATATACCGTAAAACAAGGAATGTTTGCGAGCATTTTAATTTTGCGAATTTCGCGAGAGCCAAGATTCGCGAAATCAAAAAATGTACACGAAAGTTCTTGTCTACACTATATGCATTAAATGTTAAGGCCGTGTCACACCATAACGCGGGCTTGTGGCGAGGAGGTAGTTTCCAGCACGTAGAAGATTTTCAGCGGGCGAACAAGAATGTTTGCAATTTTTATTCATGCCTTGTCATACCGTACGGGGGAACTTCTGCGGCTTGACTTGCGGGGAAACAAATTTACTCCAAGGAGCTCTCCGCAGTTGGTCCGCACCTGACAGTATCTAGCGCGTAGTTGCCCGGAGGTGCTCACGCAAGTCCGATTTAACCGCAGCCAAGTTTTGAGCATGACCAAAACTTTTTCCGGGTGAGTCGCGGGAATGCCCGTAGAGGTCCACGCAGAACGCCAGTAGGAGACCCTTAGCGGCAGTACTTCCCAGGCAATTCCTACGCAGGTACTTCGCAGTCCCGTATGCAGCCAAGATAATGAAATTCTGTGAGATTTCAGCCATTCCATTAGAGGAATTCCTTCACTAAGTTGTCAGCCCCCACGCGACTGGTACAAAGGTCACACAGTATACTCGCAAGTATAACGCGTCCAGCAAGTATGAAAGACACATGCGCTGACTCGCACAAATCCTTTTCCGCCCTCAGGAATGCCCGGTATGCTAGAAAATCCCTACACGTAACAAGCCCGAGTAGCTTGCCCGGAAAGGTGTGACAGGGCCTAAACGCGGTTGCGGGTAAAAAAATATGCGTGCGCACCTCCGGGCGACTACTTTTGAGATACATGCTAGGTACTGTCATGTGCGGATATCTACGGGGACCTCCGGGTAGTCAAAATTGTTCTTTGCAAGTCGCACGCAAGGCTGGTGTGACACGGCCTTTAGAGGCAACTCTTGAAAATTTCATGCCGCCAAAAAGGCCGTCGGCTCCAATTCACGAAAATTTCATGCCGCGAAAATATCTTGTTCTACAGTATGATGTGCTTGGGCTCAAACTCTACACCCAGCTTTATACAGAAGGTGCAGTACACAGTCTACCGGACATCTGCGTCTTTACTATAAATGCATCAGTGCAGTGATGAAAAAACAACAACAAACAAACAGCATACAAAACAAAACAGAAACATGTGTTTGTTTTGTTTTGTTTTGTTTTGTTTTACATTCACAAGGATATAATTACAACATGATAAATGCTTGAATACTTAGTCTAATGAGCATACAAATGTTTAGTGGTCACATCAAATGACACCTAAGAATGCCTGATTGCCATTGTTATCACAACTTCCACCAAACCTCATGTCTTTCCCAGACTTACTTGAGTGATTCTTGACGGCCAGATCCCTCCACTGATTTTGACCCCCATCTCTGCTCCTTTTCTGAGACATCATTCTGTGTGAGGGAAATCATAAAGGTATTTGAAGAATGACCGAGGGATGGAAGGGTGACAAACTGGAACATCTTTAATCAAGTAATCAAGTCTCAGAATTCTGCTCTTCAGTGGTGTATTTTCAAATAACTTTTGACGTTCCTTTGAGTTTCATACTAGGTCAAACACTAAAATAGAAAAAAAAAATTATATGAGCCCATTTTTGTTCATACATAATGGTTGGTGTTGGTTGCAAAAATACTATAGTACCCTCTCTACTCAAATCTTTTTCCATCTTGCACCATGTTCAATACTACTATTGTTTTACATTAAATAGGTTACAAGTATTGGGTACCATACTGTTAATGAACACAAACCAACACTTCAAAATAGACACACACACAAATATGTGGTCAGAATGGCAAACAAAGTGGGACCATCAGACATGTAACGGACAATCTAAATCAAAACACCTCTAGCTGCCCTGGTACATTTCAAAAAGGAAGTCAAAGCAATTTTTATAATTTCACATACAATATACAAACATTACGTAGTACTGGTAGTGGGCAGTACATAAATTGACAGCTCCATGTAAAGATTTGTGAAATTCATTTTGGCCCTTGAGCAGAGAAACCAATACTCTGAAAAACCTGAAATGTAGCAGTGTAACTCCATTAATAGCTGGTACCTAAGTAGAATTCATACATGTTTTCTTTGAGCCCCCACTCATGAATTCTTATGGTGAAGCTGCCATGTCATAATCCTTGTTCATAGCGATTTGTAACAAATTTGAGAGCATTCTTATTCCTCATCCCAATCACTGTGAATTTTGAAACTCCGTACCCAGTTTGATAATCAATACATAGTTGTTCAAATTTATATATGTCTGAAAATCACACAGAGTTCTCCTTGAAACAACAACTAGCCAGCATATTTAAATGTATAAAAGAATAATAATAATAATAATAAAATACTTTGTAAAGTTCTGCCTGAACTTCAAGGGTCTGACTTGACTAGCATTCATGCTATTTTCTAGTTCCTTATTATTCTTGCTTTTTTCCATGTGAATGCATATTTGTAAATACATGTATGTACAATGATTATGATATTGCACCAGATTATAAATTCAAATTCATTCATTCATACATTCATTCATTCATTCATTCATTCAAATGTATAGTCCTGACAACAATATGAAGCCCACGTACCACAAAGTCTGGGTCCGTCTCCCAGTCATCGTCCTCATCCTGGGTCACAGGGACGGAGACATTGGAACCAACTTGAGCTTTCCACATGGTGAACTTTTGAGCCTCTCTCTAGAAAGAGTCTGGTGCTTTTCTTTGAGCTATGTGTAATTTAAGAAACAAAATAACACATTGCATATTGACTTCATGCAGTCTGATGCATTTGCCACTGACTTTTCAAAATGCAATTTACATAAATTTATTAGTAGTTTATAGAAGAGAAGAAAACCCAAAGATACACAAAAAGGAACACAACAAAATAAAAATCATTCAAAAGATGTTATACATACATGTACACACATTTACATACAATCCTCCCCCCCCCCAATAAGAGGAAAAACTTTGCAAGACCCATAAAATATTATTAAAAACAAATAATGATAATAAAAAAGGATGTTGAATGTCCCACCGTCCATGGCACAATGGAGTATGATGTGCAAATCAGACATTTTAAGAATGAGTTCTTGAATTAACCTGAAGCATAAATTGCTTAACCTCACTCAAATTTTAGCACTGACCCCCACATAAATGCACACTGATCGAAGGAAATTCACCCTCACTGAAAATCAAATCTTTACATATAATATATCGATGCAAATGGCATAATTATTACATAGTCTGAGAATGAGAAGAGGGATTCAATGTGGAACATATAAGAGCTGAATATTTTATGAAGTTTAAATAGGAAGAAAGACTTGCACAACTTTAAATTGAGTGGGTAGGGTCTATAGATCTAGTATTTATTACCTATAAATTTATTGTTTATCAAGAAGACGCTAGCTTTTTGACCTCACACTTTTCGCAAAATATGCGTTAAACATAACCCCAAATCGGTCGTGCCCCTGACCCTGCCTGTATCTAAATGGCACTTTCTAAATTGGGGGGGGGGGGGGGGGGGGGTATGACATGGTGACATGTCGTAAAGACACCTGCAGTATAATTATGCACAGATATCATGACCCTGACATTGGATTGCTACCGTTCACGGCATCAGCTCAGTGGAACGACACACGTACGTGCCAGAACAGAAGGCGCTACGGCAACGGTAGGCGTTCGGTGTCGCGTAGCCGTAGTAGGGCGTAATTAATGGACTATTCCATCAGTCCCACACGTATAAAACAGCATAAGGAGGAAGTGAGGCTAAGATTAAGAACATTACAAGTGGCCTTCACACCACCTAAAAATTACGAAAATAATGAGAAATTGACAATTTCTTCCTGCTATGACATTATACATGCTCTAGCATAGCAGACGTCCATGAATACAGAATTTACCTGGTTCGGAGACGATTGCTGTTCAACGCCCACTTGTACAGGGCTGCGGCTGTCGAGTCACAAGAAGATAGTATTACTCTCGCATCACTTCCGCAATAAGAGTGTACTAGATTTGTTGGCTTCAACATCAGTACCCAGAAAGCACCAGTCTCCTTACCGCTAGCCGAACGGTGATACTCACCAGTCTTCCTACTTGTTAGACCCGTTTCCGAGCAAGTGGTGTTTCTTTGCAAACACCTGTTTCATCTTAGCTATTTTCACAGCTTTGACATTGCGTTGCCAAACATTTGTATATTTCACAGTTTCTCATTGTGAAATACTTCATTATAATTTTTTTTCAGAGACAGGAACCAAGATGATTGGTTTAACTCAAGACCAAATCACAGAAAAGTGTTGATATGAGTGCGCGCAGTTACATGTGCAGGGAGGTAGACTTTCCATAAACCCTGTTTATATACTGCAGAGAACATTCTTTTGTTTGTTTGTGCAGTGGCGGATCCAGAGGGGGCGCAACCAGCGCACACCCCCTTTATTTTTCGTTAAAAACAAAAGAAATAAAAAGAAAAATAATGAAATGAAACCCGGAAGTGGCACCAGAAATATTAGTTGCCCCCCTCCCCCTTTACAGAATTCCTGGATCCGCCCCTGTTGTATGTTGGTGGGCGTTTTTTCTTTAGTCTCTCGTAATAAACATAGTGTAATAACAACAAAAATGTTTTTAAAAAAAGAGATAAATATACCCGCAAAGGTATGTCACCACTGCGCCTAAGGTCATTGCTAACAATTAAGCAACATCTGGGGATATCATACAACCACTGATCATGTTCAGTTTATACAAAACACATTGATCTCGCAATAACTTGTATATAAATATCATACTGATGGGCAAATCAGCACTCATAACTTCAGTTTGTATTTTATAGGGAAAGTAACGATCATTTCCTGTTTCCACAATGATAACTTTCACTTGATAAACCACAGTTTCGTCATCATCGACATCATTATGTCGATATAGTTAAACTTGTGACCAAACGCCCTACTACTTATACCACTCGATATGCTCTTTCTTGCCAATTACATATACCCAAACCTAGAACCGAATATAAGAAATGCTCCTTCACTTATGCTGCAAGCAAATCATTTAATGAGTTACCCATTTTTATTCAAACAGCCTCCTCATTGCAAACATTTAAGAATCGTGTACGTCAACACCAATCGCTCATTTGATACGAACCCTTTGCACTAGCTACGAATTATGATGATATCTATTTTCTCCACTCGTTTTATGTTCTTTCTTATGTGTTTTATGTTCTCACGAACCGATTGTTCTTTAGCTGTATCATATCTATGTTTGTTTTGTTCTTGTCTTTTATTGTGTGCACATGTAATGTAATGTATCATCAACGCAGGGCTCCCTTGTAAAGCAGGCCTTTGTGGCAATGAATGGGACTACCCTGCTTTTAAAGAAGACTTTATAAATAAAATAAAAAAATAAAAAATAAATTAACTGATTATTCCACCACTCCTCCAATACCCCTTCCCAAAGGGAGATAAAGGTAAGATGATGAAGACGTTATTCATTTTCAGCTGCAAGTATCAAAGTTTATGTCCCCAAAGGCAACATTTTGTACAATATGTGAAAAAATATATATAGATTGATCGAAGAGGAAATAGCCAAAAGCAAAAACAAATTCGATTTGCATGAGGCAAAGTATGGAGAAAAATAGAAAATATTATCTATTTGTGATGTCAAAAATTCATATGCCATATGACTTGTGAAAAAAGACAATGTTTGTTCTGATCAATAAAATCCAGAAATTATAAATGAATGAAGACGTTACATGACCTGCCGCTACAAAGCAATTGTTACATGAAACGTAAAACAGCGTAACTTGAATTTAAAGAAAAGAAAAGCAACAACATCGGATGCATCCATGGCATGCAGCAGCCCATACTGTATTAGCAATACACCACAAACATAATACCGGGGCAATGTGATCTACTGTCTACATTCGATTATCTTTTTATCTTAGTTTCTTTTGTATTTCCGCTTTTTATGTAAAACATTATATCAATCATATAATTAATTTTGTTGTATTACGTGTGGTTGGAATGCACCCCACAAGCATTGCTTTCCATCATTAATTCTTCCCCATTTCCAGCATTTCCGTATACTTAAATATTCTGTAAACTCATATTTTATTATGTATTGTGATGCAATTTAAAATGTATTCAATTTCTGTAAAATATTTATATGTTTCTGTTGGAAATGGAAAAGATAAGTGAATGAATGAATGAATGAATGAATGAATGAATGAATGAATGAAAAATGAATTCACCGCTTTATTGCAACATTCGCAATCACACTCTCATACATTCAGACGACTGTAAGATGACCACAAGTATTCTTATAGAAAGTGTGAAGAACGAATTCTCAGAATGTCTTCACTCAACTATCTCTTCGCAAACTCTTGGCAAACGTAATTTTGAAGAGCATCTCTATTTTCAGATCCAATTCACGAGGTATATTACGTGAGGTCTGACGATGAGGGATGATGCGTACAGGTTTGAACGAAACCAAGGGAGACCATAAAGCCAGTGTTACTTTAAGGATATTGATTTCAAACCCGTTTTAGGGATGGTGCAATGTGAACGCTGGACTTAAATCACAAAGCTTGTATTGGTTAAAGGATATTGATTTAAATTTGCAAATTTGATTCTTTGATTGAAATTGATACATAATTTGAAGATTTCAAGATTTGATTGAATGAATAATTTTCACGTGCATTACCAGCATCTAGTTAATTACTGAAGTTACTTTTCAGTTGCTTGAGAGTAAAATGTCATGCAACAAATGTATAGATTATGGTCGCGGTTCAGACATATTGCAACGTTTTCATCATCGAATGAATTTCACGCTTTGATGACGTTATTTTCTCTTGAGAACACCCCCCCCCCATGCCTTTTCTTTTTCTCCCACTTCAAATACTCTAGACGTTCTGGCAGCCGCATCGCCTTGCCATGCATACAGCTTTCGAATACCTTATACCAAATGATACATTCCCAAAATAGACTTCGGCTATCATTTAGTCTTGTTCTTGTTATTGCCCTCATCGAAAAGTATTACAATTATTTTTTATTTGTACAATCAATGCTTTGTTCATAAAAATAATTGAACAGTAGGTCCTTATAATGTATTTGTCAAAACATAAAATGTAGTTGAACAGTTATGTCCTCGTCTGATTCTGAACTGAAACTTTCCTTCGCATTTATTAAGATACTTTTGTGATATTTTCGTTCACATAAGGGGAAAGAGAGGGAATCTCTTTTCTCTGTTTCTTTCACGCATGCGCAGACACAGACAAATCACTCCCCCCCCCCGCCCCCCGCCCCCACACACACACATGATACAGGCATTTTGATATACTGCATTGCCACCGGTCACATGATCGAGCTACTATAATACATGTACCATGGTAGTACACTAGACATGGTAGTACACTGTTTCTCAGGAAGATAATTTCCTTCTTTTCCTTCACTCTGTTTGTGTTTTTTTTCTCTCTCTCTTTCCCTTCAACAAGAGAGCTCATGCTTGTGTTTGTCTGTCCGACTGTTTGTTTGTTTGTATGAGTATGTATGTGTGTACTTATATCTAGGCAACTTGCTTCCTTGATGTTATTTAGTTATCTTATCCATGAGGAGACTGCAAAATACAAGCTTGGCGTTTGAGTACGTCTCCTCCATTTTCTGCAACTTTAATTTTAGTTCAATTTCATCTGCTTATAAAATGTGATGCGTAGTATCGTTAATTTCACGTATTTTTCTTTGTTACTACATTGTATTGATATTGTGTTATTTTGTGTATGTAAATGTTTTGCGTTGTTGGAAATGAAATAAAAATGAAATGAGTATAATGCTGTACTATAATATACATCTACATGATGATAGCACTTACTGACGAGTTGCTTATGAGCTGACAATGCTTATTTCATTTCTCCCGCCGTTGGGGGCGCAGATCGTCGCAGTCGAAGTCGTGGAAGTCAGTTGTGGCAAGGAATGAGGAAAGAAGCCAGTCATCGACGATGGGTACATAGATGTGCGAAGCGCAGAATACCATCATGGAATCATTGAATGAGTGCGGGCGCCATAAGCGTGATGAATTTCATTGAAGAAAACTTCCTGTCTTACAGTTGACATTTCTTCTTGCTGCATGGGAGTGTGCTAGTGTGCAGCTCTAGAAATAAAATAGGCCTACAACATCAGCATGCCGCTGAACCGCATCTATTTAGAAAAAAAAAGACATCCGATTTCGGGTACGGCTCTGTTTCTTCGGTTTATGACGAACGTTTACAGATAATTCTCGAATCCAGAGTCTTTGGAACTTTTTTAAGTTTAAAATTGTTACATTCCATAAAAACAGGGTAAAAATTATCATACTGCGGTATGATCAGTGCTTATGTTGTTGTGTTTTAAAGAAAGAAGAGAAAGAAAAAAAGTGGGGCCCTATAAAACAAATAATTTTCCCCAGACAATACTGACATAAATCAAGCATAATAACTCTTAAAGGTATCAAACATGAATGTTATAACATATGATGTCTCCACGAGGCAGCCCATAAAGTGCTTGTGCATCAGACGACGGACATGCCCGCACGCATGCGTCGAATGCATTATGCATGAATGACAGCACAGAAAATGATTCAAAAAGAATAAGAAGCGATGGTTATGGCGTTCCACTGAGCATGGCAGTTTCAACGGTTACTGAAATTGACGGTCTCCTGCATTTTGTATGCATTAATTCGATTGAATAATCAGTGATTTTCCAACTGTTTTTATATGATTATAATTCACCTATGCAATATTTCATCATTGGTACATGCAAATGATCATATCTATATTCATTTTGTGTTATATTGGTATTGGGCAATTGTTTGTTGCGTTGTATATACTTTGTGAAAATGCAGAAATGAATCAAATCAAATCAAATCAAATCAAATCAAGCATTCGGTTTGGGTGAGATATAAGAACGCCACGGACTCCAGTCATGAATTTCTCAAGCGATGGAGGATGGAGGACCATGGTAAAGAAAATCATGAGGGAAATTATACATTGTTTGAACGAGTGTTTCTTTATGCAAATCATACATCCTCCTAGACCTCTTATCCTACCCCCCCCCCCAAACTGGTTTATAGTGTGGGCGTGCACAGCTTTAAAATGTGTATGGAAATAATAGATTGATTGTGCCGATAGACGAGACCTGTTATCTCTTAGTGTGTGTGACTGTCTGTCTGTCTGTCTGTGCGTGTGTGTGTGTGTGTGTTTACGTGCGTACGGATTCGATCATAAAAATGATCTATAAATGGACAGTCAGAATTGCTTGAACCAGTATACGTTTGCGTCACAGATCGCGTGAGCCATATCACGTGATGCAGACAATAATGAGAAAAGATGTATTATTCATTTTCTGATGAGTTGTCGAGAATGAAAGTACCGGGGAAATAACAGGTTGTGATTTAAAAATGTACAATAACAATGCCCTTTTCTGAAAGCATGATGAACAACTTATATGTCACAATTGAGGTTCACCTTACAATGTCTGAACCGCGGCCGAAAAGTTCACCGCAATGATGTTGCCGATGAGTACCAAGAAATAAAGTTCGCCACCATTTTATACGACGCGATGGTCACATTCTGGTAATATATCGGATGCGACATACATAACAAGATTATGTATGACCTGAAATGCGAGGAAAACTGGCTCATTAGTTGCACGGGAGAAGTACAATAGCCGTCGACCAATCTTCGGACTTATTTTGTCGGGGTATCCAAGGCACTGTAGGACCTACAGTTTATATTGTCGGAAAATTCTCTCGCATACAGGAAAAAACAGAAGAGTATATTATTCTTTGTACATAGTGAAGTAACAAATATTCATCTTGAGTCCTGAGTTCACCCACTTAATTTTAAGCGTTTTAGCTGATCACACAATGTATGATTTTTTATATACTCTAAAAATGAAATGGTAAATCAACATTCTGACTATTATCACTCCTCCAATCTTTTGTTTAATGTTAAATTTAACACGAAATGTTAAATCAAGCACTTAAAATGATGAACTACCGCTTAGAAGATTTTATTGTACATCCAACATTTCGAGTGTTAAATCTAACATGTACAAAATGTTGGTGGACTGTCCACATTTAAGATGTTAAATTACCAAATTCAAATTACGGAGAATTGTGCATTTCTGAATATTTTCTTGCTTTGGAAGCTGAATTGTTCTCTGAGGCCCGAATTCACGAAGGCGGTACAAATGAAACCATGGTTTAAACCATGGACAAAATCCATGGAGCGCCAAGTGTCGAATGGAATATTTCGTTACGAAATCAGTCATTTCGTCGATGAAATGATTATTTTGTAACCAAATGACAACATTTTGTAACTAAATGGACATTAATTCGTCCACGAAATGATAATTTCGTCAACGAAACGGTCATTTTGTCGACGAAATTACCAACTTCGTAACGAAATATTCCGGGCGACACTTGGCGCTCCATGGTTTAAACCATGGTTTCATTTGTACCACCTTCGTGAATTCGGGCCTGAATGTGAAAATATTTGTCAGTCGATATGTTAGTGTTTTGTTCTTTCACCACCTCAATAACAACAATAGATACCACGTTCGTCATCACTGCCACTATACCCGTTATTAGACGTGTAGAGATTTCGAACCGTACATAACGTGTTTGCAATGGATACACACACACACACACACACACACACACACACACACATGCACGACTACTCGAGTAGATACAATAATACTTACACACACCCACTCACACACATCAAAAAATCAAAAAAAAAAATCAAAAAAAAAAATCAAAAAAAAAAATCAAAAAAAGGCAATAAGAATATGTACTAACTCACATTATTTAGAACATACTGATCCATTATTCCTTAGACTAAAAGTTCTTAAAGTTGACGATATACACAAATTTCAAACAGCAATATTTATGTTCAAATACACGCAAAATCTACTCCCACTCTTCCACAACGCATTTTCCCTTAACAGGGATGTCCATGCTTACCCCACGCGCCATCGTAATGATTTCCATTTGAATAACCCTAAACTCCTATTAGCTCAAAAATCAATTCGGCATAACGGGCCTGATATTTGGAATTCACTCCCTCTCCACATAAAACAGTGCACATCTCTCTATTCCTTTAAGGCAAATACAAAGAAATATTTCTTGGCACAATATCATACGGTACAGTAATCATTAAACATGTACCTCTTATACTCAACAACAAGGCAATATTTTGGTCCACCCCCTTTTCCCTTTCTTTTACTTTGCTGCTTGACCCTTCGCCCATATTATAACATATTCAATCATTTTCTTAGAAGTGCTGACCATCAACACTTTCGCGCTTCATCACCTGCACACGCACTCACAGGCACCACTCCTGTTTACCAAGTAATTGTATAAAACTGGATTTACACGCATTTTAACATGGCCCATCCGTATTAGTGTTCAAGTACTACAATAAAAAATGGTAATTTAACTCTGGCTGTCCGTCTGTTCAAGCACGGCTTATAACGGCGGCCCTCTGCATTATATGTATATATTATATATTGTACTGTGAATCAAGTCATTATTGGCCATATAAACATTTTGTATGTTATTTAACGTTTCATTTGTCTTTATATACAAAATATGACTTACTATGTAATATGTCAATAATTTTCAGAATTGTATTTGTGTAATTGAACCTGCCTTTGTTATTTTTGTATTCTGAAAGAAAATATGAAATGCAGAAAATAAAATCTTTTCAAACAAATCTACCCATCTAAAACGCCACTTAATACAGCACTGTGCATACACACAAACACACACACACACAAACAAACACACACACTTGTACGCAGCTTATCACTCCTCGCGATATCGAAAAGAATTGCATTACCATGATTACACTGTATCTGTGTTGTTTAATCATCGTCTGCCTTGGATATGATTTTGTGTGTTCTTATATTTGCGTGGTGCTTTCTTTCTTTACCATGGCTTACGTGTTTGTGAGCAGAAAGACGTGATATCATCGCTCAAAATTCACCTGCGATATCATGACAAAAACATACGCAATAAAACCAGGCATAAATCTCTTCGTTTATCATAATCAGTCTATGAATCTCTAAATACCATGTGCGGTTATCTGCAGCAGACGAAAGAGTTTTTAGCACGCCAGCAGACGGTACACTGTACTCCTAAATGATCACTCATTTCATAACTTTTTTCTTTATGTTAAATGGCTTCTCGCACAGTCAATTTATTATGACATTAAAAACGACAAAAATCACATTGTTATGCTTCCTGCAGATCACCATTAGTTTTCCTTTTTACAAAATGACAATAAAACCGCAGTATCACAAAGCTGGCTACACTGAAGCTCGAAAAAGAGGCAATTTCACTTAGCTATACTGTACTTAATTACACTATAAGAGCTTGGTTTTGACTAGAGCTGAATAATTAATGAAAATCATTTCCTTGTCCACGTGAAGAGGAATTCACGTGAAAGCTGCTTCCCATCAATATGGTAGGTCTCGATCGCAACGAGTTGTTCTCAATTTTTATCGCCAGTGTATCATGTAAGTGACATTTGGCTGTCATTGGTTGCCAAATGATAAAACTGCAAAACCAAAGAGTATACTAGATTAAAGGGATGATATAGTATTGGTTGAGGTGAGAGATTCAGCCTTAAACTTTTCCAAGATACTCAGAAACCATTTCATGAAATGAAAAGGAATTCAAAGTTCATTTAATGAAAATCGGTTTTGGAATGGCTGAGATATCCAAAAAATATGATTGGAGACACAGCAAAGTAAATCGAAGCGATCCTTATAAAAGGTGGGTCCCAACTTTCATTAGGATTGCTTTGTTTTTGGATATCTCAGCCATTTCAAAACCAATTTTCATTAAATAAACTTTGAATTCCTCTTACAATAAATATATGCTCCTATATATTTCATAAGAGGTTTTTTATTATCTTAAAAAATCATCATAAAAAAGTTGGAAACCTGTAGCCCCATCTCAAGCTGTACCATCCATTTAAAGCTCTTAAAAGGAAGTAACATTCATTAAGATTACTCTGTTGTAGTAACAGAGAATCAGCCCTAACTAGAGCCAAGTAAACAGGAAATTACTTCCTTTTTTTGGGGGGGGGGGGTCAACATCAGGCTTTGATCAATTCAAAAATTTGGTTTTTGAGGGCAATGGAGATAGAGTCGATCTTTCGCCGACACGAAGAAAATAACATTTCCCTAAAAAATTGCAGTGTCATTCCACTAACAAACAAAATGTCTTCTGTCTTTGGAGAGGGAAATAATGGAAGGCTATGTCTTAGAATCACATTTATTTAAAAAATAACTATCATCGTGTTTTCTTACAGACCTTTTCCACGCCTGAAAAGGGATTGATTCGCACTAGAAATTGTGTCGGTGACTCACGACTTTATAGAAGTACTCTCAATATTCAGGATGTATTTGGTGCACCTGTCAACGGGATCAGTTCTTCTGTTTTTCTATAAGACCATTTCAGACAAGCATGGATTCATTGTCATTAGGAATATCAGGGCTATCACGCTTTTACCCCCAAATTGATGAACATAGTCTATAGGCGACAGGAAGGAACGTATGATATCGTTTGAGTACAAACGTACATAATTTTCGTTGTTACGCTTCTCGTTACAGACATGCAATGTAATGCTAATGGTACTCATATTCAACTCAACGATTCACTCTGCATGTTTTCACTTTTCTTTGTTGTATTATTTTTTTCTCCTCAGATCACTCGCACAACGCCAATCATCCGCTTTATGACAGACGGGCGTTATTCAACAACGTTCAACCGTTTCATTCAAGCGAAACAACCCTAGATTTGGGGGAAAAGCTTAACCTCTTTGAGTCGATATGGAATTTTCAGAGCATCGGGGTCCTTGGAAGGTAGAACATAATTTGTAACACGTTAAATGCTCTACTAATAAAATGTGTCATCTTTTTCCCATTTGAAAAGGATTGAAAAACAAACTTCCCGTGGGAGCATATCTCTTATTAGACGTTGGTAGAGTATGATTGCTTACTATTAAAGTTACCCCACGACGTCTTTTCTCTGGCAAAATATTTATCGGGCAGTAAACTGACATACATTCTACTTTGACCGCTAAAATCCCTTTAAACTGATAAGGCTGTAAATTCATATTAATGAAAAACGATTTCGATTAGGCCTAATGGTCATCACTTAGAAATTGTAATTTACGACAAAGGCAACAAGGCAATGCTATGACACAGTCCTCAAAAGACAAAGTAAAGAAGGAAAAAAACACATTAGACATTCTCTTCCACATTCTGGACATCCATGGAATCCTGTGCAACATACATAGCCTTCACATCGTCCATGCTGGTTTGATGGGTAAACGCGCCCCGGAAGTTGTCGCTGGCTGCTGGCTGATCTAGACCAGTCGTCAGAGTTACGAAGAGAGCAGACGGTGGTGCTGCGATATTTCCTTTCCTCTTTTTCTCAATTCGTGTGGAATGTCTGGCCGCTTTGCCTTTACCGAGATGGACGGTTTGGTCCTGATTCTCTGTGGGAGACGCCATATTACTGTGGTGGCCCTTGTTCTCATTGAGTTCGGCGGCGCCCGTTTTTGCCGATACGCGCGTCCTTTTGCTCGCATGCGTTTTGGCTGGTCTGTGATTGCTCTGTGTGGGCGTTATTCCCGGCGCCACGCGATTTCTGCATAGCAACCGAGCCAGGCAGCTGTTACCAAATGCGCGCCGGAAGTTTCTGCGCATGAATACGTAGAGGATGGGATGCATGAGGATGGTGGTGTACGCCAAGGCAGCGAACCACCATTCCAAGAGGTCGTACAACTCAGTTCTCCCTTTTACTAGTATGACAATACTTATAGCGGTGTGAGGTCCCCAACATGTGATAAAAGTCAGAAGGATCGTCGTCGTAGTTCTAGACACTCTTTTCTCCGGGTCACGATGCGTCGAGTTTGGCGTGTTTTCCCGCTCAATCGGTTTACCACTACTTGATGCTCGATTCTGGTCTCCGCGCATGTGGAATGGCACGGTGGTTGCTCTAACGAGCACGTTGTGAATGGTCTTGACTCTTGTTACTCTCACGATGGAATAATATGCATACATCATCACAACTGTGGCTAAGAAGAAGATCGGTACGTGGTACAATTCATAATAATTATTCGAGCGCGTGATTTCAAACCATTCGTAGCATAGCAACGCTTGCGAGTGGTTGCCGTCGTAGAAAGACACAACGAGGTCTCCGCGCAAGCCCACAAACGGCGTTACAAAGCCGAACGCAGACAAGACCCACGTGATACCGATGATCCACTTGACATTTCTGATTGATATTCGCCGTTTCAAGGGGTTCGTGATCTTGTCGTGGCGGTCCAGCGAAATCACGAGTACGTTCAACGCCGAGGCGACACTTGCGAAGCTGATTGTAGCCTCGTGCATATAACAGACGAAGGGATTGTGCCAGGCGCGAATAATGACTATAAGAGTCAGTGGAATGGACACAATGCAAATTACGAGGTCGACGAGGTTCATATTTGTGATGATAAGGTCGCTCGCGTTCTGCTGGAATTGCTTGTTGACGTGGTAGCTCAAAAGGACAAGCATGTTGCTGAGAAAACCCGCCACCATTTCCACGACTAAGATCAGCGAAATGCTAATGACGTAAGGCAATGCGTAGCTTCCTTCGCCCGTCATGTCTAATACTAGTTGTCTGTGGTCACAATCATCATGAATTATACTTCAGACGTAATAATGGCGCCACGTCACCGCTTATGGACAACCTTCTCTATCTAGTCTCTTAACACTCTTTCACATTCATTGCGAATGTCCTCCAAAAACATTTCTTTTTACATCTTTAATTGACAGGCGACGATAAGTCTGTAATTGAATGTCAGTGGCTCAAGAATAATCTACGTCTTGGAACAGATTCGTGAAAATCCTGCTGGAGTAGACATTCTCATGCGACAATTAATAATGGTCACTTTGATCAGCCCAGTAAAGATGCGGAAGATTCTTCAAAATGGACTTGAAGACTTGTGATGAGTCAAAGGAAGCTAGGACTGTCGCACTGTTCCTACCTGGGTTATTCAGCTGCGAGACACAGAATTTTAACTTTCTGGTCACCCATCAGTGAAGCAATGAAGTCTCCTCGAAACGAAAAAGCGTGGTTCCTGCAGCTTCCAAAATGATCAGATGCGCGCCAACACTCACTGCTAGACGTGTTATAGTTCTCTGAAGAGGAAGAAGAAGAAAAGTTGGAGAAGAAGAAGAAGAAATAGAAGATGAGGAAGAAGATAAAGAGGAGGGGGATGAGGAGGAAGAAGAATAAGCTAACTCAATCGCTGGAATACTTCTCGACGAACCAAAACTTTCATTTGACATTAAACTTCTTACTTGCTGTAAACATGACTCTATTCAAGCATTACTTAGACATATATGGATATGCTCTTGATTTAAATGATAATTGAAAATGATTGAAATAGATTCTTGGTTGCAGGGAAAGGGAGAACTGTACGAAATTTTAGGCGACTGAAGATTGTTTGAGAGGGTCAAATATATCTACCAACCATGGCAATCGTCACTTTTTGTATCAGGACACCACGTGGACGGGTATGCAATTAAAATAGACAATGCTGCATATAATCAATACGGTGCAGGCTGCCTGTAATTGTCATGAATGCGACAGATATTGAAAAGTAATCAGGATTGAATATCATGAATTAAAAAAAGATAGCTATATTATCATTTCGGAACGTTCTAAACGACATCAAATGAAATGCCGAAAGAGAATGAGAGTGGGATAGAGGAGAGGAAAGGAAGAATGCAAGAAATATAGTATTCTGATTCGGTGAGGGAGACAGTAGAGATGGAGCAATTTTGAAGCAAGGAGAGAAAATTTGGCTTTTCTTTTGCCGCGGTGCAAAAAGAATAAAGTCCTTCTCCTTGACTACTACAGCGAGAAGTGACACGAACGACCTCACGGAGGAAAAGCGCTACTGGAGACGACGGGTTTAATTTGCCATTTCCGTTCGCCCACTCGCGATCGCTGCGCGAATAAATTACACTATGGACACTGGTTCAAAATGGATGGGCTTTGCGTTGTCACCGAGGAACCTCCAACAGACGCATATATCAGTATCTTCTTTTTTGTGTGGTAGACTGTGTGCTTCTACTGAAGCGGATGACTCGAGAACGTCCAATTATGGCGCTTCTTTATTTGCTCGTCGCTCTCGCTTTCACTCCTGAGATACGCATCTCTCATATAATATGTCAAAATTCGTGATCCGAGGATTAGTGAGCGAGTTTATGAAACTCGTCTTTCGCTAACCGTCCATTTGCATTCGACAGCAATTAAGAGCGACTTTGACAGTAACGCGGAGGGGGTGGATTTGCTGTTGCTATGGCGACAAAGTAGTGAAGGGAAGATTTACGTCGGGATTAATATATCGGGATTATTCTCCGTGGCAGCTGATCACGTGTGATGAATAGCTTTATAGGTAACTACGGTTTTGCCCCTCGACCGTCAAATTCAATGTATATGAAGCTTTATCGACCAATCTTAATATCAGATGACCTGGTAGAGAGCGTGCGTTGTGTTGCGAAACTACCCTGAAAGTCCGGTCAGAGTGTATCCACTATAAAGCTCCTTGCCACTATTCACGATTTTGTTTGGACAAAAAGTGTAGATCGATTTCCGTTGAAAGATTTTCTGTTGCCACCGTAACTTCCTTGTCCAAGCGCGTAGATATCTTCTTCGAAAATGGTCTGTGTTCTTTCCCTTACAGTGATGAGCGAATCAACTTTACTTTCAAAGATGTATGGATTCTTCTTTTTATGAAACGTATTGTTTCATTTCTCGCTCGAGAAAATGCGCGGAGTTATCTGCAGTATAAAAGTTCTCTGGCCACTGCTTCATCGAGGGGCTTTGAAGTGAAGAGCCACACATGCGGACATCCTGCAAGACAAACAGAAAAAAAGAACAAATAAACAGATGATATAGACATAATTTACATTTCTATTTTGACTTTACTTGGTCTGCTGTATGTGTTCTTCATGCATATCATCCCAATGCGTGCACTTCCTTGCACAGTGAATTCATTTTCACTTCCTTCCTTTTTCCGATGCATTCAATTTTACTCTTTGTGATTATGGGCAGAAAAGAAACAGGTTATAATAGAAAAGCTCTCCAGATCGTCTGAGAGGAACATTACCGAATAACCATGTAATATAAACAAAACCCTACCAAAGAGTCCTCAATTTTCAACAAAACATCATAACCGAATGATACGTTCAAAACGGGGTCATCCCACTGAACCGACACCCACGAGTCATACAGCCCAAGAGTTCGACATTGAAAACAGGTCCATGAGTCATACAGCTCACGAGTCATACAGCCCATGAGTTCGACACTAGGCAAATAAAGCCCACGAGTTCGACACTAGGTAAAAACAGCCCACGAGATCGACATATACAACGCGGCGCTTAATGTGTCGGTCTCGTGGGCCTTGTTAGCTTAGTGTCGAACTAATGGGCTGTATGACTCGTGAGCTGTGTAACTCATGGGCTGTATGACTTGTGAGCTGTATGACTCGTGGGCTGTATGACTTGTGAGCTGTATGACTCGTTCGAGCTGTATAACTCATGGCCGGGCTGTATGATTTGTGAGCTGTATGACTCGTGGGCTGTATGACTCGTGGTGTCGGTCTCGTGACGTGCACCCTTCAAAACAACTCATCAATTCTTCATGGGACATCATCGAATGAGATATGCTTTAGAAAACCCATAAATTCAGCGGATAATCATCCCCACAGGAACACATCACGAAATTTTGAATAATACATTAAACCTGATCGATGTTACGTCCAACAAGGGAGAACGTTGCATGTACGTGTGTCTTTCAGTTTGATACAATAGGCTGTAGTCACACATTTAATCCTGAAATAATAAAGTACGGATACTGATATTGAAACACAAATATCTACAGTATAATGCGGGATATACTATGTATTACTATCTACAACATGGTGCTGGGAGAGCTCCTAATGTACATTAAACTATACCAATACCTATAATTCCATAATGCTCTTGTCATATCGATCTATCCACATTTGAGACATATTAATGACAGTGAGTATCATAATGGTTTTATAACGCAAAAAGTTCACAGAATTACGCCAGTGAATCGAGTGTGGAGGAGGAGAGAGAGAGAGAGGGGGGGGGGGGGTGGGGGAGAGTGGTACAGTTGGAAATGTTGTACAGTATAGGATTTTTATTTTCTTTGCGAGCAAATTTAGACATCATTGATATTGATACCACAGACAGTAAACGACACGACGAAGCTTCTTATCAAAAGGCATTCAAACAGATCTCCACCTTAACAACACGCATAGTTTTGTTTTGTCTTTTGCAGGCACGCCAAGGTTTATTGAACAACACGCCGAGTTGAATTACCTCAAGCTCGGTGCTGTATTTCGATACAGCACATTGTGTTAGGGATATACCAAAGACATTTTGAATGCCAGCCAATGTGCAGTTCAGTGTAAAAGATGAGAGTGATAGAGAAAGAAACAAAATCAAATTGAGAGTGACTTTCGGTCTATTTTCATTAAGAAGCCTTCGAATCAAATGTCAACAATAGTTTAAGCAGTCCCATTCAAATAGCATAATAACTGTGGCATACAATCTCATCCGATTGTAGTACACGGCATCAGAAGCGGTAGCTATACAATGCGAAGCAACCGTCGTGTCATGGAATAAGAGGCGTAATCATGATCGGCGAGTACCAAATCTGTGTACATTGCAATACAATTAATGTTTGACGTCAGATATTTATATGCAACCACTTCCACCCCGACACACACACTCACACACACACACACACACACACAAACACACACACACAAACACATACACACACACACAGTGTCATTTATAAGGGGGTGAGGCATTCTGATTGATTCGTACGTTTTGTAATCAGCTGCATCATCATTCAATTTTTATTTTCCAACGACTATTTCGCCACTTGGGTTCGCTGTCAATTAAAGTACGCCAAAACAACAGATTTTACAGGGGAAATTGACCAAAACATACACTTGGATTTAGTGAACACAAGAATAATAGTAAAACACTTCAGTGTCGTTTGAGGAAAGTCGGATTATCAGTTCAAATGTTATGAATTTTTACAGTTTCGGTGCCGCCATCGCTGGATGAGGAAACTATAGTTCGAGACAGCACTGAAAGACATAAAAAACCCGACATAAAATATCAAAAAGAATATTTTTATATTTTCAGTGTCTAGTATAATGAAGATCAATTGACTTGCCTCTTTCAGAAAGCATGCAATGTACTGGAAAATTATATTACCCTAGCCTTAACATAATTATGTCAGTAACCAGTCGAAACAACATGCCTTTTTCATTTTAAATTAGAAATGTCGCTATGGCGACTGCATCCGCCATATCAAAATAAATGCATGGTTCTCCCAATGGGTCTAGAGTATACGTCTTGACAATGTGAGATGACAGTTTCACACTACTGGCAAAAAAGAAAAAAAAAAGACTGAAATGACATATATGTCACAAATGTGTGGAGTATTTAATTTCCTTGAACTCGGTTTCATTTGGATGGATGGCTAAATTGTTCAATACAGCAGGTCAAAATATGGGAAAAAATCTGACATATGAACATTATTTACCTTTGGCGTTTGACCCCGTGGCCAAAATCTTGCTCATTGTGCAGTAAATGCATGTGTATATATACACACCCAGTTTTATTAATTGTATGCATGGAGTAATCATGAAGGTATGGAGAAATAGTTCAATTCTAGCTTTAAATAGCAGAATTTTAGTATTCTTACCTGACCTTTGACCCTTTACCTTAGATCCCATGACCCCAAGTGTAGCAAAAAAGAATCACCTTCAGGCAGTACATGCATAATGTAGGCCTATCCTAAGTTTCATTAAGATACCTTGAGCCATTTTCGAGATATGGAGAAAAAAGTGATTTTTTTTTTATTTTCACTTGACCTTTGACCCTATGGCCCAAAACTTTCCCTAGAGAATATTTAATCTGTCAATACATCTATACAATACACTAAGTTTCAAAAAATACCTTCAGACATTTCTAATTGCCTAATTTGATCTTCACTCTTTTCTCGTTATCACTGACGTGAAAACCGAATTAGATGTCAGAAGCATATAAATATAATTTTCTTTTAAAAAGTTGACCTATCAAATCCGTTAATTTTACTACAGTGTACAAAAATTATGATACTGTCATCATAAAATTTGCATTACTGAATTTCACTGCATGCCTTGTAATTGAAAAAAAAAGATAGGAAAGATTAAATTCAAAGAATCTGCGCAAAATCACGTGTTTAATCGAAAATTCTATTTCATTTTTAACAATATATACACAAGTCATGCTTCTCCGCATAAAGGAATGCATAACGACTGATACTCATACCCACTTATTATCGGGTAATTGTTCCCTCTTCGTAACCCCTTAAAAGAGTTGACGATAGTAATCTCATCTGAGGACACGTCATCTTCGAATTAATTGCCACCAAGTGTCCTCGGTTGTCATCCAGATCACCAGGGCAACCATCACACGGCAAGACATCTGCGTCTGATGTGTCTGAGTCCACTCAGTCAAGAAAAATTATCTTAACCGCGGTTGAATTTCTTGCGTCTTAGGCCTACGTAATTGAGAAATCCTCAACGAACCTCTCTGGTACAGAAATTAATTTCTGTACAAGAGTAAACATGGAGGATTGAGAATTGAAATGATTAGTGGACAAGAAATGCCAAAAGTTATGACGTTCAAATGTAGTTAACTATCTGAAAGGCCCCTCAGAGTCTTGTTCAAATGTCTGTGACGTAATCCACTGTTAATACTCCAATGACCAAACAATAGTTTGTGTTTTTTCACCTTTCCTAGACGGCAAGATTGATATGTAGTCTTGACGAACTTATCAAAATATGTTTTGAAGTTGAGTCACAAAGGTGTTGTTTTGATACAAAAGAATGAAAATATAATTAATCCGTATGCAAAGGATTGGTATAAGTGAGGCCAACACAGGAATTGATGCTGATAAGTATAAGTGACACAATGTCAAAGAGCGGGTACGCTGGTCGAAATCGAGAACACAATTTGTACATAATTATGAATAGACAGAAACTCTCACACACACATACACACACACGCGCGCACGCGGGGTAAAAATCGTTATGATGACTGGAAATAAAAGTTGCATGCGCGTTAAAAGAGAACGAATTCTTACAGAAGTGACAAAAACTTCATTACTCATTTTCCAAAGTGTCAACTTACGATGCCACGGTACCTGCTCCGGTCTGGAATAGATCAATTCTTATTCCCGAGAAAACAAAATGTCAGCCTTGAGTAATTACCAAATTTCTATTTCTAGTACCTACACTCGTCTTTCTCTCCAAGAACGCTTGGTAGGGAACCGGGAAAGCGTCTACAAAGATCTAAAGCATCCGCATTTTACTTCCCTAGCTCGTGCTTGGTTATGGCGGTTGGATTGGGAAAGAAACTTGAGGAGCTCGTTTGCATTTTTATTCGGCGTAAATCCCAGGTGCACTCACAAGTGTGGATTTCTTACTCGCGGCGTACGTCATTCCGTGTTTGTCGATTTCCACGACAGCTTTCCGAAACAGCCAATCAAACACCGCAGAATTATAAAGCAGGTGTTTCTTGAATACGGTTGGAGCCTCCAATACGCTGTGCGGATCTGTTTTTGTTTGGTTGCTTTTTCTCATTCTCTCTCTTTTCAATTAACATTTGCAATGTGTGCGTGCGCGCCTAACAAGATGCATGCTTGGATAGGGCAGTAACACTTAACACACACGTCAATTCCAGATTCATGTCGATCCCATAAACCTTTTTAACATATTTTCACTTTTTAACATGTATCTATAAGGAGGATATTACGAGCTCTGCATGGCAGAAACAGCTTTTATCTGCTCTTGCATTCAAACTATTAAGATATCGCTATCAATGTTACGCTCACTTCTTCACATTACATTTGGTAATAAAGTTACATGAATAACGCGTGTCGGTGTTATGCGAATTATTTGAGCAGATAAGAAACATTTCGAGCGAAGAACGCTGCTCTCGATGAGTTGATAAATAATCATTACTTTCATCATTATCATGAGTATAACACCCCGAATGGGGTTCTTTCCGCAAAATGCAAATCGTTAAACCTGGTAACGGTTTTCATACTTGCAAAAGATATTGCACGTAGAAAGTACGTAAGCTAATTCAGTAACATCTTTCGAGGTACGCTTGAAAAAAAAATGGATAACGAAGAGTCTAAAGGAGAAAGATCTTAATTTCAAATTGACAAATTACTGCACCACACAATACACGTTCGTCTTTTCTGAATGCGTTTGACTCGTCAACTTTTACCACATTAAACTGTGACATTTCAATTAACGATGGCTACATTGAGATCGCCTCCAGACGCTTTTATTCTTCACCGATCAATTCCTACATTCTAATCACCTTTCTTCTTCACATCAGATGAAGAACATGCAACATGTGCGCGCTGCGCGGATTGTACCATGCGACAAAATCAAATGATGCGTGTACGAAAGTTTGACTTTGTCCTTTCTCCTAATAGATTAGATTGAACACTCGCCAGACTAGATCGATAATCGTTCTTTGCGGGCACAAAATGCAGCAGTCTGCGCGCGTTAACCTCTGTTTGGTATCGCTAATGTAATTGTGGTCCCCGCACGTGACAGCTCAAATAAAACCGATGCTGAGAGGGATGGCCGTATGAACTCGTATTCCATTGTTATGGTCACGCTTGCCAGAACATCGCACGCTATTTTCACGTCATAATTCTTACATTACTTTCACTTAAATATCAACGTGGCACATTTTCGTTTGCCCCCTCCCTTTACCTTAATCTTTAAACATGTTTCGCATAAAATTATTAAACTTGAGTATCTATTTCGAGCACGCCATTGTGAACAAAAAGATAAAATCTAGAATCAAAGAACAAAATTGACTCAGGAACTTGAAGAAATTTAATTCTCTTTACGTATCAAAAATATAAATACATCATAGAGTCGGGGAAAACAGTAGATGACGTCATTTCAAGGTATATTCAACTGGTTGCTTACTACAGCTATATGCCTTCTTATACAACATGCATAGTGGATAAGACTCCTGTCTCCCAATCGGAGGACCCGAGTTCGATTCCCACCCAGTACTTAGTCCTTGGACAAGATGTTTTTACCCGCAATGTCCCTCCCGACCCATGTGTGTAAATGGGCACCTGGCAACGCTAGGGTAATACAGGGCCCTCTGGTAGAGCAGTGGCAACACTGAAGAGGCTACCCTGGAAAAATAAAACCTAATGATCATTATCATTATCATCATATCCAGTGGATCATCCAGAGGGGGTGCATCGGGCGCCCCCCCCTCTCTCTCTCTCTCTCTTTGTGTATTAAAAAAGAAATAAAAGGAAAATATGCGGGGGGGGGGGGAGGCGTGCGCCCCTCTTTAATTTGGTAAAGGCGTCTCCCCTTTACGGAATTCCGGAATCCGCCCTTGATATTATGGTTATTAATCTTCTTTATCTAAGATATATCTTCTTCCGTGTTGCTGTACCACTTAGCCCTGTCATTTCCATAGCGTTGCCAGCTTTTATTGATGCACCTGAGTCGACACGGACATGGTGGGTAAAAACATGATTTTGTCTATTCAAGGATGTAGTCACTTCATTTAGGATTTGAATTTTGAACTCATAGGACCTCTGATTGAAAGTCACGAGTAGGCCTACATCTTTCATGTCTACTGTATATGTCCTGGTGCTTTTATCATTACTATTGTTAAATCAGTTGGATGTGATGAGGTGGGAATATTAACATTCAAAACATCAATGCGCAAATGATTCTCTGCATAAATGACCAAAAAAGTTTCATAAATATGTTTAATTATGTCATCATCATAGAATTGTAAATAGACAAAACGCTCTAATTATACACAAGTTATACTCTGTTTAAGAATATTAGTGCAAAGGACACCTCATGGGAGTCTAAAAGATTGATTTCAGACTTGGGGAATAAAAGCATATTTGTCTTCAATAGATTATGATTATCTAATTGATTTCATGTCTCCTGACGTCATGTTTTGTAACTTGCCCTGAGCTACACTTTCATTATATACCTTAGTATTTTTGCCATGGATCTTATGTGTATTTGTGCATTGCTTCTGATGCAGAAATGAATAAGTAAATTGAATCAGAATTTGATCTGGACCATATTTTTTTCTATTGATGTAACGTATGAAAAAAAAATCTTGCAACCAGGTGCCGTACATCCAGTTGTTTGTGTTGTTTCTGACGTCAGAGACGTTCCCATTTTTCCTTCTTTCTTTTCCTCCCTTATCTTCATGTAAGAAGAGTGGGAATCATTCTAGCTCTTACAGGAGAATGTTGATAAAATTCAAAAGCGACTTTTTCGTTCTTTATCATAGACGTGTATTAATCAATGGATGTCATCGCTGTCTAACCTGCCTTGGCTGTTTCATTCTATCTTTATCTTTATGTATTGTTTTAATGTTATAATGATACTTTATATGTCTATAGCTGTATGTTTACCCCTCAATTAAGACATTTGGCTGCCATGGCAGTTTTGTGCATGAATAAACCAGATTGAATTGAATTGAACTGAATTGAACTCTGCTATTTCAATTACAAGAAAAGAACAAGGGAGGGGGGGGGGGGGGGCTCGCAGTTTTTCATGATATTTTAGAGTTGAATCCGTTTCATGAATAAATTCATGTAAGGAAATCTTCCCTGGCAGGAGTGTCGTGGGGTATTCTTCACATGCGCTCACTTAGATTCCCTTGAAAATGTATTGATATCTTTATATTTCTTTTTTTTTTCTCTTTAGGTCTGATAGGCCAAACTGTACATTTCTTTCCTTCTCTTTGATTATTTGATTATTCTGAAATTGGATTGTCAGAATCCTCTTGCGGATTGTACTTTGAAGCTAACGTATAGGGCCTAATAATCTGTGATAGCAGTTTTGATTAATGTCAATTTCTTCTTCGCCTTGCAGATGTCGCAATGCTCACTCTGCGCATGCTCGAGACAGAAGAAAGGGTTAACTGTCCTCTTCTACAAGATGTATAGTTCTTATGGTCTTCTTTATCCAGGGAAACCTCTTTCAGTGGTGCCATACTTTCACGTGTGGGCAAATACCACAAAATCTTGACCGCGCCATTAGGCACGGATGGGATTTGTTTACGAGCTCTCGCCTGCGGTGTACCAAATCCGAGGCAACGTCTTACATCGGATCTTCACTGTTGCAAGAAACTTGAGTAAAGAAAAAAATGCTGATCGATATGACAATTCCGTTCTGTTTTGCTATTTCATTGATCATTTCACGTCTTTGATGTCCATTGATGCCACATTGTTCAAGAGGAAAAGACATTTAACCTGATGACAAACCTTTTCGGAGTCTTATACACTGCCTGAAGACCTCAGTATTAGGAGATCTTAGCCATGTAGTTTACAAAACGTTTTAGATCACTCGTGTAAGTCACGTGCTCAAGATTATGTGAATTGCTCAAACGATAAGAGATAAGGAAAGAAAGAATAGATATCAGATGTTTAAACTCAACGCTGAGAGGGTCATGTATTAGTAAGATCAACTGTCATGAGTAGTAATTAATTAGTAAGAAATTAGTAAGTACTGAATAGTAATTAACAACTTTGATAATAGTAGAAATGACTGAATTCCGATTTTGTTTCTGAAACGTGATAAAAATAATTGCATTTAATTGATAGGCTATGTCGACAACATTTATTTAGGTTTGTCATGTAGTCTTAACTTGAATTTGATCTTTCTTTCAAGGTATCACATCTTTTTCTTTCGTCTTTTATCTTTCTCTGATAAAGTTAATTGGAATGCAATGGGTATAAGGTCAATTTTTCGTAATCATCAAGCGTCTCCAAATCTGTATGTAAGCCATATAATCATCTTCTTAAATGAAATATTTGTAGATTTATATCTAGACTACCTAATCGCTATACAAACTAAGTTCTCATCACAGCGCTTTCATCAATATCTAATCTTGAATTGTATAATTTAGCGGACACACCGTTGAGAACTATGTACCGGTATAATATACCATCACCAACAGTTGTCAATGTTAATGTGCCTCATGCGTTGAGTAAACCGATTTGACATTCATCTATTGCCACTTGGTCACTTTTGTCAATTTGGATTTTACTCTTATTACCCTGGATTTTTGAGGGGGTATTTCCAAAGATGATCTGAAAATCTGCTCTTTTTTTACAAGCGTGAGGTTGGATAAAATAAGGATCACGTAACGGTTTATTGTTTTCGTGAGGATACATCAGTATAGTGATGGGCTGAAACCAAGCTTTCTTTTTTTTAGACAGGGAAAGAAAGAGACAGAGAGTTTTCAGTTCTATTAACTGTAACACAATAGTGTTTTGCCGAAATTTGATTTTCTGTTCACTCAATAAGACCGCTTACATTTCATCAAGGCCAAATGTTGAGGTGGGTTTGACAAAATGTACTTTTGTTGTGTACTTACTTCATTACATGATAATATACATAACTATGCAATGGTGTATATTCGAGGTCATGAAGTACGTCAAACGTTACGAGGTACGGAGGGAGATTTAATCCCACTGACGTCAGTAAAAGTGGAATAATAATCAAATAATGTTCCTGGATACAGCACCTGAGTAACAATAGGTAAGTGTTTAATATGTACATATTTAATATGTGATGTACATATATTCGTTTTTATACCGACTTTATTATTGGGAAAGAATGTGAAAAATAAACGAAAAACAAAAAAAGCAAACAAAAACAGACAAAAAGAAGCGTGTTAACTGTTATTTAGTTCTGCTGCCAACGGTCCTTTTGGTGTTATGATCGTGGCAAGAGGAGAAAGACAGGCACGGCCACCAACAACACTACATACATACAGTACAGCTTACGACGTGACTAAAAAATCCCACGATTCTTTCCTATTTTCTTGTTCCGTTGGACGCTGAGCCATGGGAAATCAAATTTATACCTCGCATCCATCTTCTCTTGGCTAGGTGCGAAAGACGAGTGGGGTCGTGGGCTCCGCGCGAGGAAATTTGCCTGTAATCCAAGTCGGTTTGCAGGGAATATATACGTGGCCATAATGTGCAACGTCTCGCGCACATAAACAAAACAACAGCAACAACAAAACGTCGCTTACAAAATTTTGCAGAGGGAAAGCGTCCGCGCCTTTATCTGATTTTGATTCTTGAATCTGATTCTGATTCTTGAAGCGGAGTGTTAGTTTCTGCTCACATTGTAAATATCTATCTCACTCTATCTCTCATTCTCTTTATTGCTGTTCCTTCACATCTCTCTGTTTCTCTCTCTCTCTAATCCCTATAGTTTCCTGATTCTCTATCCTACATTTTGGACATCGCATCCTTTTGGAGATATATTACTTCATTCCTTTTGTTCTCTTTCACTCATGAGAGAGAGAGAGAGGGGGGGGGGAGATAAAGAACAAGATATTCCAATCTATTCACCCTGAAAGTTAATATTGATGGGACAATATCAGCTTTCTCCCTTGTGATGTAAAAGGAACTAGTTCCGCGTGTCCCAAGTGAAAATGGGGACCAAGGTACCTAATCATTTGCGAGTTACGGATTTTTTCTTCCTCTCTGTATTCACACCAACATGGCACCTTGAGGCATTTCTGAGTATCGTGTGTTCCCGCCAAATGACAGCAACAGGCATTAGTATTCGCCAGTGATCTTCAAATGTTGTTCAGGGGTAAATGCTCACGTGTACATGCTTGCGTGGGAGTCTTTCGCTGGAAGAATGCTTTATGTCCGCAGGAAATGTTCTCCTCAACTTTTCATTCGAAAATGCAACACATGAAAAATTTACATGTATCTTATACAAATACAACGCACTCTATATCTCCACTTGCAGTTTTCCCGGGTATATATATATATATATATATATATATATATGTATGTATATATATATATATATATATATATATATATATACATAATATATATATAATGTTTATATATATTAATGTTTATATATGTATGTATATATATATATATATATATATATATACATATGTGTATATAATGTTTAGATAGAATGTGTGTGTGTGTGTGTGTCAAACATGTATTATAAACTTGCATGCGCGCAAACACAAATACATCACGTCGTGCTTTGTAAGAGTTGCATGCACATGCATGTTTAGTTGCATAACAAGTATTCGGAAAGCGTCATTAATGCACTGCAAACTAGATTCGTGAGCAACGAATGAAACATTATAAAATACTGAATCCAGATACATTTATATCTTAATGAAAAGTATTTGGAAAGTATAATACATCAACATCTACACCCGATAACAATCTTTGATGGCGCTCTGCGAAAACGAGTCGGCTTTCAACACTAATACACGGTACCCTCTCCTGCTTTTTGTTCACCGTATTGTCCACATTTCCCCTCAGGGAGCATCCAACACAGGGTACCTAATCCTTGGGAAAAGTCTTGTCCCATACATCATTCTTTCCAGCTCATGTAATATTCCTACATCTCTTCCACCTAATCTCTTTACACTTGCCTATAAGCCATTCTCTCTCTCTTATTTCCCTCTCTCTCCTTTTTTCATCACATTCGTCTTTCCAGAGAGAATTTCTTTACCTGAAGCAAGTCTCTTTCCCTGTCCCTTTTAGTGTCGTCTCAGTGTACTATCACCCCTAATTTCTCCGCCGTCTTTCTCATCTGTCCATGCGCATAGCTTTAAAAAAAGATTAATTCCTGTCCCCGGATCTTTTTCTCTTTTTTTTTGTAGAGTCTTTTCTTTTTTCTTCTGCTGATCAATCTGACGAGGACACGAAATCTTAATCGCAGCCTCGCCGACATTAGCTACTTCTATACAGGAAGGGCATGCAGGGACTGTCCTGGATGCCTTTTAGCGCATTACATCAAATCCATGGCATCATATTTTCCTGGTGTTTCTTTTTTAATTTAAACAACTGGCATTACCCTGTCGAAGATAGGTTTACCGTGTTCTCCTTCAAAGCATCACCTTCGGCCAGCTATAGTGTTTTCCCGGAATTTGATTTTTTTTTTCACACTTCGTTGGAGACTCCCCCCCCCCCCCCCGTCGTTTTATGCACGTCACAAATAGGACAGCTTACTTATGCTGCTCATGAAAGTATAGTTTTAAAAAATGTATGCCTTAGTAGTGCACGTCAGAAAATTTGCTTATGACTCATTTGCATTTATGCCGCTCCTTGTTTTTTTATTACCATAAAAACACACAAAAAAATATCATTTTAGGAATCTATTTCTCTTATTGAATCGTTATTCGTCTACCTTTTGAATTGCTCAGTGTTTTGAAGAAGGATCGAATCATCATCCACGACTAGCAATGCTTCTAAAAACTTCTCATCTGCGGAATAACTGGAAGGGTTTTTCTTATCATTATTGTCCCTATATTTCCCCTTTACTCTCCCTCTCACCACTCACATTAGCACGTCGCCGCTATTAAAGAAAAGCAAAAAAAAAAAAAAAAGACAACGCAGAAAAAACATGCCGTGAAAACAGAGTGAAAATGCAAATGTAATAACTGACTCAAGCCCCCCCCCCCCCCCCCCCCGGCCTCCTCCTTCAGTTTTAAGACGGAGAAATAAGATGACGAAAGGGGCAATTTGTGGAGATAAAATTTACTTTTTGTGTCGCCAGCTGACGGGTCGGGCGCAGTCTTCAATCTACAGCAGGGAAGGAGACTCGTCGAGCAAACATGAGAGCGTCAAGGAAAGTGCACAAAATGAACGATGCAACCGTTGACTATGATGAAAGGTCATGGGATTGAAATAAAGTGAGGTAAACGACTGTTTATGGCCGAGATCACGGAAGACTGGTTGAGAACAAAAATGCATGCAGCTCCAACTCTGCCCCCATCCCATCTCTCACCCCCATTTTTCTTGGCCAATTATAATTGAAACGCAGGATAACCCTATACAGATTGATTTATATCACATTGATATCCATATCTCAGAGCTGAAAACATAGATTTAAAACTAAAAGATACAGTGCCATTAATTGAAATAGGCTTAATGACGGAAAATATTTTGCTTCAGTTATCGACAAAGTTGTCCCGAGCACATCGTTTCGTTCGAGATCAAAGCGGCGCTTTTCATCACCAGCTAGACAGGTGCAGGCCGGCGGCGCCTCAGGCA
The DNA here is from genome assembly GCF_040938485.1 of Diadema antillarum. Classification (NCBI taxonomy): domain Eukaryota; kingdom Metazoa; phylum Echinodermata; class Echinoidea; order Diadematoida; family Diadematidae; genus Diadema; species Diadema antillarum. Next base: position 2,268,259 of record NW_027270926.1, on the reverse strand, counting down.
GAATCTTCAGCACAGTCGTTATATCGGAGGTAGACAAGCACAATCTTGGTAGTTTCCTTTTTAAATCCACAATTGTTCAGCATTTTCTGTAATCAATCTGCATTACAGCACAATTACTTCACTGGGAGATATTCCCTTCCCTTTTGAACATTATTATCGGAAGTTTCTAATCATTATTTTTCGTCCTTCAGCATTTTGCCTTATGTACTTGGACTCCATTTAATCTTTTGATTCAACATGAAGAATTACACATGTATAGACATCATTATGTAAAAGGCAAAATAAGTTTGTTCTATGTTATCACCACAAATTAGAGGAAATTTAGAAAGCGTTATTTTGAAAAAGAAAAGAAAAGGAAATATAATAAGATGGTTCGCTGACATTTTTGGTTAATAATGGAATATGTCTTACTCGAGTAGTATAAACATTCTGATCTGGTTTCACTTTACTTTACGACATAATTATTGACTATTGTCTGTCAGTTCCTTGTTCTAAATTGATAGATAGATAGATAGATAGATAGATAGATAGATAGAGAGAGATGGATAGATAGATATAGACAGCGTGAGATAGAGAGAGGAAGAGAGAGACATAGAGAGTTAGAATCACAAAACGTCGTATACACACTGCTAATACAGTAATACACGTGAATACATGTACACTCACATTTTTGTCATCTTCCCCTGTGTCTTCTGTCCTTAATATTCTTTACCACAATAAGAGAACATATATGTATATATATATATACAGAGAACCTCTGTCGAATATATAATATGATTATATATACATATATATATGTATATGTATATAAACATGTATATGCATATATATATATATATATATATATATATATATATATATAATCTACTATATATAAAATCATATTATATATTCGACAGAGGTTCTCTCAAAATGTCAGACACAAAGTGTGTTGGTAAACTGATGCAAAACTTTTGTTGACATGGCTAACAAATTAAACCTGTTTTATCGACCGTCACGATGACCGCCTACCACGCCACAGCCTAATGCAGTTTGATGTTTGGGTATGCCGTTTTACCTTTCGCCTTTCGTGTGACCGAAGGACGAACACTCGCGAGGGAGAGAGAGAGAGAGAGAGAGAGAGAGAAAGGGGGGGGGGATTTTGAATATCGAGAAAGATTTGGTGTAGAATTACACTGGTTGCTGAAAGCGCAAACTTCCTTTGGACCATTGCAAATTACGCCTCAAATAACCAGGGAAAGGAGGAACATTAACACAACGTTGCGGGGTACTTGTTGCACATGATCTTAAAGATAAAGAAGAAAGAAAGTTGTGAACTACAAAGTCACCATCCCTTATCTTGACAACCATGTAAACTGAGTTGAGAGATCTGTAGGCGACAAGACTTGCTCGTAGACGACTGCATACTGTTTTTTTTTTGTTTTTTTCGCCTTGTAATTTTAGAGTAATTCACAAATTTTACTAGCTATGCTTTTCTTGTGAATTCCCCTTTTCCATTTAGAGTTACAAAATAAGATTGTTTTGCTTACTTGCTTATTTATCTAAACACCAAAGTTGATGTCATTATGATATTGTATTCATGTTTTGTTGAAACTTATGTGATTCAAAGTTCCTTAAAATATTATGTACTCATGTAAGCTTTATATATATTGCTTTGTATTACTTATATGGAAATAAAATCATTTGAATTGCATTGAATTGAATTGAATTGAATTGAGTTGAATTGAACTCCTCTTAAGGACAGAAGCAACATATTGTGGTGCAGGGTTTAAAGAACATGGATTAAGAAAAGACATTTACGTGCAACACTAAGTAGGGAATTCCTTGCATACAGAAAGCCACTTTGAGTAAACTGTCGCAAAATCAAAAAGTCACTTGCCGCAGAAGGGGATTTATTTAGATATATTTATTTTGACCAGGTTTCTTTTTATTTTAAATGTAGGATTTGAAAGAGTGCATCAATGAGCCATCCGATGACGAAAAAAAAATGGGAGTTTTGATTTACATTTGATTGATGACGCACTCTATCAAAATCTGCAATAAAACCAAAATGGCTAAAAATATCACTAAATCCCTTTTGCGGGCATCCAGTGGATCAAGTGGAAATCTAAAGCGATATCGAGCTTGAAGCAGAGCTCATGAACAGCATCCCTCTCTTGAAACATATTTGAAACTCTGAAACTTTGATACTGGAGAGAGACATTTACATGTAGGCTACATCAAAACTTTTACAAGGACAGTATCACGGAGAAGCGGTTTTGTGAGAACATATTAATGTCTTAAGCTTCAGAATGAAAAACACCTTCATGCAGATTCGAAAATGGTAGTGAGGTTGTCATTTGTTGTTGTTGTTTTTTTCTTTTCTTTGTAGAAGCTAGACTGCTGCCTAGCATAAGCTCTAAATGTCACTTTCACTAAAGACGCCAGTTTTACAAAACACAAAATAACCACGTTATACCTGATACGTTTGAACGTTTCAAATTTACCAATGCATCATTCGCGCTCGTACTCGTCCCATTTCACTAACCTGCTTACCTCCAAGAACAGCATAGAGAAAACTATCGTCCTTACTCACATACTCACATACACATACACACACACACACACACACACACATACACATACACACATACACTCTCTCTCCACTGATATATATATATATATATATATATATATATATATATATATATAATTATATATATAATACTCAGTCTGTAAATCACGTAACAAAACGCAAACTGCCTCAAAATTTGTCTATCAAGAATAAACTTTTGGTGTTCAGCATACGTTTTCAGAGAGTTTTTCTGTTGATGCATATATAAGTTATATAACATATTTGAATATAATCACATTCAATTTATCCACTCTTTACGAATCAAAAACAAATCGTCCATACACTATTGCTGGAAACGAGCACTCACACTCCTACTGACTTCCATAATGAGAATTCCAATACAAAGGATATATAAACATCCGTCCTACAGTTTTATATTCCCCAGCCCTTCATCAACGTTCTTCCCTGCTCCCTGTCCTTTCTGAAGGGGCTCACAAATATTCCCCATCAGCAAACTCTTCATCATAGGTCCAACCTGTTTGCTTAGGCGAGAGTGCATAGAATAACACAGAGGCTAAAACACTCCATGTTTAAATACCTAAACATCTAGGTCACTTTTAGACTACTTTTAAAGTCGACTCGCAGTTTCATCGCTGTCATTTTAAATCAACGTGTTTATCATCATCAAAAAGCGGTAGTTTATTTTCATGCTGAACCTATAGATCAAATCGTAAGAGCCATGTTGTCAACAATTCCTATGTAAAGAATAACTGAGTAGATATGCAATAAGCGTCAACTTTGATGGACGATCTACATCGTAATGGCATCATTTCTTGTAATAAATATGACATGACATCCTGTAAATTAGAAAAGCTGTATATCATAAACACGATAAATATGGTATGGGTGCAGCGTTGTTCTTTTTTTCTCCACGCATATAGCTTTAAAGGACACCTGGCAACCAAATATTGGTTGATTTCTGCAAACCACAAATTCAGGAACTATTTAATTGAAATTCGTATCACTTTTTTTTTTTTTTTGGGGGGGGGTATTATTTTATTTGCACCATTTTTTGTTTTTGTTTTTGTTTTTCTCCTTGTTTCGGTCATTGTTGTGCCCGTGCTCCTCATCTTAATCTTTAACTCGATTTTAACTGGGACCTACGCTCAACAAGCTCGCTTTTAAGTAGGTTCCTTCATATTTCTTTAGCATTCATTCACAGATTCCAAACTTCATGGATCGACCACTATATGTTTTATATATTTGTAATATTTTATGTATGTCTCCAGCTGGATATCATGTATTTCATTTAATTTTGTTATATTTGATGTATTTTTTTCATTGAGAGATATGAAAATAAATTGATATTGAAATTGAAATAGAAATCAAATTCCACCCCCTTAAAAACTGTCTTGACTTTTGTGATATCACAATCTGTAGCCCTCTGAAATAAGCATAAAAATGATAAACTTAAGCACGTTACCTTGGCTGATAACTCACACTTGCAAAGCATGTCTCATCGAATTACAAATCAAAACTTTTCACTGCTTTGTAAAAATTCAACAGGATTGAATCCATGTGCCAAGAACAGACGTGTAGCTGCACTGTGCACCTGGTTATGACAAGGAGCATACCACTTGGTACTGTCATACTTATTTCTGCTGGCTTTAGTATTGATGATATCACCAATGGTAAGGATTTTTTTTTTTAGGGATGAAGATTAATTGGTGCAACAAATAAAGATATTAGATGAATGAACATTAATTTTGATTGATATGTTGATGAAACAATTCTTGAATTTGTAATGTGAAGACCTGTTCACTAGCAGAAATCATCATAGGATCTAAATACACAGGGCAGTCAGGGGACCTTTAAGGAAGTGATGTCCCCCATTACCGGATCTTGAAAGATTATTGGACAATGACAACGAGGATGGGGACTTTCGGTGGTATTTATGCGGTGAACGAGAACGAGTTACTCTCAGGAGACTTTCTTGCATTGCTCATTATTTATATACACGCATCAATTACAGGCATCTATCTTATGTTGTTTTTTTGTCCAGTTTAGTTGTAATCCCCTTGGCCTTACATACATACAAACACACGCAAGCACATATATGTTATGTATATGTATGTATATATGTATATATACATATAAAGAGAGAGAGAGAGAGGCCATGTCATTGCATGTTATGTTAAAAAATGTTTAAGTACAAATAAGAGGCACATCAGTTGACCTTTGGTTGAGTGTTAATATAGCTTAGAACATGCATCAGTTTAGAATAAAATATATTCGAGCAAACAGTTTTCTTCTTCATAGAGCTGAAGATGGTTTCATTTTAGCTTGCAGCAGCACGTTATAAATTCATATTGTGGATGATTTCGATTAAAAAAATAAATCAAGCAAATAATTTCAATTACCTCTCACAATAATATTCTGAGATTCTTCTCATTTTCATTTGCTCCTCCTCCACCTCCACTTCCATCTCCTTTTTGTCTCCACATATCATTGTTTTGGGGGAGAGAAGGGGAATTGTATGGGGACGGGTTCGACTGTCAAGAAATTCCATCATTTAGATTGTAGTCATCTAATTTGCATTCACGCCAGACCCTCGCGGGAAATTGCCTTCGACCGCCGAGTGGAATGGCGACAAAGCGAAGCCCGGGATATTCTATAGATCCTCTCTGCCTTCTTGAGCATTCACGAGAGGACTCGCTGTCCGACAGCAACCGCCAACGAACAAGGAACAACAGCTGTAACACCAATAGGAGCAACAAGAGGAGCAACAACATGGGAGCCATTTCATAAAAAGCTGTTTGCAATCCATTCTTGACAGGCCTCCACAATCACCAACAACTGACAGACACATAATTCACTTGTTTCCATATTGTAGTAAAATGCACTCAAACCACTTCCTCTCGCGCTTCTTATCATTCTCTCTTCTCTTTTCAATCGCTGTCCTCCTATTTTTTTTTTTGTCTCTTTGTATTTCTCCACTTATTTACTCAGAGCCTATGCATTTTGTTTTCCCTCGATGGTGGTCCCCTGTATTCCTTATCTATCATCGACAACAAGATTAATGACAACATTACTTGTCAGGCAAATATCTCCTTTGTAATATTTAGTATAAGTAATATTGTACCATGTATGTCATAGTTGTGCAGACAATATTATGTCATGTAATTTAAGTAGCACGGTATGCGTAATTTTGTTTGTGTTTGTAAATGCAAAAGCAAAGATGTAGATAACTTCAACCCAAAAGTTGCAATGGGACATATTACTGATAAAAATGTTAAAACGTTCCCGACTGATACACAGCTATGTCGTTCTCTGGCTTCAGCTGTTGCTACCATAGTAACTGCTATATGAAATTGAACCATAATATAGGTGACTCCAAAGATCTTTTGGACGGACGTGGAACCTCGAGTAGTTAAGATCTCTGAATACATGTTTGCTCTATGTAGTATCAGATAACAGGCTAAAGAGGAGCAAATTTATCCATAATAGTGAATATCTGCGAGAAGCACTGTCGGCCCTTTTCTCGACTACTCTCAATGCCCTATTTTTCATTTTTTTTTTTCGGGGGTCGGGACAATATTTTCTTTTCACATTTCAAACATTTCAGCATCTTTGGGCGCCTCCAGGTCTGTAACTCTTCCTCTCTCAATGAGACTGGTTTACTAAAGTGATCAGGAAATCACTTCAACAAACAACTGTCAGCCTTTGGTCATATACTGAAAATAGATCAAAATAGGTCGACTTAGATTCTGATCAATTCTGAAATACGTCAATGGAACATTTAATCCCTTAACATTATGTTTAAAAAAATGTCTTTAACTCTACGAGTACAGAATTGGAAAGGTACGTGACTCTGGGCAATGCCATTACTATATACTGAAGATAATGATAAACAGCAATGTAATAACAGATGTAGCGAAGCAGTCTTAAACCACTCCGCTGGGGGAAAGAAAATGTTTTTCGAAGGGGACTCTTGAGAAATAGGTAATGCCGAGACATTGAAGTGGATCTGACTCTTCCTCCTTTACGAGACAAAGGAGGAAAAGAAAGCAAACTCACAAACACTGAGTAAGAATGGAATTTCAATTGTTTTATCTGCACCGAATAAGGCTTCGTCTGTTGGAAAAGAAAAAAAAACCGTCCGCAACACAACAAAGCACTTCCGAATATTCTCTTCACGAATTAATGACAGCGGTCCGCAACGTTTCCTGTTGACGTTATAACATGTGATTTTGCTCGTGTCGTCAATCTGCAAAAATGTTGGGTGCATGCATGGGCCATCGCGTATACTCCTTAGAAGCGGTTGCTGCGGGATTTCGAATATGCCGCTCGGTTTTCTATGAGTCTATTATGGTTTGCATTGTTCTTGGTTGTTGGTTGTTTTTTGTTTGTTTGTTTGTTTATCTGATAGTTATAGTTAGCTAGTTTGTTTGTCTTTGTTATTATGTGTAACCACCCGTATAGATGGGAAATGATTATAGCTTCAATTACCCAAAAGTTATGGCACCTCACCCCATACAGCTTTGTGATCTCCATCGTCACGATATCAAATGTCGCCATGTTGGAAACTCTCAATCCGAGTAAGGAGCCCTGCCCCCGCATTTTACTTTTCCCTGATGTCTTTAGCTGTTGAGGAATTTCCGTTTCCCGGCAAATGCACGTCGCCTTTCCGTTTTAGCTTTGATTGTAAACATATCAAATACTACGTCATTTCAGAGTAAGATGTATTGGTATCTCTGGATTTAAATAAGAAAGAGTATAACACAAGACTCAAACAATACTATCCTTTCGTTACTCAAGGCAAGCAAGGTGAGTGGCAATGCCTAACTTAGGGCAATATCGGTGTACTTCGAGGATATCGCTATCAAATTTGCCAAATCCCTTGCCTTCGCTAACACATCGCTTACAGAAAAGAACTCTCGAACCTTTGAATGCAAAGTATCAATACCACTCCATTTAATTACGGAATGCGTCAATAGTCACACCGTGTGCATGTAGGTGATAATAATTCACCCCACGAGGTCTAAGAGTTATTGATGTAATTTCTCCTTGTCATTTTTCAGCATCAAGTGAACTAGCGTATGCCAAGAAAAGAAAGCACAGAAAAAAGAAAGATTTTCAACGCAAGATAAAAAAAAACAATAAAAGAGAAAAAGCAATACATCAATTAAACCATGAAAAGTCAAGATCACAGAATGCAAAATAAAAGTGGCAAAAACAAACGACAAAAATAACCTCTGTAAGGCGTCACTCAGAAAAGCTTTTATAGAAATTCTATTCAAATGACTCATGTACAACTACAAGCACTGGTTGTTGTACGGCAGCCGTTTTGATTTACACTTTTTGCTTCAAACAAAGTCGCTGTGACTGTATTATAGTAGCTGATTTTTCTCCCTCCAGATGCCTCTTCGATCTAAAATTACAGTAGTTCGGAAATATGTAATGATAATCAAGACTGAAAGAAATACAGCGCTTTATCTTGTCTTTCATAGGCCGCTTTCTTGTTTTTTAATTTAACTGAAATCAAACTACCAAAAAAAAAAAATGATTTCTATCTCAATGACGATAACATCATGATGCACAATGTGTTACAAAGTAAACTTATCTGCTCAGAACATACTAGTCAATCAAATTAAATGTTCTATATAGCTAGCCGGCAGGCAGAAGAAAACATCGGAACACGTGCCTCTTGTAATGTAAGGACGGTGTCTCAAAGAATTCAGAAGTTTCGCAGCATCACAATAGAGTCCTCGTTCAAGATAACTCTTTAAAGCCACATTGTGCTAAAGAATTATTTTCCGTCTTTTCTTTGTTGGAATATATCACCGTCTCTTGTCTACTGACAATGTCGTTACGTCGGTGGCACGACATTTCCTCCTGCGACAATTGATCCGGTCTTATTTTCTCCAAGGACTTAGGGTTATAATAGGGTTTTAGGTTTAGTGGATGTGAGGATTAGGATAAGGGTTATGGTTATGTTTATGGGTACAGTATTTATGTTTGGTTTTGTGTGAAGATATTTCATGACAGCAGTTGTCGCAGGAACACAGTAATGTAATAGAACCTGTTATGTCATCTTTATATCACAATCCAGTATCACTTTAAACTTAAATCACTTACACTTTAACGTTAAGCATTTACCCTTTCTATATGCGTCAAAATTGATTTCCTAGAACTCGATTTTGCCGTCCTGACGATTTTTCATTTTTCATCTTTTCCAAACAGCTCTTATGATATGTGTTAGCGTTTCACTGATACAGAAAGATGATCCTGAGTGTTCATGTGTGTATGTCCGTGTGTGCGTGTGTGCGTGCGTGTGTGCGCGCGTGCATGCGTGCGGGTGTGGGTGTGTAAGTGTGGGTGTGGATGTGTAGGTGTGTTCATGTCTATTTTTTTTATATGTATGTGTGTGCAATGTGCATCTATTTTCGTGGTCGTAAGTACCGTCTCGTATGTCGTTTTGAGCGAATGCGGAGGGAGCTACTGCATCGATCGCGTTAATTAGATTTGATTTAACATGGTTGCGCGAGGACCCATGATAGTTTGAGCTTGAATTCACCCCGGAGTCAGATGGGATATCAACTATCGGTAAACATTTGCAGTGGTCTAGTGTTTAAAGAAAAGAGTTCAACGTATAGTTGTCAGAAGAACTCTTCAAAATAAGATTTTAACTGCCATGTTGGTTTCACTTCACTTGACATTCTCAACTATCTCGGCAGTATTGCACAGCAAACCAACTCAAAAAGTTTCAGACGCAACTTTGGTTCGTTGAAAATATGATTTTCTTTTAACATCAATTTAATAATGTGCCCTGGGTTTCTCTTTTGTGTGTGTGTGTGTGTGTGTGTGTGTGTGTGTGTGTGTGTGTGTATGGTTCTTATAGATGGGTGGGTGGTAGTTTTCTATAGGTTTCCATTTTCTATGGTTCTTTAGAACGGAGAGGGAGGGGAGATGGAGGCGTGTCAGTCATTGTGTGGAGACAGATCCATACACCAACCAGCATCCAAAGAGACTATAATTGGATGAAAGTTAACCATCAAGATTAACTATTTTTCATGATCATAAACACTGCTATATAAACATTATAATTTTTTTTAGACAAATTCTTCTCCAGTCATATTTTCTGCCACAGATTTAGTTAAATCGAAAACTATTTGATCAAGTAATCAGCCATTTCTTTCGAGTCAATAAACATCAATTGTCATGGCAATGATCTCGAAAGAGCTCATCCTATTATAAGCATTCCTTTTCCTTATATTAGATGCTCTACATCTTCTATGCGTTTGAGTGTGTACAGTATGGGTAAAAGAATTGCAGAGACCCATCGAGACAGACAAAATTAAAAAATAAGGTAGCAGCAGTAATAAGATACAAATTGAACGTCTGATGCAAACAAGATATGATCATCGCAAATCTATGTTCTGGTTAATTTCAACAGATGTCGCCGATATATATATCCGCTGGTAACTATGGAAAATAAGAAACAAGTAAACCTCATTTTGATATTGGTACTGACGACTTGGGACCGTTCTTAGATCCCCTCGACGGAAAATATTGTCCCGCCTGTCGATATTCATCTCTTCTTACGTCCGGCAGTTAACTTCCTGGCGCGTCGCTCGTGGCGTCTTAAGCTCTACAGCTCAAGAGAACCAAAGAATGTATATAAAGAAAGAGAAATAGAGGGATTGATAAGGATAGATAGTCAGAGACAGTGAGGTACTCAGAGGGAGAGGAAAAAAGAGAGGGAGAGACGGAATATATAGAAGAGGGAGAGAAAATCAGAAGACAAAAGAGAGAGAGGGAAAGTTTGTGTTCGCACGTGTGTGTCAGAGACAGAAAGGAAAATATAGACAGTGATGGCAAAAAGGGGAAAAAGTATGGATAAGAAGGTAAACAGTCCATATCCGGTGTTTGCAGAGATGCTTTAAGGAAGAATGAGAGAGGGGAAAGGATGATTTCGAGAGAATGAAAAAGGAGAAGATGAATAGAGAGGAGGGGGGGGGGGTTGTTAGGGATGATTGATGAGAGATTGATTTCCTCTTGACTTTCTCACAGAGGAGAGCAATTAGTGTCTAAAATGGCACGTAACGTTTCGACCTTTTCGCAGGAATGTTTAAACATTTCAGGAACTGGAGCGTTTTCTTTCTCTTTTCGTTTGTTATTATTTTCACGACTTGCCGCCTCATGGTTTCGTCATTTGCCTTTGCATCTTAAATGAGTGCTGTGCTTAAATTTGCAATATTTTTTCCACATTTCTTTGTTTTCTCCTTATTCACCGTAAAATCGTCAAATAAGATACCCGTGAAAATGAGCAAAAGGATATGGGATTCCATCGGGATTCGAACCCGAGACCTCCGGAGTGTTCTTACCAGAAGCCCCTTAATTCTCAATGCTTGTGTGGTCAAAAGCTTGTATAAACCTGACATAAACCCGAAGGATAGAAATCAATTTAGGAATAATGCGAGGGATCACCGAAGTGATGCATTTAAATGCATTTGATATTATGTATATATTTTGGTCAGTTTCTCTTTGCTTGCATTCAAAATGATAACAAATTGCAATTGGAAAAATAAACTAAATCGAAACTAATGGACTGCCCTGCTCAGCTCGGCCTTCATCATTCATGGGCGTGCCGGTCTTCCGAGGGGTCAAACCTCAAGCAAAAAGTTACACTAGTTAATAGTTGACTGCAATCGTTAACTGGCATTCACACACACAAAAAATGCATATTGTGCTTTTGTGGACTATAAAAAAAAACCCATTTGATTTAGTTGATCGAAGCTCGCTTTGGATTAAATTACTGATAAGACTGAAGCACGGGATTATCAGAAAATTGTTGCGTGTAATAATCAAAATTTATAGCAACGCTCTATCTTGCATTTCGCAGCGAAAATTTGTGTGTCAAAAAATGCTGGTATTGACAGCACGATGCATTTCTTGAGTTCTTTTCCATTTTGTATACATGAGTGCTTGATCATGTCAAGAAGACGAGAAAAAACATCATACCTTGAAAAAAAAATCTTCCTCCATAACCCCTCCGTGTTGGTCAAACCAGCTTTTGTCGCATGAGCTAGCGGCACAGCGCCAAAGACATTATGGTCAACAAACAGCCAGTGACAACAACAAACACAAAAATGTGAAGACAGGGAAAAAGGACGCACACACACACACACACACATGAATTCAAACAACATATACTACATCACATTCGATTTCAGTGATTACTACGGGTCCTTCACACGCATGTACGATAGATTGATATCCTACACAATTAAGAGCTTGATATGCTTCTAGATGCAAGCAGTCACGACCGAGCATTTTGATCGAATGCTTGCATTTTTTTTTTACTCTTCCTCACACCGTCTTTGATGTATAGATTTGTCTTCCTCAATGGTTCGAAGGGAAAGTGCTTCGGAGGGCGTTGCTCTGCATTAAACTGAAAGAAGAAGTCGTTCTTTTCCTTATTCCCTCTTTTTTTCTGGTTGGGCAACGTAGTTCATTGTCGACTTTTTGCAAGACGTTTTAGTCAGCAGATCAAAACGGAGACAAACCGCCTTTGATTCAGTGAACATGTAGTCTACATTGGCTTCTGACGATAAAGATTAAAATAAATCTCTTTGTAAGGCCTTTGGGTGTCGTTTGATAGCGACAGTAACGAATTAGACACTTTAAAATTATCAACCATTGTTAATACATTGGCAGATTTGTCAGCAATGCTTATCATCTTTCCAAGCAATGCTAAACCATAGCGTAGATTAAACTGAGGAACAAGATACAACCAGATTCTTCCGTCGAAATGTTTTCCTCGTCACGTACGCCCATGATTTGTTTAATCATAGCTACTACTAAAACACTGATCAATTCAGTGCTTATTTACGTCGATGTTGGGCAATTTGTCAATCAGTTGCAATGAAAACACCTCGGCGGAAGAATTTCATGAATTTGAATAATTACGCAGTACCCGCTGCATGCTATGAGGATTAGAATCAACACTTGCTGTCGGGCGGAAGCTCGATGGTCTAGTGGAGATGACGCCTGTCCGGAGATCAGGAGGTCTTAGGTTCGAATCCTGCTCGAGTATGTACGCCCATGATTTTTTATCATGGCTACTACTAAAACACTGATCAATTCAGTGTTTATTTACGTCGATGACAGGGCACTTTGTCAATAAGTTGCAATGAAAATATCTCGACGGAAGAATTTCATGCATTTGAATAAGATACAACCAACTTCATGACTTAACAAGTGTAACTACCAGGACTACTCTTTCGAGTTGAAATGAAACTAAAATGGAAAAATAAAACCCGAATATGTATGTGTGTATGATATATATATATATATATATATATATATATATATATATATATATTTGTGTGTGTGTGTGTGTGTGTGTGTGTGTGTGTGTGTAACATATCTGCGTGTGAAGGGTTTTAATGCAGAAACAGATGAACGGTATCTTTATTTCTTTTTCAGTGTGACAAATTAAATCATCAAATAAAGAAAAAGAAAAACCCTTCTATGATACTGTACTTGTTGCATAACAAAAAAATAAATCTTTTGGAAGATATTCGAATTATCACATATACATTGGTACTTTCTTTTTTTAGCAGCTGTAATGTAAGATATGACAAACTGATGAAAATAGATATATGTTTTTGCATTTAAACTCTTCACACATATAAACTGTCTGAATATATAAATATGCATGATTATATAATTATATTTGTGTGTGTGTGTGTGTGGTGTGTGTAATATGATTACAAAAAATTATACAGATATAAAGCCAAAATAAGGGCGAATACAGAAATACAGAAGAGAGAGAGAGAGAGAGAGGAAAGGAAGATAGAGAGAGAGAAAAAAAAGGTCGCAATTGTTTTGGGGAACGTTTATAGAAAGGCATATCCACTTCTACTTTGACGAATCGTGGCATTTAGATTAAACTAGAAGGAGAACTTTTCATATTCCTTGCGTTCCGTGACATTTCCATGCAGTTTTCATGGATGAGAACTGAGAGTAAAATATTGATAACTTTGTCCGTCGTGGCGGCATAGAGAAAGGACTCCCATGCAAGCTAGTTGGTATTATACCTACTACGTATAGCCGACGAGGGGGGGGGGGAGCACTTTTGCAGAAGGCCGTCAGACAACCACAGCTCCTAGAGGCAAAAGAGGCACGTGTACAGTAGGCCTATAGCAAAACCCAAACAGCGAATTACTATCACCAATGGCGTAACCACCCAATTTATTCATGACGAATACGAACGCAGAGGCTTTCCCCTGTATTTTAGTTTGTCAGCGATTACTATGCAGATCTAAGCCTGACTGTGTGTGAGTTACAGAGTGTGCGATGATACACTGTAGGCCTATATAATTTTGTAACAACGGTAGCGGCAACGGGTAATTCGAACGTTGCATTTGATTTAGTTATTATGGAGTGAATATGCCGTAGTCAACGTTTTGATGACAACTTGCTTGAGTTCAGCTTGTTTCCCAGTTTGATGCTGTTGCGGTTGCGTCAGCAACATAATTACAGGGGACGGGGGAGGACGAATCAGTTGCAAACTCAATTTTTCATCATTTACATGGAAATATATCAATTAATGATTATCATTATGGGAATTTCAGGCTTTGGCGGCCATCTTTGTGTCTTCTTGAATATCTCAAAATTTTCAAAGAAATAAGAATTGCATCATTCAGATTCGGATTCAGCAACCTCAAAATAAGGGTAAAACCACCAAAAGAAATTTAGGCAACCGCTAAAACAAGATTCGGCCCAAAATCTGACTTTGGCACACAAACTACTAGTATAAGGATTGCATGAATAATCAATCATCACAGATACGTATCTCAGTGAATTTAAAAACCAACATACCTGTTGGAATAGATAATGACCTTTTCTGCTGATGTGCAAAGTGAAACTACGAACTGGCTTATTGTAATTGTATATCTAGAAATGCTTCTTCAGTGTAAGCATTGCTCTCCCAGAAGGCTTTGGCATCGTTGTCAGCGATTCTTTACACCTCTGTCTGTATATCCATAGCAACGAACCAAGATAGGGAATTCCGGAATCAGTGACCCTCACTTCCTCTGGTGTATAAATCCACCTGCTATAGACGCCTCCACGCACGAACGGGTTAATGATGACGTTTTGATTTCCTGAAAGTGGTGACAGCTTCGCGTATAAAGTTACCCCTAAATGAACAGCATCAAAACGTTATAAAGTGTGCGTGTCCTTGTGACCAGTGATTCGATGATTACACTCTCAAGTTGTGTACGGCGTGACTACTTTTACCTTTCCTTTCTAACTTAGAACATAGAGTTGTGTAACGAGTGATAATGTAATCGATCACGGTTAAGCGAAAAATGTGGCGAAGTGAACGACATTAGCGACATGCTCCTGTACGATAGTGAATATTTGTCAGAGTTCAGACATCACTCTTTTGTAAGAACTTGGGTAACAGGTATGTACATGCATGTATGTTTTTTTGGTATATATGTGTATGTATGATAACTGAATGAATATATACATATATATATATATATATATATATATGATTTTATAAAAGGGAATATGCAAACAGACATACTATTGTAAAAATTCATAACAAGTTATACAAATACGCGTATGCGTATAATATTTGCAGGCATTCTGTTATAAATCAGTGATTAGTTGACATTTTTACTTGAATTCCTTACTGGAAAATAGGCCTACAAATCAAGAAGCATTCCCAAACCAGGAGTTGATAATATAACATCATCGTTAAAGGTTAGCAAAACCATAAAAAGGGTATAGATGTAAACATGGACGATCGAGACAGCCCTCCTCCCACAATTTAAGAAACCTGCACTTTTGTTTTCATTTTATTTGGCGGGAACCGTGCTCAAGGACACGCCTGAGCCCATACAATACTGACTGACATGGAGGAAAACTCTCTCCTACAGCCAGTCACCAAATCAATGTAGGTCAATTATGTGGCGACATTTGTTTTCCCTACGTCTCTTAGGTTCATAACCGTTACCAGGCAAGTTGCCCCGCACGGAGAGTAAAATAAATCGATACTGGCCTGTCCCTTATGAAGCTGATCAGGAACCAAGTAATTATTGCGCAGGGGAGAATGGCGGTTCTATAGGCACGAACCCCCAGGGACGGTATTGTTTGCGTTTTATTGTATAGCGACAATATCCTAAGAGTTCATATCTGGGTTTTTTTTTTCATTTCTTTTATACAACCTGATGCTGATGAACATTTTCTGCATGGTTGTCTTGCGTTTAATTGTGTACTGTACCAACTTCGTGGGCACACTCGCTCATCTAAACTCTGATTTAATTCTTCATTCAATTCTGTGTGAAATGTAGGCCTAAAAGCCAGAGTAGACCACCCCCACCCGACATAAATCAAACGTTAATCATAAAAGGAGTGCTTTGGAGTGTGGCTGCTTGAGGACACTGATATAATTGCACTCGCGCATGTTTACGTTTGGTCTATCATAACCGATGGAATCAAGCCATTAAAGTATCTGGGCTTTATTTAGGAAAACATAGCTGACAGGGCATACTTTTTTTAGGTCTGAAATGTTGAAATCAAGTTTTTGATTGATTCGGTGAATAGCCCATATTCAGCGACGCCATCTTCCATGGGGTCCAGAATATCAAAATTACAAATGCAATACAATATAAAAATATGAAAAAATTGCATATTACAATTGGTCCATGCAAATTACAAAGGAAAAGATAGGGAAAAAGGAGGTACCATATAGGATTACAAATAATAGCCTGTATTACCTGAAATAATTACAAGTTACCTGTATTAATTGAAAACTTTAACGCCACCGAGACTATTTCCAGACTGCTGAAATATCGCCCAGATTTTGCATTTAGCGTATCTCTATTTGAAAAAAAAAAAAATATATATATATATTCACTCCAAATTCACCACGATTTCACTCTGAATTCACTCCTTTGTGAGTGAACGTTTTCACTCGTTTTATATGTATGTACATGTATATATATATATATATATATATATATATACATACATATATATATATAAACATATACATATATATATATATATATATATATATATATATATATATATTATTCGGCAATACAACATACTATCATTTCTGTTAGAACTACTTATCAATATCTACTCTAAATTTCACTTGCCTGATCAGATATTTTGGTATGGTATATTACTAATCCAAAGATCTGCTCTTATTTCAGCGATAAAGATGATGATCATGATCATGATCTTTACGATAATTACTTCTTTGTAACTGATTTCCAAATTGCTCTATACATCGTCGTAAATAAGCACTGAATTGATCAGTGTTTTGGTAGTTTCTTTTTGCCATTAAGCACTGATCAATTCAGTGTTGTTTTTACGTCGTTGTGTAAGGGCAATTTGTCAATCAGTTGAAATAAAAACAACTCGACGCAAGAATTTCATCAATTTGAATTAATTCCTTGCGTCACAAGATTGGGTGGGAGTCTTCCTCCCCCCCCCCCCCCCAGGTCTAGTAGACGAATCTTCTGTTTGAAAGACACACCCACCTCTCTCCCTCTCTTTCTTTCTGAGCATGCAGCGAGTAAACCCATCTCCCTTTGCTTGCCAGAAGATCTGGCGGCGTCTAAGCCGGGATCTTCTTTTAGACTTTCAAGCCAAGCGTAAACCCCAAACTGTCCCGGCCTCGATTCTCGATGACGGATAGGAAATAATCGCGGATATTTTTCTTTAAAATCCTTCCACCTGTTTGCCCATTGAGTGAAGCTTATTTCCGGATCGAGGTCGACTCTGTAGCACTTCATAGTTATTTCTAGTGTCCCTTCTATTTTCTTTTCTTGCCAGCACATTATCTCGAAAATAGCTGAATATGCGAGCTATTGTAGGTCCCCACATCACACTTTTCGTACAAAAGTATTAGAATGTGTAGGACGACTGAAAACAACTCCGTGATCGAGTTTCTGTTATAGAAGTGAGATTTACAAAATTGACTTTAGCGCACCAATTTCAAAGTCGCAATCACAGGGAGGGGATTCCCTGAGAACTTTAGCCAATGTTCCCTGCATTATGAGCTAAATCAATTTGAAAATACCCCGGCCAACCTACCCACCAACAAATAAACAAACAAACAATAGGCACACTCAATGACGAAATACAAATGACAATGGTCAAAATGATGAATTAGGGTGAAGAGCCTCACTATTATTTCTGTTTTTCATGTTATTGAAATGAGAGCATATGTCATTCTCATGAGCGAATCGATTTGAACCAACTTTTGGCAAAAACACAAAACGACTATTTTGTGGCAGTTGCTGATTATCGCGAAAAAAACAAACCAAAACAAAATTAAATTAGTCTTACACATAACGTCCTGCCCCCACTAAAAATTGTCCGTGTCGGTGATGATAGCTTACGTGAGCTTCTGCAGAGTGTTTTAGGCTCGGTTATTGTTGTCGTTGTTGTTGTTGTTGTTGTTGTTGTTGTTGTTGTTGTTGTTGTTGTTGCTAGTGTTTTTATTTCGATGGTCCATTCTCCAAGAGGGATGGACATTAATCACTTGTAAATTACTGAACCAGCGATTCATAGCAGATATCATTTGTACGGTTACTCTCAAAATGATATTAGATCATCGTGCTTGGAATACCAATTACTTTGCGTACGTGATGAGGCTTTTCAAAAGTTTATGGAATGACAGACAAATAAAATCTCAGCCTCAAAGGTCCAATGGACCTGATGAATGCATCCAAACATCCAAGTTTACCTTGTCATGAAGACTAATAAACTTTAGTAAAATTCCACGGGAAAAATTATCTGAAATATTATTTCGCATACACTAAGTTAACCTATATGACAAGCATCACCGAAGACATTGTTTAAGGGTATTGACATAATCAGCTTTCTACAGATTAGCATAATATTTATCAAGGAAAACCGCAGGGAAGTCAAACCACATGTTCGCTGTTGTCAAGTATTCTTAGTTTTTTTCTTTGTGGTGGCTAAACACCGAGGTCAAATATGGTAGAAGTAAGCACGGTGTAAGGATTTAACAGCGCATTGTAATTCCGCAACCATGACGACAAGAAAATAACAGTATGCATAAACTCGTCGATATTATATTGCATACACCGACTGTTTCCTGACTATCAAGAGAAGCTGAAAAATTTGCATTCGTCTCCTTCAATACAAAGATGAATAATGAAAATAAAGCGTTTACAACCTCACATCACAGGAAAAAAAATTTCTCCTTTAATTCTTTCTTATGTGTAAGATAAATCCCCCTTTTGATGGCGAGTGCGTTAAGGTTAAAGCTGTCAAAGAACAATTTTCTACATATGCCACGTCTTGTGGAAAAGAAGAAGATGACAGTACTTACACATAGGTATGATTGATCGCACAAGGCGTTTACTTTTGGTGTTAAATCTTAAAATTGGATTTTTGGTCATCACCATCGAGCTCCAGTACTGGGTAACAAAATCTGGTTTGTTTGTGTTGTTTTTCCCCTCTCACAATCTTCATTATATATGCCATTTACATTTGAAATTTCTTGTACAGTTAAGAGTGAAATTCCATCCTCTTCTTCCATCATTCATATCTGCAAGAGAGCATGTGTGTGCATTTACAAAACTTCTCGCAATTTTATGGTAAAGTCAACATGGTCAACCTGGAAAGTATCACTAAAAGTGTTCGGATCTATGTATTTGTTGGCACTCCGCTATAATTTGTTTTGATTGATATATTTGCCATATGATTACAATATATATACGATGCATTCCCTACTGACAAATAAAGAATATAGAGAGATGGACAGAAAAGCATCTTTTTTTATGATCTTGCAGGCAGCGATAGGTACAGAACTAACAACCACATGTAATTTCAATTTATTTTCCTTTTTCTCAATGGCAAGTACATCAAATATAACCAAATAGAATGGAACATGAAATCCACCTTGGATGCGCAAACAAATACTAATATCAAACAACTGGTCGGTGTTTTTCATTATATTGTACAACCATGTGGCTAACATGGCTAATGCAGGACAGAAGTCGTTACATTGCCTGAAGGGACGTCACATCAGGCAATATCAGGCAAGAATTTAACTAGCTGCCGAGGGGGCTAGAATAAAATGATGTGTATCTTTAGACCTTTGTAATAACAATTAAAAAAAGTTAATCTTTCCTTGTCTATCTTTGCAATATAATACTTCGACGGTCCCTTGGGAGTTATATTTTCCCCTCGATACAATATCTTCCCGAAGAGCGCATCGCTGAGGGAAAATATAATCTGTTAGGAAAAAATAGTTCCCGCGGGAAAGTGAAGTATTATTACACCTCTAAAAAGGCAGTGTTGTAAAATATTGTAATGGTAGTTTCATCAAACTTTAAATCAAGATTGAAATGTAGATGAATATGATAGGACCTACTTAAAAGCAAGCTTCTTAAGCGTACAGCTTCTTATGCGTAGATCCCTGAAGTGGTCGTGTATAGACACGGAGCACGAACGCAAGTGTGGAGCAAAGTAAAGAAAAGAACATGATAAAAGTAACAATCATTACTAGGGGGTATAAGCATATACTTTAAAAGAATAAAAGAGAAAAACATAAACCCCCATGCTGTTGCCAAATTCACTGTTGTTACGATTGCAACGCCGAAACAACTATTCGCCTGGAAAAAAGGTGACTTAATAAGATTGAGCCATTTTAGAAGTATTTTGTGCGTGGTGCTCAGAAAATGTAATGAAAGTATCATAGAAAAAAAAAGCGAAATATACGTAACATTCAAGAGCAATCTATCACTATCTATAAGGGAGTATTATCAGTTCTGATAAGATACGCGTTCAACGCTCACATCGCACTTATGCAGCGACGTTCCTACGTAAGGCAAGAGATCGGAAGATAGAAAATGATACTAGATAGTGTAAATGTATATAGAGGGGTAGAAGTGTAAAGGGATAATAAGACTGTGTGTTCATAAGATAATGTGATGGAACGAAAGTGCAATGACAAAGCACGTTTCGAAAACAATTCACAATTTCAGCGTTTATGGCATGTTATTTTCATATTATATAACTGGTAGTGTCTCAAGTAACATGTCAATTATTTAAATTCTTTTTTAAAACCCTCTACCGACTATGTGAAAAAAAAAATGGAGGAGGGCACGTGCGCCCACATTAAATTTAATCCCCTCCCCCTTTACGGAATTCCTGGATCCGCCCCTGCGATCAATTACGAATGCGGGTTCAAATACAGGCAATGACAGAGCTATTCATATACCGCGCATTAAGTGGCCTGTATTATGCCTGATAATAAAGTAAACCTTTAGCCATCTCATGTGAAAAAGGAAGAAGTTTTTTTTTTTTTTTTTTTTTTTTTTTTTTTGGTTGTCCATGATGGGTGCATGTTTTTCCCTCACTGCTCCTATAGTTGCACACCCCCATCCATAAGTCGAGCATCCAAAAGCCATCGTTACATCACGCAGGCAAGTTCGATTACACCGTGAAATGCTTGATATATAGCAATGAGGGTTAGGCGTAATGTAGCTGACCGATATTATATATATATATATATATATATATATATATATATATATATATATATACATGCATAAGTATATATGTGCATATATATGTATATACATTAATGTATATTGTAATGCAATTGTACTTTATTCTTCTGACTTTTATTTCGACATGCAATCATCATACGTGTAATGTCAACTTTAACTAACACATTTCCTTGAAACCAGTGGTTGATATTTCTCAGTAAACAAAGAAAACTATGATATCACATTTAAGTTTTAGTCGTTTACCCACCTCATCTCGTCATAGATACACTGATATGACTCGTTTTCTCTTGCCGTCAGTTTTTTTTTTCATTCTACAGCAAACCTACTTTGCTTTAAAAGTTCATTATCCACCAAAGAGCATCGTCCGAGATTTCATGATGCTATACAAAAAATCGGATACAAGCGATCTGTGATCCCCCCCCCCCCCCGGGCTCGGTATTGTGCTTGTGTTTGTGTGCACCTTTCTATACTTAAACCCCATTCAGTTCCACTAGAAAGGCATTCACCCACTCTCTTCATACTCAGGCATGTGTAAAGGGAAGTCTTTCATAGATATTTCATACAAGGAATAAAGTGAGAGAGAGGGTGAAAGTGTGTGTGTGTGTGTGTGTGTGTCTGTATGTCAGTGACTGAAAGCGAAGGGCACAGAGATAGAAAGGCGAGATAAAGTGATAGATAAGAACAGAGAGGAAGGGAGAGAGTAGGGAGAGAGAGAAAAAAAAGCAAATAGGTGAAGTACGCGGAGAGACAGAACAAGGTTAAGACCCAGATTTTATCAGAGTGGAGCAAACACTCTTTGCCAGATGAAAAGGAAATATGGGAAAAGTTCTAGACAGAGAGAAGATTGATGAAGATCGACGAGGAAAAAAGAAAAAGACTCAGAAATGAAGAAAGGAGAGACTGACGAAAATATATCAGGCGTATACATCAACAGGATTAAAGATATGGAGAAAAAACTTGAAAGTTCCTCATTGAACACATCGATTAAATAATTGAGCTTTCCCAAGGAAATGTCCTCATTCTGGTATATAGTTTCCATGCTGGTTCATTAAGGGAACCATTATTGCGGTTAATTGCAAGGTCTCTCATCTTGACCCATCTGCTTCCAAAAGGCCGCCAAAATTTGCGCATCTATCCGGGAAAGTGACAGAATGCAGTCACTACAACGGTCAAACGCTCTAACGACTTTGATGCATGGAAATAATCGGCCTGTTGAAAACGTGAACAGACCCCTTTAAAATTGAGATTATAATAAAAGAATACAGTCTGGGGGAGGAAAATATCCAAGAAAATTAGTGCGAGTTAGAGAGAAAAAAAGACACCCACGCTTACAAATGAATGCAAGACGTTTACTCGCAGTGTCAAATCGCGGTATGTATATATAAATGCAGTAATTTTGTTTTCAGGAAGATGTGGAGGACATCTCAACATAAAAACAAACAAGTAGACACACACACACAGAAATCAATTGAAATTAGCAAAATCTACGACAGGTTGTTTGCCTCTAAGAAATTAAATATGACATCTATCTATTACATTCAATCCCTCTCTCTGCTACGCATGAAAATTTCGAGTGTTCACCTACTGACTTATACTGCTATCTACTAAAGATATGAAGTTATTAGCGTTTGTCATCTCACAGACTATAAAGTCGGCAACTTGAGCGATAAAAAACACGCCAGGTCAAAGGTAGAAACCATAAACTCTGTCTTCTTTGAGTATTCTATGTCATATCTTTTCCTTTTTTATGTGAGGGTTCGATGTGTGTATGTGTGCGTGTGTGTGTTTGTGTGTATGACATTACGCGACAGGGTGTTAGCAGCAATAAATCAATAAATAATTGAACGATATCATTGTCATTGCTCGCAGGAGCTCTTCATTACTCACCGCACTGTTAATTTCATTGAGATCCACACAATCCACACGTTATCGTCTAGTTTATATATTGCAACAGCTGAAAACGCCGCAAAATAATTTTCTCGTACGTTTACGGCATCATTATGCCCTGAGTGTCACTAACACAAAAATTAGAGAAACGAAGTCATGCTCTTTAAGGTTCCATATGTTTCACTCGCTCTCCCATGGTATACTCTTTCCTTTTCTATACACTTCGGACCGAAACACTCACACAATTTCTGAAATCCTGACATGGGTCACCTTAATAGTCGAATAATTCCTATATTAATAGTGCATTTTGGGAGGTGTTTAGGGTGCTTCTTTTGAAGATACCCTGTTTGCTCAAGCACGCAATAACCATTTGGATATTGTGCTTTTCTCAACGTTTAGCGAGTCCGCCAATTATAAGCAATAAAGTCTGAGACAAGGTTGGGAAGCCTTTAGCAAATAATACATAACATTTTACAAGTCTGCTATCATCTATGAGGACACAATTAGTTACAACTGATCCAAAAAGCTCTCATATTTAGAGGTGACAGTCATAACGCTCTTCCAAGCATGGCAAGAACATAAGCATCATTGCTATAGAGCGACAGTTCCCTAAACATGTTAGGCGTTGCTCGTGTAATTCGAATGAAAATACATGTAGAATAAAAGATAATCTGAAGACGTACCTTTTTTTCTTGAGAATCATTTTCATGCTTTCATCAAAACCAGGCGACAAATCTAGTTTGATGCATGTGCTTGGAAAGTTTGTTGAGTTCACAGTGAATTGCCTTCTCAGACGTTTTCAGCACTAACCCTGAGATACGAAGATTGTACTGATGATGGCGGGTTTCCTTCTTCCTCTGCTTTCAGACGATGTTTATGTCGGAGGATGTTTGAGCAGGAAATCCGTCCTGATCCACAAACTGATCGTCAAAAATGACTGGAATGAGAAACGATGAAGAGCTTCACTGGAATAACACTTTAAATTAACTGTCAACATTTGCTGAGCGCCGTGATTTCCCGCCTATAGTTTCATCGCAGACGACTCCACAGGTTGCTTATGTGGGCGCGATACGAGCGCGTTTTTTTCACAGTATCGTCTGTCGCACCGATCGCATGTTTCTTCTGTTCAACCGTCTGCTAGCTACTGCTTGATGAGGCCCTCAAAATGTGTGCCTGCGTTCCTCTCTAGCTTCTCGCACAAGAATCACTTCTGACCCCCCCCCCCTTTTTTTTTTTTCCGGCGTAACGCCTTAGCTTTTATCGGAATATTTGTGGCGAGGAATAATCCGTCCTTCACTTTTTACATTGAACTGTACCTCCGTGTATTTATCTCTCTGCTGTGAAGCAAATAATATTCTGAAGAAACGAAGAGAAAAGAATGTGTGTCCACATCCAATCATCATATAACATGATATCTAAGCATTAAAAAACTTCAAAAAGAAAGCAGAAACAGCTTATTTTTATGTACCTGATGTACAACCCACCAAAAAAGAAACACCAACAACAGCATTAAATAGGTAATGCATTAAACGTTTGAAGACTTATTGACAGCAAAAACAAACAAACAAACAAACAAACAAACAAACAAACAAACAAACAAAAGACAGAAATTGAAATGACGGAATAAACTTTGTGAATGGATTTCCTGGGCTGAGACACATGCAATATGAATACACCTATATCTTTGGAATACGTTTAGCAGTGTCTTGTCTTGCTAAATAGAATATACGTAACGGTTAGACCCATGGGGCCTAAAGATCATCTCGTATTACACATCGAAATCTGATGTGCGTGTACTGTAACGAAGATAAAGGATTTAAAAGAAGAAAACTGTATTTCGACATTCTCTTTAAAACTAATGATCCTCTGTATCATAGTTCCGTTTTAAAACACGGGTAAGAAGAACGAATAGGGCGTCCAATGATAGACTAAATCTTTGCAAATAGTCGTACAATTTTCATTCCTGGTGGTGCGAGGAAAGACAACTCCATAACGCTCACATTGTTTTCCAGTTGCATTTGGAAATACGAAGCTCTCAAAGCTACCGACATGCCTACGGCTGCGGATGAATGGTAGGCCTACGTCTACGCCGCTGTGAATAATTGCTTCCAAACTGCAATTAATTAGGTTGCCCACCGGCTATTTCCACACGATATGACTACACAATTAAATGTGGCGTGATATCTATCTAGTGCTGCTGGCAGAGAAAAATAAGGACATACATCCACACAATAACTGCACACATCGTTACAAATCAATGTAGGTATATGAATTATACTGCGATATCTCACAAAAATTATATCAGTGTGGATAGGACTCTCTGTGCCCTTGATAGCTGAATAAAATAATGGTCACATTGACTAAGTGACCTATATAGGAACAATTAGGCCTACTTGGATATACAGCCACAACCGTCTGAGTTAGCTTATCAGATTTGAAAAGCGTTCTACCCACGACCTGTAGATGGGATGAATTTGAAAGAGACAAAGATTTGTTGGTAATTAAAGTGATCAAGGTTGCGTCTGTGTCAATGAACACAAATACACGTGGCACACAACACGCTATCATACACGCATAAATTATTGACACGAATGAGTGCATGTATACATGGATACATGTGTACACACACGATAGTAATATACATGAATAACATGTAATAATGAATGTACAGTGTGTCTATGATCTTCCCATTGAATGAATCAACATAGATTACGGCAAAAAAAAATACAAACAAACAAACAACAACCAAACAAAACAAAAAACGAATTCCACTTATATGACTAAGATCTTATTGCTCAATCACTGTCGTACATTAAATCAACCCTAGTGCAAGACACTAGTTTTAGCAGTTTTTTCTAGAACTTTTTTGTTTTGTTTTTGAAAAGCGTGATTAAGTATGTCTTGACAATAAAGGCCTCTCTCATTTCTTAAAACCCTTTGTACAAACTACACTGTCAACTCTTGTAACTTTTGAAAGGATGATGCTACTGCTTTGAAAGTTTTTATTAGTCATGAATAGAAAATGTTAATGGAGCATGCTTAATTTCAGCTTCATCTGATGTGTGCTTTCTTTCCAACATTAGGGGAGTCTTGTGTTGAGTTATACATCAAAATCAAAGTTTAAAGCCTGCTCTTTCAGAATCTGTTTAAGATTCAACTTTGATGAATAATTTCGGAGCTGGCAAAAGATACCTGCTATCGTCAGTTAAGGTTACCAAGGTAACACTTGTGTGCAAGTAGGATTCGCAAATAACATGACGTAACATTTAAAATGGAAACATCTTTGTGAAAAGGATAGTGAGTGAATTTCAAATAAGAGGAAATCGAGGAAGAGAGAGTGCGCGTGCGTGTGAGTAAGCCTATGTGTGTGTGTGTGTTTCTCTTTCATTTATTTACTTTTCCCCTCATTCAAATTTAAGTCGATATCCAATGAGACTATCAATGGTCCCTCAACACCAAGTTTTTATGACACTGAATAAAGTAAAGCGTTGTTATCGAGAGTAGGGCCTTAGTTGTGTTTATTTCGGTAGACAAATTGTTTGATTTTTATGTTTAACTCGAATGCATCTCTTTTGCAGTGGGTTATAAAGACCTGAGTTAGACTAGTCTTTGGCGAGAGGACCAAGAATCGACGATTTGAATGTAGTTTGGATAGAAGGTATTTCGACTGATTTTGTCAGCTATATGTAAGGATCTCTTTGATGAAAATTTCGAGGGTTTTAATCACGTGGGGTGGACAGTTACAAGACATCATTCTATGCCAGTGCGAACCAGTGTGCCCTGGAAGCAGGTGACACCTTTATTTTGTATGTCATTGTCCCGCTAATGACAAACCACTAGCAATCTTAATTTCAACTCGCAAGGGTATTCATATTGCCTGCACACGTAGCGGTGTGCAGCGTGCGCAGTATGCAAACTATTGAATCCTCATCAAGCTGTGGCCTCATCCTTGAATAGTCTGTACGTGCGCGTTTCTCTTTCTTTCTTCACCGCAGTCAGTCGTTCGTCGCATGGTACTCAGTGCATGCATTATGCATGTCTGGCGAAACTTGAGAGATTTGGTCATATGCCTGCAGGGGGTACCACGGACACGGCAGGCTGTTTTGAGTTTAGTGGCTGATAAAAGAGATCGCGACCAAAAAACAGTGCGGTTTCTATGGATATGGAGGCCTTACGGTTTCTTCCGCACGAAAATTGCAATAAATTTCTTGAGAGAGGGGGGAGGGGGAGGGGAAGCATGCTAGGGAAAGTAAGAAAGAGGCGTCTCGGGGAAAATACTGAGTTGGCCTAAATGCGCTCAAAACATAAAAGCGTTATTCTAGAAGGCCCGTTTTATTCTATTAATTCATCGGCATTATAATATGTGATCATCGTAACTATGAGGAGTCAGTGGGTCGTTAATGTTTGTCATCCTGTGATGTTTTTTACGAAGATAAATAAGAGATCTGTCTGTCCTCCCCTACTTCCAATCATATGGGACTTACATATGTACACACACAGAGTCACTGACACATATTATATATATATATATATATATATATATATATATATATATATATATATATATATATATATATATATATATATATATATATATATATATAATTATGTATTACACACATGTATATATGTATATAAATATACATATATATATATATATATATATATATATATATATATATATATATGTGTGTGTGTGTGTGTGTGTACACACACATGTATGTATATAAATATATATACATACATATATATGTATATATATATTATATATATATATATATATATATATATATATATATATATATCTATATATATAGGGCCTACAGTTTCCTTTTAATCACTATGATTCATTAGCAATTTATATTGAGTCAATATCATTAAAAGTGATACTTCCTGCGTGAATTTGAAGGGCCCTTCACAAAATTGTGGTACCATTTGCAGGATTAGGTCTGTCGTAGGCACATAAATCACGCTTGGACATGTTATATTATTCTGACCATATATTATATATGAATTTGAACACACTTGGATGTGTATACAGATGTCAGACAATATGTAGTTCAGATAATGTGGACATAAACGTTCATTATATGCATACTCGCTATTATAGATCTCTCGACAAAAGATAAACGTGGCCGAGAGCTCAAGAACAAAAGAACCCATATACATCTAATCGGCTTCCTTCCCCCCACCCCCACCCTCTCTCTCTCTAGTATAAAAGCCAGTTACTATTTACTATGGACTTAAAGGTACATGTACAAGAGATGCAAGAACAAAACAACAACAGCATAACAGGAACAAGAGCAGAAGCTTGACTTTTGCCAGATGGTGATAAATCATTTACTTTGCTATATATACAATCACAAAAAAAAAGAAGGAAACGGCAATTTCTGCAAAACACTGTAACATCACACGCCTCCCCAACATCTGAATTTGTATGAGAGTATTGAATACAACAAAGTTCAAATGTCACTTCACGCAACTTCTTAGGTTTCCGACTATAAGTGGGCTGTGCAACTATGACCCTGACGTAGGCTAGTAGACATCATATCTTTAAACGCGTGCACACAACAAATATGTCTTTAAGAAAAGCAATCGGGGCAAGCCTAAGTATATCGCATAGTGTAGGTGTCAAACACATCGTTAGCATCTACCTATGCTCCTGGGCCAGCTGACTAAAAAAAAAAAAAAGCCTGTAGTGCACACGGAAAAAAAAAAAATCAGACCACTACAAATCCATCAAACAAAACCAACTTTCAATAGCAGCACCTTACTGGCTGCATCACAGCTAAGATTATTGATATTTCATTAATCTGTCATGATTTAATACAACAATAAACTGACAATTCGCTTTCCACCACTAGCTCACCAAGAGAATATTCCATTTAGGTTCTATTTGCATAATTACACATAAAAATTTCATATTTATACATCTGTCATATCACAAAGTATTTACCACACACAAACATAAATGCCAAGCACATTATGGTGGAAAAGTATCATTCCATTGCTAATACATTTGATAACTTTTATGAATAGAACGGATGGGTACAACATTATGTATACAATCTTACATATTCAATACATCTCTGTGCTTGCATGAATTAATTAACTGTCTCCTCCCTCCCTATAACCAACAAACTAACTAACTCACTCTCATGTGGATATGTACATTAAAGGGCAAGTTAAAACCAAAGACAAAAACAGTCATTTTGGCTTCTAAGTTCAATGGTTGAGCTGCAGTTTAGTGTTTAGGGAAGAACATTTGTTATTACAATTGACATTTCTATGACTATTGCTTGTGGTCAATTTTTTCCTGACTGCTCTTTCGAATTTGGTTATGTTGACACTTGAGCAACTTCTGACATCATCAAAATTATGTGCTCCTACTCACATGCTTTTTCAAAACTTACATACAAATACACCCTAATCCTTCAGGATTTATCATTCCTGTCGTAAGCGCAGTTTTCCCTACGAATTCACAAATTTGTCTGGTTGCAAGAGACCAATCAAGAAGAGAAAAAGAAATTTTACAAATCTAGTCTGTACTACAATTAGGTTTCCTGAGAGTAGGAACAACATTTAGACAAGCAATGAAGCTGGTAGTACACTTACATTGGTATCATGCCGTTCTCTTCTAAATAAAGAGACTCTTTCTTTTCTGTATTTCAGCTCAATTTTGCTATAAACTTGAAACGCCTTGAAATGGGCATTGCCATAGGAACCTTAGCCTTAGCACCGATGACAGGTTAGTGAAAACAAAATGCTGAGAAGAAACGGTCAAATTGCTTTAGCGAGGCTCCCTAAAATCAATGAAATATACAGTGATATTCCATCATGTGGCTAAACATGCCCACGATCTCTGTACACATGGGGACACACGTGAATACTGCCTTGCTCAATGCGCAGCATATACACGGCGTAACACGGTCGTTTCCCTGTATTGTTTCATGAACAGCAAAGGGGAAATAATAATCATAGCACAAACCACAACTACTCCAGCCTACGGCCATTCTATCAAGCTACCTGCAAGGAAGCACAGTGGGCATTTTAAACACCACGATATACATAGTTTTTGACAGTGCCACCGTTCAAATCAAATCACCATGTCATAAAAGTAACCTGGTTCAGTTTGTGTTCCTACGTGTATGTGTATTTCTAATTCCACCTCTACAGTCCTATGCATGTATCTTCAATAATTCGAATAATAGCCTCAAGCCAAAATATGTCTCCACCATCTATGGCATGGATGTATGAAATAGTATTAGAGAGAGAGAGAGAGAGAGAGAGAGAAGAAAAAACAACAACAACAACATAAATCACACAAGAATCAAATACAAAAATTTTTAAAACCTATCCAAGGTCTGGCTGCTCATACGCTGCCTGAATAACAGATTCATATACATGTATCACCAAAACTGGCCATACCTGTCAGTACCACAAGCGAGAACAGGATGAGAAAATTTAGTCAGTGGCACGGAGAGTTACATACATGGCTGTTCATAACAATCATACAACACAGGAAATGTATAGAATTAAAACATTTGCTTGACTGCTCAGTACACAAAATCTTACATTAAAAAACAAACAAACCAATAACGACATTAACATATCTTTTTTTGAAATGGGGATAAAAAGTTTTGTAAACTCTACATTCTGGCAGAATAGAGAAATATTTACATTCTTGTCCCACTAAATAAATAATGTCAAACTGAATGACTATCTCAGTATGTTTAAAGAAATGAATGGCTACCACATCAAAATGTGCCCTCCACACTGCAAATGAAACCAAACTGATGTGTCAACACTACAGAATGCATGGGAAAAAAAAAAAAACACTGTAGAGGCAAGGTGGTACGACACTAATCCCTGATGTAGGAAACAAATATTTCAAGAATGGTAACACAAGTACACATACATCTGTCAGGACTATTTCACAATGTAACCAGTAGCCCTGAGCGGAACAGATGGGGGGACAGCGACTCAATTTGTGTGTCTCCATAAAAATCACAAGTTCCCAAATTCTTGCAAACTTTAAGCACTTAAAAATCACAGAAATGACAAGAGACAAATTGAATGTCACATCCAATACAGCATTTCTGGATCAAATGTCAATCCTCAAGTACGCATTACCTCTCCTTAGGGGATAGCTCCACTCAAGCCGCCACATTCTGGTAAACATTTGCCTAAACCAATGCCAATGAAATACCCCATGACACACCACATGAGAAGAGTTTGTTGTTATGGATTTAATTCCTCATTCAAAGGCTGCCCTGGCATTCTCAAACAGACGTCTTCCTCGACTAAAAATCGCTACTTTCTATATACTTGACCACAACAGCTCCACTGGTCAAGAAGAAACGTGTTTTCTTTGACTGGTAGCTTTTGACCAGCCATCAGTACAATCGTCCCTTTGACCCCTTTCTTCTTATTCAGAGATTTACAAACATTGCAACAATTCATAAGAAGTGTGTGCCTACCAGCACTGTCTGATGTACTGTAAATGTGAATATTTTTGCTCGAGTAATCATTCATGGTGGGCTGGGTAAGATGAATTTTGTGTGTTTTTAATTCTGCAGAATCTACAAACATTTAAAAGTGGTACATATCAAAAGCAAAATGTTTGTGTGCTTTTATTTTCGCAGTAGCTTCTGGTTGCGCAAAACACAAACATTCCCACTTTAACAGAACATGTTCTGCTCCCTGTGTTTGTGTAAAATACACAAAAACAGAGACCTCTCACATACTGTATTGTTCTTCTTCATAAAGACCGTCCTCATACATTACTCTTACATAACTGACACAAGAAGCTGGCCTTCAAGGTTTAGAGAAAGAGGGTAAACATTTAAGAAATGTCAGTGACTCCTCTGATAATTCTCATGCTTGAGGTTTCTGGAGCAAATGAGAAAGGTCAAAACTACAAGCACTGTCCACATGTTTATTTTTTGCACCGACGCAAAAATAATTTCCTGTTCGAGTGTTGCGGGTTTTTTTCCCCATTCATCCACATGTTTATTTTTGCACAGACACAAAAAAAATTTCCTGTTCGAGTGTTGTGGTTTTTTTTTTTTCCCCATTCATCCACATGTTTATTTTCGCACAGATGCAAAAACAATTTTCTGTTTGTTTTTTTTTTTTTCTCCTTTCATTTTAGATATGCTGGAATAGCAAATTTCCATATCAGCATGTGGATATCAAAAGGCACAAAAATCTACAACAAATGATAACCATGCAGCACCACCATAACCATGGTGTTACACAGCAAATCAAATGAATTCTCATAGATGGAGAATAGGGAAGTGGGAAGAGCAGCAGCTCAAGCCCATGGGTTGGAATAATTGCACCTCTGAAATATGATAACATAAATTGTGTAGTAAAAAAGTTTATAGTGTTGTCAGAGAGACATCCTTGATTTCAGACTTTCTTTTTTTCTCTGCAGCATTCTGCTCCTTCAGCCCGCATACTGCACTAAAAAACTGTACGAACATACTGCAGCATCCACGTAGACGTACCTCGAAAGCACAAACAAACAATCGTTACCATGTTTAAATCCCTGAATAGCCACCCTACTCCCTCTTAAACACACAAAAAAAAACAGACAATGCAACAAATCAACAATCACAAAAACCCTGCACAAGGAATTGTACACCATGTGCAGGCATCCATTAAAGAAGAAGAAGAAGGAAAAAAAAAGGATTTTCACTTCCATGTTAGCTACTGCACTGTATCCATGACTGCATACTCTCATGAAATAATTACAATAATCACACTGCATTCTCGGTTATGTACAAAGTTGTGCGTTTCATGACTTTCTGCTCACTCACGGAGAATGAACTTTTGCAGAATTATGTACAACGGGGGGAAAGTATTTGCAAACTAGAATAGATTTAGAACTCTTGCGTAAGGGGGAAACAGTTCCCGACACAATGTACAGCTTTTGTTGGGCGCAGGACATGATCAAAGACGGAGAAAGTATTTCACTAGACACACAGGTGAACACACAGCCAGACAGGTCAACTCACTTCACCAGTCCAGATAATATTTGCCCAAAAGGCGCGGTCAGACTGGCAAAAGATCGAGAAGTTTAAGATCGCGATCTTTAAGATCTTGAAGTTTTGCCAGTGTGACCGCAAACTTCCCGCGAAACTTCTTGATCTGTATGCAGGCGGTGCCTCCGAAGCGCAACGCCATTGTCATGTACAGATGTGTTTCGTTACGTCACAATCACTAGCCATTGGACGGCGCATTCTTGCTTGCGCATGTACTGATGGCCCAAACTTCGCGATCTTAAACTTCGCGATCTTTTGCCAGTCTGACCGCGCCTACAGTGAAAATTTAAGATCCCCTCGAGGACAATTCCCTGTATCATGGTGTGACTTCTTCCCTGTATCTAACTTTTGTTGAGACCAGTCAGCATATTCTTACCCAACCTCTGACGGCAGACTTAATAGGGATAACTATTATAAATGAACACTAATCTATTTATTACATTTTGGTTTCTTTACGTTTGTTTGTCTGTTTTTAAAAACTCCTTTGTGGAGTTGGGCTGGAGAGCTGCTTTTAATTCTGTGTACTTTTATAGACAGACAGTATTGGCTCTTTAGGCACATTTCACTTTACAAGTGTATGTGCACTTTGGTCAACTGCCTCGAAGATCACGTGGGGATACGTAGTTTAGCCAATCTACATAATTCCAGTCTACTGTTTTTAATAAACACTGGTTGTAGGATACTACATATCTCCTCTTCAATCTTGTAGTTATAGCTACAAAACTGCACCCAATACTCATCAGTTATCAAGTCTTCTTCTTGTATATATCATGTGATTTTATATAATTCATGAAGGAGCAAATTCTATTGTGGGGGAGAAACCCCATAATTTGGGAAGACACTTCACGCAGTTGCCAACAGTCAGCTAATATTCAACAGGCTCAAAGGCCACACAAGGCAGCAATGACGTAGTATTTCAATAAGGTTTAACATAGGGAGTTTTGGATAGCCATACATGTTAGCTAATATAGATGCACACACGATTTCAGTGTCTACCACCTCAAAAAAGAAACCAGAAGAAAAATCTACGACCTAAACACCTGCCATAAATAAATTCAGTTAACATTTATTGAAATAAATACATAGACGACATATCAACTTGTGATAATTTTCTTCCTCCTTTATCATTTTGGCCACATTTGCAAATATACTATCTACAGTTTTTTCTTTGTCTATGTACACAGCGCTATGTGGTGCTTGAATGTCTAATGTGTCAAGATGAATTTTGTTTCTTTGTTTGTTTTTAAAGCCTACAAATAAGGAGAAGAGATGAATGTGAGATTACCAAATGAGCAAAATTTCTTTCATGATTCCTTGATCTGCAAGACTGGGTTGCTTTGGGTGCTCTTCTCATGAAAAAAAAAAAATTAATGTCATCTGTCCCCATCAGAACACAATTAGTTTTTAGCATAGAAGACAGACAAGATTTTACTCTATCTCAAAATAGATAAAAAATATGCACTATGTCACTCATTTTGGTTCACGAATATGATGGCAAAATATGGTAACGAGCATGGCTTTCTTGAATGACTAGTCGTCTTTGTCGAAAAGCGCCAAGACGTCGCTGAGGGCTTTCTCGATGTTGTCACCGAATCTGTACGCATCCTGCAAGATACAAAAATGGAGAGGAAAGATTGCATTATCAGTGCTGCATTCTCAGATGTTTCATGAACATGCATGGCGTCACCACAGCGATAAATATCACTAGAGAACAGAAATTGCAAAATCCTGACCCAATGCATAGATTTTCAGTGTTATGCTGTCATACTGCTCAAGTTTACGACACTGTCGACTTTAGCTAAAAAAAGATGTCTTCATTCAGTTAAGCAGGACAATTTGACATTTGAGAGCTGTACAGCGGCCAAATACTTGAAAATTGTATCGGTAGAGAAATAAATTGGCATGCTCTTGTAAGAGCTTGCTATTTCAAGGCTAGAGTGCAATGAGCTTTTTTTTTTCATTTTCTGTTTGATTTTCAGCAAAGAAACTATTATCACTCTGAGAATCACTAGCTATGAAGATGTTGCTTTCTTGTGGGTCTCTTATCAATATTCTATATTTATAAACCACTAATAATTGTAACAAAGAGGTAATGCTTTCCAATAACCCGATGAGTCAAGGAAATATGCATATGTATATCAGTGTCACATCACTACAGTAACCCAAAAGACTTTCCCTTCAAATTTCTCCTTCATCTTCTTGTGCTTAAGACTACAGCACCAATGAATATTCAGAACATTCAGCACTATAAAAAACACCATAGTGATACTATAAAACATGCACACTAGTAATAATGGGCATAGTATTTATGTGCCCAGCATGCAATGAATTGGAATAGTGGATTCATTTTTTTTTCTTTGATTTTCTACTGGACAAAGTGAAGAATTCAGTGAGGCTCAAACCCATCACAAACTGATTGGTAGGCAGTACCTCAACTGTATGTCTGTACTTGATGGAAATGCTGCAACGAACAGGGAACACCTGAGCAGATGCATTTGATTTTTGCCACATCTCCATGTGTAGTTTAAGCAATGTTGCTGCCCCTCTGCTAAGCATGCCAGGCAAAATTGGCTCTGGCTTTTGCCTGATAAAGACAATTTGATTTTGTTGAAACTATAGATATCATATACTGACTACAGCCCACAGGTCAGTGTCACGGAAGAGTTACAAATCATATTATGATGCAACAGGGTCAGAAACTATGACAACAACCAGTAAACAACCAATCAGCTGTAAGCATTTAAGTCGATGATGTAATATCTGCAATTATTTTGACGTGAGTAACTGCAAACAACTTTCTTAACCCATTGAGGACGGACTGATTTCGCTACAACACGCATTTCCCATAGACACCTAGCCAAGTATACTCAGGACTCGTCCTCAATGGGTTAATAACCCCCTCCCCCCCCCCCCCCCCTTACAGACAACAACAGGATAGAGAACATAAGCTTACAGTGTGTGAAGAGCTCTTCTTGCAGGAGATGTGGAAGAAGATGAGGTTTTCTCCGGCGATGATGTATGACACTCCGTAGCCATCGTCGGCAACCTGCAGGGAAAAGACAGAGCGACACTAAATGATTTACTAGCACGACATTGTTTCACCATTTACCCCAATTAGCAACTCTATCCATGTTTGTCGTGTGTTTGTTTTTGCTTTTTTATATATCTTATGGACCTTGAAGGCCTGTAAGAAGTACTAAAGATGCAGTTCTGGTGGGAAATGTCCAAAATCAATTAGAGAAAGGGGCAATCCATTTTCCTCAGCAATATGTCAGGCACTGGGTTCTCCACAATATGTGAGAATGGTAACAAATAAATGTAAAAGAGATTCTAATAGGAATGTTTGTTCCTTATTCCAAGGATGTCCAATGTCAAGTTATTGCTTTTTGAATAGGAGGACAAACAACTGACTTCAAAAACACCCCATCAGCAATTTTTAGAGAAATTGTAACATACAATGTACACCATAATGCTGTGTTCATTGGACAATAAAAGGTATTGTATGTAGTTTTGGTCGAGACCTATCTTCAGGTTTCTAACTTCTTTTGGTGAGATAATGAGAATCTTCTTATGAAATATGAAAGTGGATGTAATGGAAAGAGGAATTCAATGTTTAAGATAATCATATGAGCACAGACATATCGATATGATATGACCATTAAAAAAAACACTAGGTACAGTTATTGACTCTTTCCCTAACAGACTTGAAAGCTATCCCTGATAACATCTGGACTACGTTACTGTTAAAATCATATAGTTAGCATCTGCTTTGACTTGAAAGAATGGTAAAAAACAAATGAAACAAGCAAACTTTGTTTTCTCATTTAAGGCATTGTTTATTTTGTAAATATCATGCATCTTGTCTTCACAACTTATTGTGTGATTATATTTATTTTGATATATTTAGAATATAAATATTGCTTTTTTAGCATGATATGTTTTGTACACTCATATTCTTTGTTGAAAATGACAATGAAAATGAATAAATGGAGTGAAATGAAATTAAATGTTTTGACAGGATGATTGAAACGGATTTGCCTACCGGTCCGAATCCTCCGCCAGCAGACAGGCATTCGGGGTTCTTGTTGACATCGACCCGGCCGGTCTGGGAGGGCGGGGTCTGGCTGGAAGAGAGGAGCCATGGCTCGCTGAGAACCTGAAGGAGAGATGAGAAAAAAAACGCAAGGTGTGAGCGGCAAAAATCAGTAACATCTTACATGCTACAACTGCATAGCGAAATGTAATGTGCCGAGGTTAGATTAGACATTTTCCTGTTTTCCCCCCTTCGTATTTCAGTCTTGTTTGTTCCAGTCCTCGTCCTGGTGAACATAAAGCTATCAGACGCTGTTCTCATGGTGTCTGGTCAGGCTAGACTATCAATATTTTCTATTGCTGCACACTATGGATGGCCTCCAAGTTTTGATATGGTCTATCACATGCCGTCTTGTTTTGTTGCCTTCACCCCGTTTTATTACAGCATACAAGGTTTCTCATTAGCACCGGGACTGTCGTAGCAAATTTCTGGACAGTTTGAAATTCTGACACGGCATCCACGGCAATCACGGCCTGTCACGTTTCCCTATCCCGTCTCACCGCATTGTTTCACGTCCATCCCGTTTTGTTCACGGTGGCCTGAAACGCAACTACTGTGGCTGTAATTCTTGAGTTACACTGGACTGTATACCAAACATGTCACAAAATCACATTGCCTCACATGAGACAGATATGGCAACTAAAAAAGAAGTGAAGCTTTTATGCTTAGCTGACTTCAGTAGTGCCAATTAAGTTGAACACCTTTTTGTATGTCCTCTTTTTATACCTGGTAAGAATATATCCAGACATTTTGGAAAAAAAAAATCACAAAACCCATACAGACATTACAAATTTAGATTGGCTAAAGGCCAGTCATATAATTGAGACAAGACAGAATCTACAAGGAACAGCCGAATTCTCTTCAAGACAAGCATTCCCATTTTTATAATCTTTTTCACTTTAACATACTTTGTAAATGTATTCTCCTCTAGAAGTGCCTTGCTCACTAGTGATGGCTAGACTGAAATTAAATTTTGACACTATTTTGTCTTAATTTGTTATATCATCATCATTGCTTTTTTTAAACATCATACAAGCTAGTATGATCAAGTCTGTGTTATGTGTTTGTGTGTGTGCAAGTGTGCTGGTCTGTTTGTGTGTGAGTTTGTGTGTGTGTGTGTGTGTGTGTGTGTGTGTGTGTGTGTGTGCGTGTGTTTGTACAAAATCAATCAGAAGGGCTATTACAAGGCAGCCACTGCTTTACTGCAGGGAGCAAATGACTCGAGCTCCCTCCTGAGAAGTGCACATACCTTGCTGAGGAAGGGTGAGTCAAGGTTGAGGTACTTGGAGACCACGTAGAGGCAGAAGAGGTGCCTGTCCACTCCCTTGCCGCACATAGCATCACGGTAACCGGCCACGTGTGCGCCCACGGCCTGTCTGAATTTGGCCAGTCTCTCCGCTTTCTGCCTCGTCATAAAAGAGCAAAATCAAGGTGAGAATTAGTCATAAAATTCCGTCTTATTTTGAGATACACAGTTGCCTGTGAATCTTTCTTTTCTTTCTTCCTCTGTCTTTCTGTCTGTCTGTCTGTCTGTCTCTAAAATCTATAGAATCTGACCTCTGTTAGACACATAGTTCCATTTACATTCAAGTGACCATAAAGCTTTGAAAAAAATGCACCAAATGTTTCCTGGCTGTCGCCATCATCTTACAAGACTGGTTTTATCATCTCACTTCCTCTTACTCTCACTGATGGTGTAATTTGCATTGCTTTCTCCACACCTTTCAGTATCACTGCTTTATTTGTCTTTGTTGACCAGAAAATATACAGTGCACTCCCGTTATACCGAACACGGTTATAACGAAATCCAATAACAACGAAGTAAAAATTCAGGCTGCAACATTATTCGTTTCATGTTCTTTATTGTTTATTTGTTCAGTTGTAACGAAATTTTGATATAACGAAAGAAAACTGCCTGTCCCAAGGACTTCATTACAACGGAGGTCTACTATATAAATATGTGGGAGCGCTGTGGTATAGTGGATACAATCCCAGACTCCCATTCGGAGGACCCTCAGGTTACTTAGAGGTCTTAAATCCTCAAGCAAAACATGTAATGGTGCATAGATTTAGAATGGTTCATGAAATGAATTTCTAAATATCTGCTATTTTATTTGACTAATTATGAGCAGAAAAGTACATAGACAACATAATACTTAGCAGCTTGAAGGCCAGATTCAAAGTCTTTGATGAAAAACTAGAAACAAAAAGAGAAAAGAATTGAGGGGCAAAAAATCCAGGGTGCATAAAATCTCACCGTGCTGTTGGGATCGTCCATTGCCCGCGCAAAGTCGCACGATTCCACAGTGCATGACCTCACGGTCTCTGTGCGTCCTTCGCGATACAGTCTGGTCATTGATGACTCGTAGGTCAGGCAGAATTTCTTGGCATCCTATAAAACCGTACACAGGAAGAAGGAAAACAAGGAAAAGTAGAAATTACGCGGTGCGTAATATATGTCCCCGCCGGAAGTAGCATTTAGTAGCAAAATGTACAATATAGGTAAAAAATCAAGGTCAAAGGTCAAAGAAGTCAAAGGTCAAAATTCTGTGTAGAAGTTTTGAAGCCCTCACCTAGTGCCATCACATAAAGGAAACAGAATCGAAATCGGGTTAGAAATGGCGAAGGAGTAGCATTTTGTAGCCAATGTACAATATAGGTCAAAAATCAAGGTCAGAGGTCAAAGAAGTCAAAGGTCAAAATTCTGTGTAGAAGTTTTGAAGCCCTCACCTAGTGCCATCACATAAAGCAAACGGAAGTGAAATCGGGTTAGAAATGGCGAAGGAGTAGCATTTTGTAGCAAAATGAACAATACAGGTCAAAAATCAAGGTCAAAGGTCAAAGAAGTCAAAGGTCAAAATTCTGTGTAGAAGTTTTGAAGCCCTCACCTAGTGCCATCACATAAAGCAAACGGAATCGAAATTGGGTTAAAAATGGCGAAGGAGTAGCATTTTATAGCAAAATGTACAATATAGGTCAAAAAATCAAGGTCAAAGGTCAAAGAAGTCAAAGGTCAAAATTCTGTGTAGAAGTTTTGAAGCCCTCACCTAGTGCCATCACATAAAGCAAACGGAATCGAAATCGGGTTAGAAATGGCGAAGGAGTAGCATTTTGTAGCGAAATGTACAATATAGGTCAAAGGTCAAGGTCAAAGGTCACGACTGAAATTCTGTGTAGAAGTTTCAAAGCTCCCATGTAGTGCTATCATATAAAGCAAACAGAATCAAAATTGGCTCATAAATGACAGAGAAGTAGCAAATTGAAGATTTTGATCACACACGGACGCACACACGGACGGACACACGGACGGACGGACGGACGGACGGACACACGGACACACGGACACACGGACACACACACGTACGGAGCCCGTTTCATAGTCCCCTGCTCGAACTCGTTCGGCGGGGACAACAAAAATAGGTACTGCAGACATGAGAAGAATACAATAAACGGTATCCACATTTCTGTTTGCTGGTACACATGTACCACAAACAGAGCAAATTAATTGTATATCTACATTCTTGTAAAACACACTACAAACAAGGCAGCACCTACTAAGATGTGATTCATGTGCTTTGCACTTGCCAAAGGCCTAAAAGATACAGTACAGACAATGCATGCCAACTGGATTTCAAGAACTACAGTGTATTCGGTAAGGACAAGTGAATATAGGGAGTTTTTGTCATGTATACACAAATCAGTGGATGTATCTTTCAGGTGAAAATGAGTAAATTGTAATTCAATCACCTGCTTAGTATTCAATGTGAATTTATGGTTAAAACCAAAGCCTTGTCCAATTTAACATTACCACTTGTTCACTAGGTAGGAAAGGTCAGAGAGCTGTTATGTTGCTTTTCAAGAAAAAAATATTATGTGTTCAACTTGGACATAGACGAGGGGAGTTTTGCAATGTATTTAAATTTGTGGATGCCTCTCTCTGGTGATACAGCAAATACTTGAAATTCTTGCAACTGTTTTGAACCTTTTGCAAATATCTTATCAAAAGCAGCACCTAATCCAATCTATATCTATTAGTTGTTGCCGAGTAGGACAAGACAAGACAAACTTTCTCGTTGCCAATGAAAATCTTTTGCTCTTGAGTTGCGCATATAATTTGCAACTTCCTTTAATATTGGAAAGCACTAAGACTTTATTTATTGCATACTGTAATAGTGAAAATTTTCAAGGCATAGCAATTTATGCCCACTTCGCACAACAAGAAACTAGCACTAAAATAAAATTGCTGGGATATTTTTGCTTGTAGCATGTAATATTATTTGATCTCTGATGCTGCAGAATCAAAAACACAAGAAATTCATGTACCCGACTAAGAGCAAAAAATTACTTATGCAAAAATGTCCATGTTTACAGAAGTCCTCAAGGAAAAAAAAAAAAATCTGAATTAATCTACATACATTAGGAAATGGAGGTCAACCAACTCTGATGCCCTCCTGATTCTAGCAGGATGCCAGTAAACTCACCCTGTAGTAAGCTAGCTGCATGGCAAGCTGGATGAATGCATCAGGACTGACTCTGCACTTCTTCATGGGGCCCTTGCCAAACTTGTTGTGGACTCGGACGTGAATCTGGACATCGTCCACCAGTTTCTTGGCCACCTGGTAGCTGTTGTCGATGATGTCGCTGAGCTGGGTAGGATAGAATGAAGAGAACAGATGTGAACATTGCATTAAAGGCAACACCGTTGATTCCTCATGAGGTACAAACACAGAGGGTACTCATATTAATGTGATCGCAATCCCTCTGCACGTACATGTGACTGGCCATGTGGTTCCAGCATTCGCTTGACTTCGGTTTACTCTACGAATTGTACATTTTCAATGTTAGCAGTATGGAGCTCTTGTCATTCATGACGGTAAATATGCAACTCCAGGAAATAACACAAGTCATTTGGTGCCAATAGTTTACTACAAGCTCTGAAATATTAATTCAAGGATAAGCCAACATGTTTTGGTCGGGTCAAGAGATATGGATGCATACTGAAGGTGAAATAATATTCTCAACTTTCACACTGTGTGGTGCGATACAAATCATCTTTACTGACATACACTGACTGAGAGACTGGCCTATTGTATAAGTTTTGTATGAAAACAACAATCTTCCTCAAATCTTCCCTGAGCTTTAACACAGGTAACCTCATGAATGTACAACTCAGCACACTGAAGACCTTGACTTAGATCTTTCACTGTCACCCACTCAAAGACGTACTATGAGTGATACGTAATGACACACTCAGTGTTTCAAGTCATACCAGAGTGATTCACAGGGCAATCATGACCCTACCTCACTAGGGATCTCCCACTCCAACCTCTGAGGGGGCTTGAGGACCCTGGATGACTCCCCCTTGGTATGGCCCTCTGGAGTGTATCCCATGACCAGCATGTCTTCCACGATGGCATCCTCAAAGGCATGTGAGTAGATCGGGGCATCCGCACTTTTGGGGGGAAACGGAAAGGGGGCCATGAGGAAAACAGAATGTATATATGAGAAACTTGTCTTTATGTATTTATGGGCACCACGCCTTACACACAAATTTAGGGATTGAACAAGACATTGTTCTGCACTGCAAGGGAAAGTCTGGAACATAGTCAAAGTGTGGAAGATATGACGAAGGTAAGTTAAGTTATTTGGCAGAGTAGAGTCTTTTTAAAAAACATTATTTTTTTAGTTCCTTTCTTCAATAATAATCTACATTAACTGCAATTTTACCTCCAATATCATTTTGGGCTCTCTCTCTCAATCTTGTAATAGTAACAAATGTCATTTGAAAGTGTCATATCATTTGAAAGTTGCCACAGCAATTGGATAAAGATAAAATCTCACAAAGTGGTATCTGTAAGTGGTACAACTTTACTTTTGAATACTGTTTTGTGAACAATAGATGTAGTGTTGATACGTCCCTTGATAATATCTGTGCAGTATCAGTGGGAGTCTACAAGATCTACCGAGGTGTTGCTGCTGGTGAACTTTGAACCAGCGACCTTATGGAAGCGTGCAGATGGTTCCCCAAGGAACCACACGGCCTCCTCACACTCATCAGGTACTCACAGCGAGTGCTCGGCATTCACACCCATGTGTCCGTTCTTGAAGATGATGAGGTTGAAGCACTTGTCAAACCACCTGTCGCATACGTTGCCGTGCAGGAGGGAAGCAGCATACCTATCCAATCGGCCATCAGCCTTGTCCTGGTAATGATAAAAGAGTCTGCTTTAACAAATATAATTCCAAACTCACACTCAAATCTATACACTTTATAGAATGTGTTAGTCTGATATTGTTGCAGGAGAGACGCTCAGTATTGCAATATTAGTTTGAAAAGGTAGGCAGATGAAAAAATAGGGAATGATATTTGGCAAGTTTCAACAGTGCACAGAAACTAGGGATATAATGTTTCATCAGTTCTTGTAGCAAATGACACTTCACAGCACTGTTAGCCACCAGGAATTAAATCTTAAGACTTTGACCTTTGGACAATTATCATCTGAAAAAAGTATTCCAATTATCATGTGCATGCTACATAATTAGATACATCTGCATACAATGCACTACATGCAAAGACACCACCATATGAGCATATAAACAAAGCAATTGAATATTCTCTGATGTGACATCTAAATCTAACAAAAATACACCACAAAGGTTTCCCTTGCATAATTTCATCAAATTCTAGGTAAAATAAACAGTAAACAATGCATAGAAAACACAAAAATAACAAGACAGACTTGTAGAGCCATATGAATAGAGGAACTGCTGTTTTTGCTGTGATTTACAAAAAAATATT
This sequence comes from Diadema antillarum, assembly GCF_040938485.1. Taxonomy (NCBI): domain Eukaryota; kingdom Metazoa; phylum Echinodermata; class Echinoidea; order Diadematoida; family Diadematidae; genus Diadema; species Diadema antillarum. The sequence goes on along the minus strand of NW_027270926.1, from coordinate 2,224,293 downwards.
AGAAAACAAACAAACAAACAAACAAACCTGCAAAACAAACATACATTTGAGTGAAAGATATTTCAATAGAAAGTCCAGACTTTCATGCAATATGATATTTGTAACATTAGTCTTTGGTAGGAATTGATTTTCCTTATGCCAATTTACCTTGCTTCTGAAAAAAAAAAAATAGTTATGGTCTAATTTGCAAAATGAGATAAATTTCTGTGAATTTGAAGAAAAAGGAGACCCATAACTAAATCCTTTAATATCAAAAGCAGAGGCCTAGAAGATCTCAAAATTCTTCGACCAACCTCTATCTACAGCATTTCTGTTTTTCCATACTAGTAACCCCTACTTTCTGAATTTCATATGCCGCTTAAAGGGATACTACAGTATTGGTGGAGATGAGAATTGGGCTTTTAACTTTTTGCGAGATACCAAGAAAACACTTATGATATAGTACAGAGCATACCATTTTAAGAGGAATTCAGAGTTTATTTGATGAAAATCGGGTTTGGAATGACTGAAACATCCAAAAACAAAGTAAAACAAAGCGATCGTAATAAAGTGTGGGTCCCACACTTTATTAGAATCGCTCTTTTTTTGGATATCTCAGCCATTTCAAAACCAATTTTCATCAAATAAACGTTGAATTCCTTATAGAATTACATGCTCTTTCATATTTCATAAGAGGTTTCTCATTATATCACCAAAAATGTTAGAAACCTGAAATTAGGTCTCAACCAAAACTGTACGATCCCTTTAAAAGAGAATGATTTCATGCCATGCACTGGTACAGAAATGATGAAGTATCTACATACATTGTATTAATCCTCCTAAATTCACTAGCATTCATCTACTGTCGGCACAGCCATGCCATGATAATGATGTGTTGTGCAGCACCAGCAAGCATGTCCCATTGCTAACTTGTTAAGTTTTTCTTTTCCTTCCTTCTTGAATATGAGAGTATGATGATAGGCAATACAACAAAAATTCTAAAAGTGGCCATTTTGTGGTCTGGTTTCGAGATTTCGTCAGAGCCTACAGAGTGTCAGGCATTTTTTTTTCTCTCTATACATGTTATGTGTCAGCGGAGAGGAGACTACAACTATGTGATGAAACAGACTTGCAAACACATTGTGAGTTAAATATTAGAAGCAAGACACCAATAATGGCTTGTTCTTTAAAAGAAAGAAAAACAACAAAGAAACAATGACAGAAAAGATCACAAAGAAATGAATAAATGCACTTTTTGAAGAAGCAAAGCGCAATAGATAACATTTAAAACAAAGCATTTGATTGAATTTTTTTTGCACGTACACAAGGACATTGCAACAAGACAATTCCCCAAATTCCACGCAAAATCTATAGCTACAGCTGTAGGAGCAACATAAGCGCAATTGAGAAATTTTATGCGAGTGTTACAAAGTCTGTTCCGATTTGGAAGAAATGAGCATATCAACTACATAGCTAGAAACAAAATTACACAGCTAAAAAGAAGACAAAACAACTGGAAGGTGACTTGCAGATACCTTTGATATGCAGGATTGATTCCACAGAATTATAATAATAAAAAAAAAATCACATAAAGTGAAGTCAAGTGGACATACAAGTATTGCATAATGTACATATGTAAGCCGTCATACTGGAGGGGAATACCAGATAGGTAATCTATGGGTCCCATATAAAAAGAAAGAAAGAAAGAAAAAAGGTCACGTGGGACTATGTCAAAATCTTATCCAGTTCACTGTCAAGGAATTTTCTAAACATTACAGAACAACAATCATACACTTCACAAACAGACGTGTGCACTCAGGCTCCATATACAGTGTGCATACAAATTCCTACACTTGCGCGAAGTACGGTTATGCATATAACTATTAGAGGCATACTACGGCAAAACACACTCTCATGCATTTCGAATTCAATGTATCTCTCGTCGGCACCAAGGGTCAAAGAGTAGTAAAGCTTTTAGCAATACGCACATTCCCAAAAAGAATACTTCTTCTTCTTCTTTTATATTTCTGTTCATCAGTTCATCCTGGATCGTGATTCAGATACACGTAATAATCTATAAAGCTGGTCTGACGGAACATTACATTACAAATCTCAATTTTCAGGGGGAAAACTTTTAGACTTAAACTGAAATGCTGTGTCTAACTGCTTATGAGTACCAGAAGATTATTTTAGAATTGCCTCCGTTCCACTTCTAGAAAATGGTTCGTTAGGATTGATACAGCTAATTCAAGCCTTTAAAGGACACAACAGAACAAAAAGAAATTGCCCTGACCGCCACTTCATTGAAGCATTTGCTATGGGTTCCTTACATTTCTCAAGCTTTGCATAATTAGTCATTTGAGGGTGTTGTTTATCCCTAAAAGGATTTTGTGTGTGTGTTCCTTTTTTATTTTAATCAAACAGGATCGAAAGTAATACATAGGCGCACACGAACTTTATGCAAAAAGACTATGAAAATAATACAAAAAGATCATAGACTTCTGATGGGAAACCAAAAGAACAAAAATACTGTAAAACATGATATATTCGCGGCATGAAATTTTCGCGAATTGGAGCTGACAGCCTTTTTCGCTGCATGAAATTTTCGCGAAGTGCCACTGGCGTTCAATGCATATATAGTGTAAACAAGAACTTTCGCGTGCATTTTAATTTCGCGAATCTTGGCGCTCGCGAAATTCGCGAAATTAAAGTGCACGCGAAAATTCCTCGTTTTACAGTAATGATGTATGAAAGTCAACTCTGCAACTACCTCCCTGCAAAGACCTCTAAATCTGAGCCCATGTTGATGAACCCGTCTACAAAGATGACTAAATCTGTGTCCATGTCAATGAACTTGTCTACAAAGACCACTAAATCTGAGCCAATGTCCATGAACCTGTCTACAAAGATGACTAAATCTGCGCCACTGTCAATGAACTTGTCTATAAAGACCACTTAATCTGTGCCCATGTCCATGAACCTGACAACAAAGGCCACCTGTCCAAGATGACTGCTTATTTTTTTGTCTTCCTTTGGTGGCAGGTACAGATGACTTAAAGTTTGAGGTATCTGGTACATGATTGCAGCAGAAAATGTGCAAATAAAATTTCTCCCATCTAGTGTAGCATTTGGCAAGCCATTAACATAACACACCATGGTAAATACTCTGTTATGAAGAAGTGATGATAGCAAGCTAATTATGTACTCTAAAAAAAAAAAAAGTACATACAGTGCCCAGATATTAATTTTTGGTTTCTTTTGCCACAGGAACAGCCACAGCCAAAAATAGATGAATAAAGAAGAAACATTTGAAATTCAAACACAAACAAAAATGCAATATATGAAAACAGCTCAACAATTTCACCAAACTGCATTTACAGCTACTGGTATACAGACTATATCAAACCAGATAAAACACTATAATATATAAACAAACGCAATAATAATGAACTTGCATGATAGCTTGCACACAATTTTGAAATACAAAAATTGTCATAAACTTACGTGAACATGTGGGAGGAAGAGTAAAGGGCAATGGATGTATTATTAATACCTGGTATAAACTCTTACGACTTTTCTTTTTTGATGGTCCAAGATGTGGAAAGGCATTTCTTAAATCGTATGATCACAATAAACATGATGTATGCCGAGTGCAGTGTACAACATGCATCCAGGAGAGTGAGAGAACTTAAGGAAACCAACTAATTGTGACTTTTTGCAACTACCTGTTTGCCTATGTGCTGCTTGCCTCATCCATGAACAAAATACATTTAAATCAGAGAACAAAACTGAATTTTCAAGCATTTAGTAAGATCGAGTATTTAGAGACGGTATAACATTAAATTCATTGGTGAAGATTATGGAGATACCCATGTTGTATGTGATATAAAGAGTGCTACAAATTCTTCTCAGCTCACTGAAAAAAATGCAATGTTTTTATTTCCTCCTCCTCATCACTGCCCCCTCCCTGAGCCCCCACCCCCCCCCCAAAAAAAAAACTACAAAAGATGTCGTATACAAGCATTGAGGACAGTGTCGTCTCAGACAGCACCAACAAGAATTTTTTTTATTACCATTGTTATTACTTATTCATAATTTGCTTTAGGTACACACATACATAATATGAACAACATAAAAGAAAGTCAGAACTTTCATGATTTTTTTCTTTAAAGTTATCCCTGGTTGTAAATCACAAATGATACACTCAGAAATACACACTGCAAGGTTAACAGGTTATTCCAGAATTAACACAAATTCACACCACTAAAACACCGAGACTCATGTATGCCATTCCGACAGGCTTCAACCGTAACTCCCTCCTTCAAATCATTGTATACGTACGACGTAGAAACAACAACACACACAATGTATGACATGCCAATGACGCCGTAATGTTACGAACGTCAAGAACGTGCCCATTTTGAGGAAAAAACACACACGAGGCATATCATTGACGACAACTTTACCTTTGTTGCAAACGGGTCTCCCTTGTACCATGCGGGTACCTTCTGATGCTTGAGGAACTCTCGCAGCGGCTCCTTCAGAGTCAACGAATGACCACAGAGGGAGCCATATCAAAATGAGTGGGGAGGATGAGTAGAAGATGAGTCAAGGCACGGTGAAGAGAGAAGATTAGATTGAGAGTGATTACCACGTGAGAAATTATGTGGGTTAATTGAGCGTAAACCCCTGAAAACAAAGCGGACATGGAAGTATGATTATATAAAACATTTTGCCTTCAGAGATTCACCGCTTTGATATGGAATGGAATGCAAAGCGGTACAACTATATCTCTACTAGGCCTTAAAATCTTGGTTTCTGTGACAATCTGAGGGAGCACTGAATCTTTATCAATTTGAGCATGCTCACTCTTCTCTAGAAACTCGGTGAATGAGAATATTCTGCAGAAAATTAGTTTTTACTTGATGCCGATGATTATTTTCCAAATGCACACTGTGGGAAAGAATAACTTGATGATTACGGTTATGATGTACTTAATTATACTCACCATTCTATATGTACAGCATATGAGGAACACATAGTCAACAAAAGCAAAACTGATTAAAAAAACAGAAGCTTATTGTGTTTTCATTTGTGGCTAAATGATAGACTGGTTTACTAAAATATTCAAGCTTGATGCTTAAATATCTTTAATGGGAAGGACAGTTCTTAACATATACAAAATCTTGTTCAAGCCTTGCCAAAACATAGCAATGACTGAGGCATGGAAACCGAATTTCAAGTATTAAAGTGCATAAAGAATACAAAAGTGCATAGAATAATTTGTTACAAGGTCCTCAGCGAGACATATCCATTAATTTGAATACATTAGTAAACCAGTCTACAATTTAAAAAAAAAGAAGAAGAAAATAAAAAATAAGCTACCAAGGCATACCTACAGGACATTTCACTTTGACCACATACACCAATGCAATGTGTAATGCAGGTCTGATCTACATTGTAACAGACACAACACTTCAAGTGATTGTGAAACAAATCAAGTTTGATACACCAGTAAATTTCCCCCAACTATCAGGTGAGAGATTTCATTGTTTAATAAAAAAACAAAAAAATTGAAATAAAATATAAGAAGTGACACACATACATGCCATGTATACAACACACAAAAACAAAAACAAAGCAGAACAGAAAGAAAGGGAATACTGCACACTGAGTTATGATTGTAACATAGACCACAAAGCTAATGACTCTGAAAAACACAAACAAACAAACATTTCATGTAAGAGGTGCTCGGGAGTACCAAAAGTATGCTTTCATGGCAAGTGATAAACACTACATACTGACCAAGGACTGGGCATACATTTCTCTTGTGGTCATCAGGTGGACACATACTTCCACATCTACTCTGAGAGCTGTGTATATGAATAAATGTTTTTACTGTTGTATTTTGTTTTGTTTTGCCTTGTTTTGGTCCCCCCCCCCCCCCCCCAAGATACATGTACATCACCAGAAGGGAAGTTGGCCTCATGTACAACAGTCTGGGGAAGGAAAGGGGTAGGTGGACGTGATTTCCCTAGCATTTTCATATGTCTTGCTCATATTTTCTCATCTGATGTGTGCCTCCAACTATAGGAAACTGAAACTACTACTACGCTTATCTAAGCCATTTCTATCTCTATAGAAAATATGTTTGGGAATGCACTGTACATTTAACTTTTTATGTGCTATGCTCCCAAGCTCAACTTATTTGATGGAGTGGGAGTTAACATCATTGATTTATGATTCACACGAGTAGATTGTTGTTTCCTTTTCAGTCATATGCTTTGCAGGGTACGTACTACATGGTCAGTATACCAGCTGGCAATCTTCATACCCAGAGGATTTATGCACACTTGTGGTGGTGCATCAATTGTGATCATTGGCAAATTTGACAGCATGTTAACATTCCCTGATGTTACCAAATAGACAGTTCGTGGCATACAGTGTAGTTACTTCAAAGCCCTAGCAGTCCACTAGGAGTGGGGGGAGGGGGGGGGGGGGGGAGGGGAGGGGGGCAAGGTCAACGATATCGGTGTTAAAATTAGACAGATTTTGTCACTGTGTGGATAAGCTTCCCCATAGCAATTGCCTATCTCTCTGTTTAACCCATTGAAGATGAGCCCCAAATATACTCGGGCAGGTGTCTATGGGAAATACGTGTTACAGCAATATTGCCTGTCCTCAATGGGTTAATGTGTACAGCTCTTGGGATACCAGTCAAGAATGGGAAATGAATGTCCAGTCCTAGTCAGCAATGTAGGAAAAAGAGGTTAAATCCCCTCTGCCCAAAGCGCACCCACGAGCTACTTTTTGAGAATTTCATTTGAGTGAGAAGCTTGCCGTCTGTCCGCGTGGTCTTGAGAGATCGTACGGAAACATATTAAAGCATATGACAAGATATTGCAATGGAGTAATAATAAAAAGATATATAAGAGGAACCAATGAATGAGAGGAAGAGATGCCTCGCCTCTGATCACTTACGATGTCGTATTCATGTTCCTCTTCATCCAGGACGACAACAAAGGCGGCTGTTTCTATGGCAGCAAGGGATGTCTTATTGATGCCCGTTGTGAAGAAGCGCTGGCGTGCTGCAGCCCATGGAATTCTGCGCAAAGCAAATGTTATAATGTAATCATGATCAGTGAAATTGCTGGTAATCAACTCTTTTTCTTAATCATCTACCTACTGTAAAAGTGGATATTTTCGCGCGACTAATTTTTCGCGCTTGGCCGTGTCAGAAGACTTTCGCATGTTTTTAATTCCGCGGAATCAAGACATCAAGTACTGGAACATATGGCATCCCAAAATATTCGCGTGCTTTTATTTTCGCGCTAGCTTCTTGTTGCGCGAAATGCGCGAAAATTTCAACACCGCGAAAATTTCCACTTTTACAGTATGTCACAGTTATCAGTCATTTCCACTGATTCATTTCAAATTACTCAGCAAAGGGGTGGGGTGGGGGAAATCAAAGAATGGATGTCAAAATAAAAACAGTGGACACACAATGCCACATCTGTGCCACAAACAAAAACAAGAGAGGATTTTAAAGAAATATAGAGTATTCGCTGATGATTTGTCAACTATAAGAGAGACAGAGAACAGTTCACAGGTTGACAGGAAAAATGTTTTATCTGCAACACAGTTGGCACAATGACAATAGCTATTCCTTAATCATTCTCATATCAACTCACATCAACAATTTCTTCTATCGAGATCATGTCTTCTACAGCAATCATTACTTTTTTCATAACCTAACACTACCAGCAATAATACCACAATCATCATAATAATCATCACTATCTATTACTCCAAGTTTATTACTAGCATCATCATAATCACAGCCATCATTACTATCATCTTAACCATCACCAACACCATCCCCCCAACACCACCATCACCACCACCACCACCACCGTCACAATCATCACCATCACTATCACTATCATCGCCATCGTCAGCATCATAATCACAATCACCACCGTCATCACAACCATCAAGCACCATCACCAATACACTGTATCATCATCATCACCATCATCATCACCCAACAACCCAACAACCCCCACCACCACCATCATCATCATCATCATCATCATAGTTATCATCGTCATCGTCATCATTGTCATCATCATCATCATCATCATCATCATCATCATCATCAACTCTACCTTTCTCCAGCTGTCAGCGAGGCAAGTCTCTTCTCTTTGGTGGCTTCTGATGTGTCATCCAGGATCTGCTGGTATTGCCTTTTGGAGGAAAGTTGAAAAATCAGATAATACTAGAAGACGACAACAAGCGAAAACCATCAACTGAGTGGCTTCTTTTCAATGTTATTGTCACATGCTGATAATTGATTGGCAATGAATAGCTATTATATGTCAGTCCATCTATGGGCTCAGATATCCCTGAAAAGTAATGAAAGTTAGCTTGAGAGGGGCGAATAACAAAGCAAATCCACATGAGATTACAAATCAAATCAAGAAGCAGACTTAATTTCAAAACAAAACAAAACAAAACAAAAATAATTTCAAAAAAGTGGTAGAGAAAAGGGAGCAGAGTAGAACTGTAAACAGTGAAAACTGTTGCAGCTGAAAGTCCCCTGGAAGTCGACACTTACTTTTCAAGTTCACATGGCTGAATCATGCTGCCATTGGATTGGATGATGATCTTGTAAAAGCGCCCTCTAGACATGGCCACGATGTGGTTGCTTGTTGCATGGTGAACCAGTCTAGAACCAAACAGAACACATTGGCATATCACTATAATGCTCCATCAGAGTTGAGTCAAATTTTACATAATTGTATATCTTTCAAGAGAGGGTTAGTTTTGGTTTAGATGGGGATTTAGGTTTTAACTGTTTGTGAGATGATTAGGAACCGCTTTTATGAAATGTGGGACCCCCTTTTACTAGGACCACTTTGTATTACTTTGTTTTTTATATCTCAGCCATTTCAAAACTAACCCATCAAATAAACACTTAACTCCTCTTAGAATGGTATGCTTGTTAATATTTCATAAAAGTGGTATCTAATTATCTCACAAAAATTTAAAGCCTGAATCCCCATCTCAACCAAAACCATGCCATCCCTTTAACCTCTCACACCCCACACACAAAGAAGAAAAGAAGTTTAATAGTACTGTCAAAATATCTCAAATTGGTAAGTGAAACATTTGTGCAGAAAATCAGCTTCCTACATCAAGTTGCTTTGACTGGCTTTAAATGAACCAATGCACAGAAGTTAACACAACAGTAATGCTGGCATTAAATGAATTATCTTTTCTCCTTTATTCAAGAATTCCCAAATCAGACACTTGTTGTACAAGTGAATTATATCACCACTTTGGAGTCTCAATTAATATCTCTTCAGCAAGATATGATTGTTACTAACAGATGTGTTAAGCATGCAGTATTTTCCAGGTAATAAACTATAAGTCAGTGCCATATGGTTAATATAACAAACAAAGCATGATGAGTCCATTATTTTCCAGTTTGAAGTATCTGTAGAAAACTTGTGTCTGAAAAAAAAAATATCACCAGGCAATAATACTGATTTTGTTAAAAAGTTTATTCTGTCAACCCAACCGGGAACAGACGGTGGCAAGACAAATTACACTTTTAAATGCCAGTGAGCACTTTTGGGTGTTCAGAGACATCTTTGTGATAGTTAGATCTGAGTCTGGTATGCAAAGTTATTCATTTGGCATGTTGTCATTAATAATGGAATGACAGGAATGCTACAATATCAATAGTACTGCTACATATCAAAACAGATGAAGTTTAATGCCATGGTGTCTGAGGCAAAGCATGTGAGGGGGGAAGAAGGATGGGGTAATTAACCCGACCACACCCACTTGTCGGTTTCCAGTCCAGGGATGCGGGTGGTGTTGAAGACTCTCTCATACTGCTGGGAGCACAGCGGCACGGCTCTCTGCACCATGATGGGCTTGATCAACTCGTGGTCAATCTTCTTGCGAAACTTGAGCAGCGCCACCGTCACATTGGCTGCGCGGGCCGCCTGGTAGAAGGTTGGCTTGAGGGCGATGCCATCCTGGGAAGAGAAAGAGGAAGAGGGGATGGCTGGTGTTCACATGCATTGAGTCGTAAAGCATCATCTAGATGTGATGTGCTTGCTGGCATTTTGCAAGAGACACATGGCTGCATTTTAACCCTAATCAGGTCGGGCCTTTTTTGGCTATGCTAAATCCAGGGGGAGGTAGATTCCCCCCCCCCCCCCCCCCCCCCCAACAATTTCAGGGTTAAGAATATGGACATTCTTCATAAGCCTTTGAATCTCAAAGATATTGTGTCACTTCAGTGAATCAGATGGACAGAGTTGGAAATACAGTAACAACGGTTCCACAATTTTGAAAAATGAGAATGTGCTACAGTTGTATTAAAATGTCTGAACACGCTCTAATGAGTTGTTGCTTAATGCACTGATGAACCCAGTATGGCATGAGATAATGTTTCTTGAAGGCCTGTACACAATAAAATATTATTGACTTTAATACTCAAAAGATTACAGAAATACTCATTCAGTGATGTAGATGACTGCATTTATCACACATCTATCCTCCGAAGATCTGAATAGAAATTCCCTATAAAATAACACACGTCCAGTCAGAACTTAGCAAAACGCCCTCACTCACCATGCCGTAGTAGTTGCTGTTGACCATGATGGGAGAGCGCCCCCGCAGGTAGACATACTCTTCCCACCAGTCGCTGACGTAGTTGGTCGACCACAGCCACTTGAGCTGGAGGTAGCGCTGCAGGCGGTGACCGATGGTGCTCTCAAACTCCTTTGCGAGTCTCTCCATGTCGGCATACTTTTCCGGTGGAAGGTAGCCCTTTACCGACCTCAAGTACTGAAGGAGAAAAAACAAAACAAAAACAGAGAAGTATGACTTCTTTGTCCAGCTTGGACTAGACAATAGCAAATATTTGCGCTGAGATAAAATGTATCTAGTACTACGAACCACGTGATACCCAAAGATTACAAATCACAGTAACAAAGCATGTGTGCTTCTACCATGGTAGGATGACATTGCAAATACCATGCAGTACCATGACAAATTGTTCTCCTGATACAAATCCTGGCTAAGAATTAGTTTGTCAAATATAGAATGTTCAACTTTCATCAATAATTTCCTGTAAACATATAGGGATAACATCTTCTTTTCATATGGCACAATGTGCCCTGTTGATACCATTTGCTGACTATTGCTAGTCACCGGAGGCAAACCATGAAGGCTTGGCATCATTCGCCCATTTTCCTTGTTCTGGTAGGTAGATGGACCACTTTACTGGGCAGGCACCTTGCTCTTTGTGATGAATGAATGAAGTGGGTTCTTTTACATGTGTGAGTCGTGAGTAAACTCACAAATGGACCTCCATCTAATGTCCTATCAGAGGGACAAAGTGTTTTTGCCTCTTCCTAAAGAGGATGGTGTGATTTCTCACAACATGGCTCAGCTTAGTCCACTGCCTGGACTGTTTTGTGTGATCATTTACCGCGCGCACACACCGCTACAGCACGCGTATGCCCCACCGTATGCTCGTGTATTAATTTGCCGCGCACGCACGCATCTCGACCTCCAAAACAGTCCAGTCTGGTTTGCCAAGTCTCCCCGAAATATTTCGGAAAAGATTGGCCCCACCCCCATCCCTCATTCATTTCGAGCATCCTGATTGGTCGATGAGATCGCGTCCAGCAGGCAATTTGTGGGATCGAAAAAAGTCGATCGATCTCTAATCTTGTAGTCTTATTGCAAACAGGTATATTGCATGTAGCAATATAACATACGTATTTTACGCCAATATTTGTATTAATCTCTACATATATTGATGGAATTTCAAAAATTATTTTTCTTTTTATTAAAAATTGCTCAAATTATATATCTTAGAGATCATAAGAGGAGAATGAAATTAGAACGTACATAAACCGTGCGTAAGATTAAGACTAACTTCTACTCGTTTCCATAACTGTTATAAATTAAATTATAAATATCACAATAACCAGCATTTTAAATCTATTTTTCGACAGAAAAAAAATATTTTAGAAATTACAAATAAAAAAATTGATAAATACATGTACGTGTAGAAAAGATATTCGCCCATTTAAAGCATCGTGACTTATCGTACATGTCAATTTCGAGGTGGCTTTTACTTCTCGATCGGGGATCCCCCGGATCGCGTGTACAGCATACAGCTTGTGCAACAAATGTGCTTTTCGTATTGATTCCGAGTCTTGCGTTTTCCGACCAAAATCTGTGCAGCATTTCAAGTATTTCCTCCAAACCTTGTTTACATGATCAATGGATGTCAACATTGATCAGCGTCTCCGCGTCGCTTGTCTGACAGTGATAATGAGAAGAGCATTCAATGCAATGTGCTACTGAGAAGCTTGGATTCGTTGACGGTTTCGGGGAGCAGCAGCAGAACCAGAAGTCACTTCTGAGAACTTAGAAGTCCCTACTACACGTAGAGTCTACTCGTTTCTCCGTGCGTGGTCATAGACTCATGATTTTGTTTATCTCCATGCCGACTGGTTTCGGCAATAGTGTGGTGTTCCAACTTCCAAGCTGCACCGTTGTGCGTTGATATTCTTCGCAAACTAGATCTACATGATGGACCAGACTCTCCGAAAGCTGTGGCTCTTGTCATGCCTTTGAAGTCTTTAATTTCGGACCAGATGAGCAGGGCTATGGATCTTGCTTGGCCTGCGTGACAAAGTCGAAGACTCAAGCGGCCTAGCGGTAAGCTAATCATTTAACGTTAGATCTATCCAGTTTCTACAAATGATTCGTCAAGGCAACTTTCATTACGTGTCTCTTGTCTTGAATTACAAACTGCATCCTGTAGGCCCCTAGTTGAACAACAAAAAAATGATTGTAAAACTAAATGTAGTTAAATGTCTGGCCTCTGGGCCGGGTAGGGTAAACACATGTCAGGCTTCTACTACAGTACTACTCTTGTGAGTGTTCCTAGGTGTACTGAGCTGAGTCAAATCCTGTGTAATTGTAATAGATTGTCAACACCGTAACTGCACTGGTTTAATTGTTTTGTACAGTACAGTAACTACTGTAACTTTCTCGCATACAAATGCAATTACACATAGGCCTACTGCCTTAGCTTAATCTGTGAGACACAGCCTGTGTCTCGTCGGCTTTGCTCCTCTACACAGACAGAGGAGCAATCGAGACACACGCTGAGGCCCACAGACTAATTCTTCATGTGCATGTACATTGAGAAAAAACTCAAATAGGAACATGCTTCAGTATGCAAATGTACTCATACTGAAAGGGGACAACTTTGCACAACAGGGAATGACACTAGAACCAGACAGGGTTTGCCTTTTGAACACTTTAATTCGGTCTTCGGTACCGAATTGTCAACATAGGTCCTCTGAGGACAGTCGCCATCTTTCGTTCTTCTTTCCGCCCTCTCTCGGCGTATCTGTTACAATCGTTTACACATTATGTTCCCTTACAATACTTGTTCATCTATAGATTAAAATTATGCAGTCTTATGGCTATGCGATATGCATTGAAGAGACTGCAGGCATTATTAAACTCACATGTGCAATGTAGAAAATGTTTTTTATTTTAATCTTACTGTTTTTTTTTTCTTATTTTTCAAATAGGGGGACTGCATCTGGAGACACCAAAGCATTTCGAGCAGTGTATGGAAAATTTGGTGAATTACGATCGGAACTCAAGTCGTCAGTCCCGCTGTTGCCCTGACAGCCACTGCAACCAGAGATGTGCGTAGCGGTATCATCGAAAACTTTGGTCTTCGCAATTATGTGTGGGTAAATCAGTTGCCGGACAAGCAAAATATAAAACATGTTGTCAAGTCTGCTGCAAGAGATTTAGATACAATGTTCAAGTGGCTGGCAGATGACTTGAAGATCCATGGTGCATGTTGTGAAAGGATGATAAGAAAAATGTGCAGTAATGTGTATGCGACCTTTATGGCACTGCTTCCAGAAGGTTGCCACAGGTATGTTAATAAGTTTATATGTACCACCAGAACATGGAAACTGATATCCAAAAGGAAATTGTTGACAGCATGTTAGCAACAGATGGTGAAATCAGAGTTCTGATAGCTACCATTGCATCTGGCCTGGGTGTTGACGTAAGCAACGTACACAGTACGGTTTTGTGTGGATGCCCAAGTGATCTAGACGATTATATCCACTTTTTAAAAGCACTCAATTTTCAGGACTTATCAGATATACTGGTAACATGAAGAATCATGTGCAGCTGTACAGCTGTACATCGTAGCTGAGATTTTCTTTTTTTTTTTTATGAAAAATGTCACGTATACACGTGTACATGTAGCTTAGCTTGTACCTTTGGGATTTGAAAATTGTTTTTTAGAGAATTCATATGATTGTTTTAAAACAAGAATCCACTGCGGGTGTTTTTCCTCCTTAAGGTTTGTAATGGTGAGTGGTTGGTACATTGGTTTCTGGTGTACCTGAATTTTTGCAGTTCCATGCTACATGTACAATAATTTTCTTTTTATCACTGCAATTACTGTACATTGCTCTTATTCATAGAAGCAAATACAATGTACATTTGTACACACCTACTTTTCATACTGTACTTTGTTTTTTAGGCGTGAATATTTTCATTTTCATTGGACATGTTGATGGGTACATATCATAATTACAAGTGATAAAATTATGGAAAAGTTGAAATATTTTAGTTCAAGGTTGTGTTTTTGTGATGTAGTGGATTACATGTACATGTACATGTACATACAGACCATGCCAAGTGGGGATGGGCTGTGTGTTTTGGGTGTTTGGGTGGGTGTTTGAAAATTGAACTGAAAATGCTGTTTGTCTGCACACGTATGTTCATCTATGCATACATGTACATACAAGTGTACAAATGTGTAGAGTGTGTTTTTGAGTTGTACAACTACCAAGAACTTGTTTACATATAATACTTTCTTTACATACAAAATCATTCATGAGAAGTACAGTATGTTCTTTGGCCCATTTTGATAAAACTAAAACTAGTTCTGTTAATGCACATGAACATTTGTACCTATAGTTTGAACTGTGTAGCAATGAATTTATTTTCTTTTTTGAAGTTCGAAGTTTTTTTTAAAACGAATTGCTGCAACAAATGGAAAAACAAAGATTTCGTTTCATAAAACCAAATCCTGTGTTTTTGATGTGTATGAGAGTCTACTACACATGGTAATCAGACTGAAACTATCAAATTATTTCTCTGACATCAAAATTCAGAGTCAAACAGTTTACAATGTATTTTGTTTGAAATAATGCACTGTTGTTGAACAATGATCATGAACTATCATGAATATACAGTAAATGTATTGTATATTACAGTACTGGTACATGTACATGTACAAATGAAAGTGTATAATGAAGGAATTTCAAGAGAATGGAGAAACAACTGAAATATGCCTAATATTTTA
Organism: Diadema antillarum; assembly: GCF_040938485.1. NCBI lineage: Eukaryota > Metazoa > Echinodermata > Echinoidea > Diadematoida > Diadematidae > Diadema > Diadema antillarum. The sequence goes on along the minus strand of NW_027270926.1, from coordinate 2,208,863 downwards.
TCAACTATAGAACATTTAACTTCAGTTCCTTATGAGTACTTGGTGGCACAGAATATCCAACTTTAAAGACACTTATAAAAATACACCTGAGGAATTATTTTGAATGTCCTTCCCAGAGTGACAACTTTTTGAACTCATTATTGACAGTTGGGAGTGGGATGCTAGCTTTGAAACTTCCTTGGTAGTTGGTACAACATTAACAGTTTTACCATCATGGCCAAATTTTTATAATGAAGGCTTAAAAAGTAATGTGATTAAAAAAATGTACAAGTTATACATATGCTCAAATTACACTACTCGTAGTCCATTTGTTTTCACTTTGCGGTCTGCTCTTACTGTACATGAAATTATGAAGACTACACAGTGTATTTAACAGTACATATATTGCACATAATGTACATGTACACTGTACATTGGACATTTCAAAGTACAATAGTGATAAATTGATGTATTTCCTGACCACACCTCAACACTGAAAAAAAAATCTAAACTTATTTACCAATAATCAGGTGCCATAAATGTGAAAAAAGTAAAGTCTACTCCACTGTACAGCTGTATGTACAAAGTACATATACAATGTTTTAATTTGGATGTGATTTGTAATAGGGGGTTTAATCAAATTGCTAACATGTGAGTGTGTGTGTGTGTGTGTGCATGTGTTTGTGTATGTTTGTGTGTGTGTATGTTTGTGTGTGTGTGTGTGTGTGCACATGCGTGTGTGTGTTTGTGTGTGTTGTGTGCATGGCCCACACATTTCCCAAGCATAATTTCACACTGATATCCCCCTTAAATGTTTGTGAATTAGAAAAAAACAAGTTGCTTTGTCAGACTGTCTTTTGATATGAATAGGCCTACTTATTTAATAATGTATATATACATGGAGCTACTATTTTGAGCAAATACAGGTATGGTTTGCCAAAAAAAAAAGGAAGATATATATTGTTATATATATATATATATATATATATGTAACCTTTATATGCATATGCAGAAGGGCAGTTCAACCAAAACTGTTCACTTGTAATGCCAGAGACAAATGGACCAATATCTGTCTTCATCTTGGTTTACTAAGTTTATCTTTACTATAGCCGCCGGAAGTGGGGGGGGGGGACAGCCGCCCCCCCCCCAATCCAAAAAGTGGGGGGCAAAACGCATTTTTGCCCCCCCCCCAAAAAAAAAGCCCCCCCCCCCAAAAAAAAAAAAAAAAAAGTAATAATAATAATGATAATAAAAATAAATGAATAAACAAAGAAAATAAAATAAATATGTATATATAATTATATGAATAAAAGGGAAAAAAATATGGCTACAAACGGCAGCTTTTGGACTGTAAAATGTCAAAATTTTCAAGCTCGCTCGCTTCGCTCGCTCGCATCCAGCAGTTGAGCCCGGTGCGCCTCCCCCTTAATTTCTAAAGCGAAAAACATAGCTACGACGACAGTTGTTGGACTCTAGAATGTCAAAATTTTCAAGCTCGCTCGCTTCGCTCGCTCGCATTGAATCGTTATGCCATTCTCCTAATGTTGCTGACAGTAATTGCCAGTAGTTGCGCCCGATGCCCCCACCCCTTCATTTCCAAAGCGAAAGATAAATATAGCTACAAACGGGAGTTTTTGGACTGTAAAATGTGAAAATTTTCAAGCTCGCTTGCTTCGCTCGCTCGCATTGAATCGTTATGCCATTCTCCTAATGTTGCTGACAGTAATTGCAAGTAGTTGCGCCCGATGCCCCCACCCCTTCATTTCCAAAGCGAAAGATAAATATAGCTACAAACGGGAGTTTTTGGACTGTAAAATGTGAAAATTTTCAAGCTCGCTCGCTTCGCTCGCTCGCATTGAATCGTTATGCCACTCTCCTAATGTTGCTGCCAGTAATTGCCAGCAGTTGCGTCCGATGCGCCGCCCCATTAATTTCCAAAGTGAAAGATAAAGCTAAAAACCCCAGTTTTGGGACTGTAGAATGTCAAAATTTTCAAGCTTGCTCGCTTCGCTCGCTCGCATTGAATCGTTATGCCACTCTCCTAATGTTGCTGCCAGTAATTGCCAGCAGTTGCGTCCGATGCCCCCCTTAATTTCCAAAGCGAAAGATATAGCTACAAACGGGAGTTTTTGGACTGTAAAATGTCAAAATTTTCAAGCTCGCTCGCTTCGCTCGCTCGCATTGAATTGTTATACCACTCTCCTAATGTTGCTGCCAGTAATTGCCAGCAGTTGCGTCTGATGCCCCCCCTTAAATTCCAAAGCGAAAGATAGAGCTACAAACGGGAGTTTTGGGACTGTAAAATGTCAAAATTCTCAAGCTCGCTCGCTTTGAATCGTTATGCCATTCTCCTAATGTTGCTGCCAGTAATTGCCAGCAGTTGCGCCCGATGCGCCGCCCCATTAATTTCCAAAGTGAAAGATAAAGCTAAAAACCCCAGTTTTGGGACTGTAGAATGTCAAAATTTCAAGCTTGCTCGCTTCGCTCGCTCGCATTGACTCGTTATGCCATTCTCCTAATGTTGCTGCCAATAATTGCCAGCAGTTGCGCCCGATGCGCCCACATTTATTTCAAAGCGAAATATGTAGCTACAATTAAAACTCCAGTTTTGGAACTGTAGAATATCAAAAATTTCAAGCTCGCTCCCTTCGCTCGCTCGCATTTTATTGTTATGCCATTCACCTTATGTTGCTGACAGTATATAATTTGTCGATTGTTTCACACCGTCATTCCATAATCCATGTAAGGAAAACTTACAATGTTCCTCAATGACTGCGTTGTTAAATGTATCACATTCCGTAATGTATTGTAGTCCCATTATTGCTCACGCACACACGCACAAGCATACAGACCGTCAAAATTACTTTATGGTTCCCCCCATGTTTCGACCCACCGTACGCCACTTTACATATATATATATATATATATATATATATATATAATGTGTGTGCGTGTGTGTGTGTGTATGTGTATATTGTGTAACATTGCATGGTCTAATCTTGAGCCCCCTCCAATGTTTGCCCCCCCCCCCCCCCCCCCCAATCCAAAACTGCTTCCGGCGCGCCTGATCATGAAGACTAACAAACAAAAAACTGAGTGACGGGGTATTCTTACAACAGGGATATTGGTCTGATTGTCTCTGTTACAGGAATTATCAAAGTGAATAGTGTCGGTCTAACTGCCCAGTAGGCCCTACATGAAGTGGTGATAAAACTATAAAAGTTGTACAAACTTAGCGCAATTCTTTAAATTAAGACTGCTCTCTAAAAAAGGCACCTTCTGGTTCCTTACATGTACTTCAAAACTTTGCACTACAAATTGTGTAATGTGGTTGTACCCTATCCCCTTCACCTCCACCACCCCTAATCAGAATATGCTTGATATCTTGTATACCATAGCTACGTAGCGGTTCATAGAACCTACATCTCACAGCCCTGAGCTTACATTACAAAATTACATTGTTATTTAGTGGGCCACAAGTGCCTATGTCAATTAAAGAATTTCTTTAATTTCTGAATATTTCATCATACAATATTATTAAGGAAGAATAATTGATGACAAAATTATTTCCCTTAATGAATATGATTGGCACAATCCCCCCCCCAAAAAAAAACATATTGATCCCCTTTACCAACAATAACATCGCCAAACAAATCTTCCAACTTTTCTTGAGGTCCACATCTCACGACCTTCACAGAGTTCTTTGCAGTTTTATGTAGTGTTTGGAAGTTAGAAGTGGCACATCACAAATCATACATCGGCGAGCTGGCGATTTGTAGCTCGCCATTTTCAATCTCAAGAATAATATTCAAGTCATCATCGAATCTGGGCACAACAAAGTCCAAAACACCACGTGAAAGTAGGTCGGACATGACTGCAACCATAACTTTCAGCCAGTCAAAAACGTTGCACGAATCAGCTGTTCAACAATGCATGGTACGGATCACTGAAGAACTGAGTACATGATTGTATCGCATTGCATTGTGATCAAAGAGTTCGCTCTTTGATTGTGATAATGTGTGTTGTGCAAAAATGCAGGCATCTCTGTGCACATAATTAGTAATTGTTGCAGATCGCACTGTATTCACGGTGCAATGCACACAGCTGGCTGTAGATCGGTCGATCCCACATAACTTTTCTGTGATCGATCCCTTAGTTTTCATGCATACGCAATGAGCTTGCGAGAGATAGGGCATTACGTAAGCATACCTAATATGAACTTTTGACCCTACGCACTGTCAAACCATTCTGGACGTTTTTTTCGGACAGGTTTGTTGGCATCGAGCTGTTACAGGGGATAGCGCGATAAGCTGTGGAGCGGCGCGTGGATGCGTAATGATAGAAAACGTCCAGAATCTGGACTAGGCTCAGCTAGACTTAGGACTCAAGCCTGGGTCATTTGGATTGGGAGGCAGACGTGCTACTGACTGAGCCAAATCACCGCCCTTTACAGAAAAGACATGTTACTCTGACAGAATGGCATGATTTTTTTTTTTAAAATTGTTGCAACCACGTAATTAAAAACCAAGGGGAGTATCACTAGTTTGTTGAGTGTGCATCGCTTTATGGAATAGATTTCTCTGGTTAATTTTCTAATTCTTTAATATAACCTACATACACACAATCATTTCTTTTACATCACATTTCAACTTTGTCAATTCTGGTGACCAGTTCACCATCAACTTAACATCATCTTGATGCTAGACACACGCACTCACCCTTCTCATGGTATCCTCCAGCTTTGGTAGGGGCAGATTGGGCAGAGATGCCTGGTAGCTGTAGAGGCTTGGGTGCCTAGCACAGAATACCCTCAGTAGCATCTGGTGGGGGGGGGGGGGGGGGGGGGGGGGGAGATAAATGAATCAGAGTGACAATGATTAGCTGTCTCACTTCCCTTGTTAGTATCATTACTCTTACCGTTCATTTGATTGCTTTACCTGATCTGTCAATTGCAGCAAGACCCTTTTTAACCCTTTGATTACTTTACCAGATCAACCGGTTTCAGTGACGCTCTTTCTTTCCTATCATTTCCTCACCTGGTCTACGACACAACATTGAAGTTTACACCGCTTCAGCGTGTCAAGTCCAGGAAACCACATTTCAGTGGTTTGTCGGGATATCCTTGTTCGAATGCAGAAGTTTCAAAAGCCTCTCAAATATCAAAACATTTACACATGTAATCAATCTATAAAATGGCTACAAATATGCACACATTGTAAGAATAATTTCCTGTCCTCTTCCCTTGTAAACAAAGCACATTTGTGTGATTTTTTTTCCTAAATTTTGTGGAGATTCAATGAATATAACCAGCTCTATTCTAAATAATCTCTCGCCATTACAAGACATGCAGCAAATTCAGACTTGCCAATCCACTAATGACAAGATGATGATATCTGCAGCAAATATCTCTGGATTTGATGGGTTGAACAGAATATACTCACATCACGGAGAGGGAGTACTGTTCGACTACCAACAACCACAAATTATACGAAACTACAATGAGAGTTACTACAACTAATACCACCACTACAACAAATACTACTACTTCCACTTCAACTTACTACAACAACCATCATGCCCAACACATCATCTACCATTTATAGCAACTTGTGGCACTACAGCACCTACTGCTGCTCAGTGGTGCTGCTTCATGTACTACTACTACTACTACTGCTACTTCTACAACCACTACTTCTACTACTACTACTACTACTATTACTACTGCTGCTGCTACATACTACGAATACATGTACTACTACTACTGCTACTTCTACAACCACTACTTCTACTACTACTACTACTATTATAAGATGTACTACTGCTGCTGCTGCTGCTACTACTACTATGAATACATGTACACCATACTACTACTACTAAGTACCACTACTACTACTATTACTACTACTACTACTACTACTACTACTACTACTACTACTACTACTACTACTACTACTACTACTACTATTACTACTACTATTAGTACTTCTGCTACTGCCATATAAGGGATGGGGACATTCAGAACAAAGACTCACCAGCCAAAGCTTCGTCCTTAACCTCATCTTGCCGTGCTCCTCGTACATGAATCCGCGGTAGGAGAGCAGCAGCTTCAGCGAGTACCGCAGCGTGTAGATGATGGCCAGCCAAAGGAGTGTGACGAAGATCAGGACGGCCAGGTAGCGGGTGGTGAATCCGCCGAGGAGGCTCCTAGGATCGATGGAACAAGTGATAGAGGAGAGAGTAAATACAGAGAACTCCCTCTATTGTATGATTAACATCATTACAGCAAAACTCCTGTTAAAACGGAGTAAAAATTCATGTCCCAAAACTATCATCTAGATATATCTTTGTATATTTTATTGTTTGGCTATAACAAAATTTCAATATAATGGAAGAATACTGCCTGTCCTGAAAACCTTGCAATAATTGGAGTCGCCTGTACAGAGATGGGAGAGGCACAATTGTGCAGAACATTAGAACATCGGCTGTTGATGACAATTTTGTTGTTTCTGTCACGTCAATTCAATTCAATTGACTAAGTGTGTGTAATTTTGAGGCCTTTCTCACACTTATTCACACAATGTTTTGTGTTTAACCTACTACACATACAGCTGCACTTCTTGGTTTTCAACCTGTGTATTCAAATCAAGTGTTAATCGTGTGTCACCGTAATCATCAAGTGTTAATCCTCCACTGCTTAAACATAGACTCGTGTTTTAAGTCCTCTTACATTTTTCAGAAAGTCTAAAAGAGGTGCTTGTGGCCATCTTTGTATACTTACACTGGAAGGAGACGGTCTCTCACAGTATCAATCATTCCCAACGATGGGTCCATGCGGGCCAGCGTGCATGCCATGACGGCGACTAAAACAGCTAGCCAGCTAGCTGGGCTTGCAGGGTAAGTGGTGGTCACCATATGCATCTGTGGGAAGAATGTGTATTGATTTTGACTTTCTGACCAACATCACCAATTAAAACCTACAGTATCTCCAAGGTACAATGGTAATTTTTTAGCAAAGCAAAGCAGAGCCAAAACAGAAGAACAAAGAGATTTGTTTGATTACTATTAAACCATAACAAATGTTTTACTTGAACAACTAAAATCCTGTATGCATAAAGTGCGACTTTTTTAATTTTGTGATGCAAAGTCACATATTAAAAAAATACATTGTGTGAATCATCATTTCTTTCAAATGGCAGGAAAAAAAAAAGAAAAAAAAAGAACAGAAAATAAGAGAGCTTCCTGGTATTTGTGATGCAAAGTCACATATAAAAAAAAATACATTGTGTGAATCATCATTTCTTTCAAATGGCAGGGAAAAAAAGAAAGAAAAAAGAACAGAAAATAAGAGAGCTTCCTGGTATAAAAAAGAAACTTCACTGGTACTGTATTTGCCCAACGGCATGACACGCCTAAAAATGCCCAAGTTTGGTGATGCTGCTGAAGGTAAGAACACATGGGACAAAGCGGGGGGAATTCCCCAAAAATATAGATTTTATCCATTGCTGCCCACTATGCACAAGCTAGGCAGACTCCTATATGAGTTGCCCTTTTCAACCAAGAGCTACATGTAGGCACTGAATGACTTTGTTCATGTGAACTCTAAGATGAAGGAAAAGTCAAGATCTCTTTTTGGAACAGACACAACTGTTAAAATCCTGTACATGTTTGCATTGTAGGGTGCATACTGTAGCATTAGAGCAAAGCATGGCAGTGCTGACCAGGATACATTTTTAATGTGACACAATTGAGAACAATAATCACAGAATGTCACACAAGACTTTGGATTAAAGGGCCACAACGAGAAAGAGAAAATGAATAAAACAGAGCTGCTTTTCGCATGCTATTTCAATATTTTCTCTGCAATCTCAGTAGGGCAGGCAGTGTTCAAAAGGAATTTGTGTCTTCTTTAAATCACTATCCTTTTTACCATTCAACATTCATGAGCTTTTGCGCTTTATCATTAAAAATAGCATCCTATCATACAATTTTCCCAATGCCTAAAGAAGTTTGGCAGCACTTTGAAAAAAACTGATTGTTGTGTAACACGCAACAGATGATTAAATATTGAGAACAAAGTACCTTCATAAAAACAGGATTGTCTCGCTGGTACCAAATGTCTTCTGATTCATTGCATTGCTTGTAACTGCAGCATATACCCTAGCTTTTCAACGAAACATTCATTTAAGTGGAATATACAAGGTTGGCTAAATTTACTGGTTGTAAGCACTACTAGATTGAACTCTGGTGTGGGATGAAAATTCGCACACATGCACACAACCTCTCCTCTCCGGAGGCCTGGCGTCACACCCACCTGAAACCTCCTGAGCTTCTCGGCCCATGATCGCTTGCCGCTCTCGAAGATGGCCTTGAGGACTTCATGGTTGACATTGAGGTCGATGCCCTCGGGGGTGACCGTGAACTGGAAGGCGACGGCCGCGTGCGCTTCAGCCATGATGGGGCGGATGGACTGATTCACAAGCTTGGGGAAGAAATCTGGCCAGAGAAAAAAGTGAGAAAAAATTTAGGGGGATGTGACAAAGAGACTTGTTTGAAATGAAACACATTCAACATGGGTAAACTTCACTGCACTTGGAGAGGAGCTCGAGCTACTTTAAAAAAAAAAAAAGCCACACTTGAGTGACATTTGGTAATTCCTATCTTATCTAATATGACAATATAGAGCACTGTATACAGAAGGGAGGTATCACTAAACATTCTTGTATATCAGGTACAGTACTTACACTTTGTAGATACAACTGTACAGCATCAAATACTGCAAGAACATCCACCAAGAAACTGATCGGTAATATCACATGGAAGTAAAAGTATTACAGTTAAACTAATTCTGTAACTTTTAAACATTGCATATTTACCCTATGAATTGCATCATATGGTAAACAGGGAAAAGATATTTCCTAACGGTCATGTGCTCATAATAAAGGGAGACAAAACATCAAAGCATAGCTCAAGCTACATGTACCTCTTTAATTTTGGCCATAACAACCGTCCTCTCGAAATGACTTGCTATAATGACACACAACTCTCGTCAATGGTTTCCGAAGCACCAAACCAAAATAGCTCATTAAGTCACAGTTTAAAATGTAGCTGAATAGCCCGGCATCACAACATGCGCCATCCATTATTACATCGTGCATTTACTCCAGATCTGAACCATGGCAAAGTGCCAACATTCTTCATCCTGTTGCTGTATACTATCATTTTATCAGCGCTCCTTTCTGGTCAAGACCAGACAATGCGCTAAATCTGATGTTCAAGCACATTAATGCAGCTTTGACAAAGCACTGAACATCAGTCAATCATGTCTTATCTCCAAGCAGTTATCTGAATGCATACATGAGATAACTTCAATGTATGTACAGTACTTCCTCATTGTGTAATGAATGAAGAACGTAAGATTACAAAGGCTGATAGGATTTGCCGCAGCCGAATTCCTGTGTTTGTCCTCTCCTCATTCACAGAAATGATTGACAAAAAAACAAAAACAAATATATTAATGTAGGTCAAGTTCAGTATTACCTTACACGTAGGCTCATTTCTGCTGTTGACTATCACTATGTACAGTATGTAATTAATCATCAAGGAATAATAATGTGCATGCAACGTTCTGTGTATTTCACTGTTCGAGGGTACTCTGATTAATTGCTGCCATTTCCCTCTTTAGGGCGAAAATGCACATATACAAACCTACATTGGAAATGTGTCTTCTTTCTTGCCCTTTGTTAATAATCAACACAAATTCACAATCTCCGGCCAAAAGCAACTGACATGTTAATTTCACACACATGTTCAAACACATAATACATGCATACATTACTATACACATGTGCTGTATGTGACACTAAAAACTTTTTCTCTAGTAATGGCACTGCAAGTTAGTTTATTTCATTTCTCAAAAAACTAGAAATGTCGCTACAGCGACTGGTTATACCCCCGCCGAACAACATTTCATAAGCTTGGTCAAAACAACATTTCATAAGCTTTGGTCAAAAAACTGAGGAAGTAGTTAAATCCGCAAGATCTTTCCTTGATCTTCTGCCATTACTATGCCGTTACCATGGCAACGTACTTTCGGGTACTGTCGAAAAATGCATCTTGCACATCTACAACCAAAGGCACACATCTGTACCAAGTTTCATGGAAATTGGGCAAAAACTGAGGAAGTAGTTTGCAACACAAAATTTTCCATCATTTTGGCTCATAATATATGAGCTGTTACCATGGCAACATACTTTTTGTCACTGTCAAGAAATGTGTCATGCTGACCTATATCCTAAGACAAACATTCAATATGAATTCCATGAGAATTGGAAGAACACTGATGAAGCAGTTTTGCCATGAAGCATTTTGCCCTATATTTTACCAATAACATGCCGTTACCATGGCAACGCACTTTTTGCCACTGCGGAAATATGTGTCTTGCACATTAACATATTCAGATGAACATCTGTACCTAATTTCATAAAATTGATCAAACACTGTGGGAGGAGTTCGCGACGCAAGATTTGTACCCATTTTTGCCCATAATATGCCGTTACCATGGCAACGTACTTTTGGGTACTGTCAAAAAATACGTCTTGCACATCTACAACCCAAGGCACACATCTGTGCCAAGTTTTATGGGAATCGGTTGAAAACTGAGGAAGTAGTTCGCGACACAAGATTTGCAACGGACCGACCGCCCGACCGACCGCCCGACCGTCCGCTGATTCCTATATACCCCCTTCAAACTTCGTTTGGCGGGGGTATAAAAATCCCCTGATTTACTGCTCTTCGTTGAACTGATTTCATTTCAATTTTGAACAGCTAAATATTGTACCTTTACCCATTACACACAGTTTTTATCCATTCCGCAACTACAGCACTTGCAAAGGGGTTATCCTTTAGTCTTGGATCATATACAGATACATAATATCTCTTTAAAGTTTCAAAGGGGGGGGGGGGTGAGACAAACTTGAGTGTGTGTGTGTGGGGGGGGGGTAGGGGTGGGTGGTAATGATTAGTACTCTGCAAATGCCCTCGAAAGTAGAAACTGTAGGATTAATTGAGCCTTACTAAAGGAATCATATAGAATTACTTTAATAACTCATTACGGTATAATCCCCCCCCCCCCAAAAAAAAAAAAAAAAGATAAATAAATAAATGAAATAAAATAAAATAAAATAAAAAATAAAATAAAACACAACAAAATAAATAAAATAAATAAAATAAATGAATAAATAAATAAAAATCCATCTGTGACATAAGTACTAAGATACAAGCTAAAACAACAACAAAAGGCATCTCCTAGAGTTTGAAAATGACAAACAGAAAGTTCAAGATGGCAGAAAAAGAGAATGAGATAGAAAGATAGAGAGAGAGAGAGAGAGAGAGAGAGAGAGGAAGAAGACAGAGGTGAAGAAAAAGAGAAAAAAGAAAGGGAAGATAAAAGGATCTATATAGAAAGATATACAGAGAAAGACAGACAGACAGACAGAAAATGAGTCCAAGACATACACTGTAGAGACAGGGAAGAGTCAAAGGCTGTGTTTATCATCTCCCCCCTGTTTAAACAGCTTTCAAAAGCCGTTTCCAAAGCCCTTTAGAAACGGCTTCCAAAATAGTTGCGTTTATCAACTCTTCGCGAACACGATAACTGGCCTGTTACTGCACAGCTGCATTGCACAATTCGACTCGAGGAGAAGAGGTCATATACGACGTGCAATGATCGTAACTGCAGTACAAAGCCATTTCAAAACAGCTTTGCGTTTATCTCGCTTCAAAAGGCTTCTAGAAACAGGTTTCTGGAAACCTGTTTAGGAAACCTGTTTCGGAAAGCACAAATGCAGCTTTCAAAAAGGCTTTCCGAAAAGGCTTTCAAAACAGCTTTGCATTTATCATCTCGTAAAAATTCCCTAAAAGCCGTTTGGAAAACCTGTTTCTGCCGAGAAAAAGAGTTGATAAACGCACCCAAAGTCAGAGGGAACCACACACTAAGGGACTGTGGGGGTGGGGTGGGGGATGTTACCATTGATACATACTTTAACCCTCTAACCACCCTCCCCACATCAAAAAAAAAAAGAAAGAAAGAAGAAGTTGTATGTACATTGTAGAAACAAATACTTTAAAACAGATCTTACAGCTAACAAACTCTACTGTACTGCCTATAAGCATAGGTAGACTACAAAGTACTGTAGAAAATGTACGCCAAATATTTCTCAAGGTTTCTGTTTTTGCGAATTTTGCGAGTCAGGTGCTATTCATGAATTTAGAGACAAGCGAAAATATTTACTCTGATCCCAACATGAATGCTATGTGCACAATAATGATTATAGCTAGGCCTATTGACAGTGAGGGAGAAATAAAATTATTTTTTTGAAATGCACTAGGGTGCGTACATGTACATTGTGTGCAAGTGCATGTGTGTGTGTTTGTTTTTGTGTATGGATGTTTAAAATGCATTTTAAATACAGTGCAACTTTGAACAGGAAAAGGGTTGAATTTAATCAAAGATACAGTTCGGAGAAAAACCTACTTTGTACAGTGTAAACATTGTGACCAACTACCACTGTACATTAATCACCAATTTAAAAAAAATGAGACAGTCTATGTCTATTACGTATACTTATGACTTCATTGCTGAGAAACCAACACCACACTGTTATGCCAGAGCTACCAAGTTTCACGCATTCTGCATGAGACTCAAGCATTTACAATTTGTAGGGGCCATCTCACGATCTCACGCATGGCACCCATTTTTCTCACGCATCGGGCAAAGTCTGCCACTTGGGCCTATAATAATGAGCATATCTCAAAAGATTAAAGTGATAGTTGCAATTGAAGGTATATTTCCCTTTTGTCTTCCAAAATAAGTAAAAAATAGTCACTTTTAAAGTATGCACCTGATCGCACCATTAAGAGCTAAAAATTGAAAAAGCTCCCTACCGTGGGAGGCCACAGGGGGGAAAAACCCCTCCCACACCCTTGCTCGCACGCACATTCGCATGCCGAGATGCCGAGTCATGAAAATCTCACTCATAAAATTTTTTTGAACTTGGCATCCCTGTTATGCCTAGGCCTACTCTGTACAAACACTACAGCTAAAAGTTATTTGAAATATCATTGTACAGAAAACAGTTTCCTGCAACTATACTTTTGTATTATTGCTGCTGCTGTGTCCATGTAATGTCTGTGGTATTTTAACATGGTACATGTAGTCTGTTGAAGATTAATTAAAGGACAAGTCCACCTTCATAAACATGAGGATTGAGAGAATGCAGCAATATTAGTAGAACACATCAGTGAAAGTTTGAGGAAAATTGGACAATCCGTTCAAAAGTTACGAATATTTTAAGTATCTGCACAGTCACTGCTGGAAGAGAAGACTACTACAGTGCATGATGTCACATGCATACAACTATATAAGGAAAATAAAAAGAGAATTTCACAAAACTTTACTTCTTGAATAAAGTGCACAGTTCTTCGACTTGCTACTGACGTATGTTAAGGGTAATATTAGTCCCCCTGCCTTCTGAAAGAGAGAAGTCGAGTGTTCTTTTGTTACGGGAGAAAAATGGAAATATGTTGAATTTTCTTTATTCTTTCTTTATATCGTCTTACTCATGTGACATCACAAGCTATAGTAGTCTTTTCATCCAGCCGTGACTGAGCAGAAACTTCAAAAATTCATAACTTTTTAACGGATTGTGCGATTTTGCTCAAACTCTTACTGATGTGGTCAACTAATATTGCTGCATTCACTCAACCCACATGTCTATGAAGGTGAACTTGTCCTTTAACAACACACACACACATACATAATTGTACACCCAAACATTTTCTATCATAGTACCTGTGAGAACTAATTCAATCACTTTGCAAGAGCACTGAGATGATGTCCAAGAGTACAATATGTGCATATCATGTGATCTGCAGTGTTGGCCCATATTCGGGAAGGTCATCTATCGTTTGACCACGGTTTACACTTTTATAGTCCATGGACTGAACACCTCCCTGGAAGTATCTTTGACATGCACATGTACACGAGTGTATCGATCAACACACGATTGTTATTGGATCAATGGATGTCTGTCAGCAGACACAATCTGCCACATGCATATCCGCAGTTCAGAAATTTGCATAAACCATGGTCTAAATTTAAACGACTTTCATGAATATGGTTACTTGTGACCATTTGATGCAATGTACGGTATACATCGTGTACATATGTGACCTGCTACAACAAAAGGATCTTAAAGTCGCTGACGGCTGAGGCAAGAAATCGAGATTGAAGTCACATCATCAAAATTGGTCCACAACAATCAGATTTCTATTTCTGGCATAATTTTGTAGACTAATGTTTTGTCTATCATCTGCCAAAATTTCAAAGCCGAATGATGAAAGGAAAGGCAAAAAATCAGCGTTTTTCTGGGCCATGATTTTCCGACTTTCAATGTAACAGAGACGTGTCCAAAGATTTGGATTTAGCGCCACAGCTAGACTCCGCCCCTACAACTGTAGCAACGCGGGAATTATCTTATTGGTCAGTGTGTGGTATCCTGATTACTGATTTGTCGTGCGTAGACCGCTGGTGTTAAGCTTGAATGAACATCGCGGAGGTCTCTAGGAGCATGCCTTCGATAATCAAGCGGTGAAAACTGTCTCGCCTCCACTTGATCATGATAGCGTCGGAAGGAAAACTTTGAAGGCGTTTTTCTCAAAACTCTGATTTCCTCAACCAATTGACATGCGCCAATAAAATCATTGGTATTTCCGCAATCGATTACTTTTATGAGTTGTGCTATATATGAAATTAAGTAGAAGAGTAAGGGAATGATGTCATGCCATTCTCAGAAAATTGTCCTCCCCCGACTTTCGGATCCTTTTGTTGTACCGGGTCACATATGTATCTAAAAGGATTTTAGTGCCCTGCACTGTACGTATATTCTTGTCTATTTGTGACCCACATCACAATTCAAGTGCTTCCAGTTCCTGCATTGTATAGTCTTGCAATCTACAGTACATCTGGAAAAGATTAAGAGTGATTAGTTCGTGTAAATTCAACACTGGCACTGTAAGGTGGCACGTTGGTCAGTCTCCCTGGTCAGTCACCGCCTTCAGTATACTACAGTAGATCTTTAGGTACCAGTAAACCCTGCAATCAAGTTAATGGCAGGTCTTACAAAAGCTTCTAGGATCTGAGACAACTCGCTAGGCATGTGAAGGTCAGTACAATGACAGGCTCTCTGCGCTATCTGTTTTGCAAGCTGACATTTCACTACAGTGCATTTCTTCTATTCACCGGCACACTTGGCGTCACGCCAGAAGATCAGCGCAACCGACTTTAAAGGTCTACTGACATCTTTGTGTGGGGACAGACATCCCGGGCCCCCAAACAAAATGATTGATTCCCTATTAAAGCTATACAAAGTTACAATGTATAGGCCTAAGCCTCCTATGTACGATTGTTAGTGTGTGCTTCACTAGTAATGTTATGTTGTTGTTTTGGGGTTGGGTTTTTTGTTTTTTGTTTTGTTTGTTTGTTTGTTTGTTTGTTTGTTTGTTTTGTTGTTTGTTTGTTTTTTTTTTTGGGGGGGGGGGGATTCATGCACTGATAGATACAGGAATGCCAAAAGGTACACAGCAACCTACAGCACATACCAAAATGTGATATACTGATTACTGTAATCATTCCATCATTAGGCCTACTGTATTTATGCATTTAAACCGCTCAAAGAATTGTTCTTAATTTCAGTGCTGTTCTATGTTGAGTCAGCTGGACCAACCAAAAGTACTGAACCTAAATAGAAATGTGGACTTCAGATCAGATAAATGTTGATAATGTGCGTGCTGTCCTAAATGTGTACAATGTATGTACTGTACACAAAGTATAACAGATAAACAAAGAGTGTAATTGCAATATGTATTTAAAGCATGCTAAGTTACACAACTGCTAAATTTCAGTCACATAATCTACAATGTGTACACTGTATCTTCTGTTATCTCAGACACAGCCGATAAGACAAAGTTTCTCCGCCCATATCAAACAAGTTAATGATAGTCATTGAACAGAAGTTCATTACCAGAGGTAATACAACCCTGTGTATGGAATCTAAAGCTGCAGCGAACAAGAAAGTATAATGATTACAGTACTAGTATCAAGTGTCACTTAATAGGGAAGTGGGTGTCAAAGAGTTTGAACCTATCTCTACCGACTTAGGAGACACAGAATCTGTGTGCTCGAAGGACATCAACATTGTCAACCCCAGAAAAAAAAAGGAAATAAAAAATTGACAACCACAGCTGTACCTGAGCATTGCTTTTGCTTGTTCAGCAAATCATTGCAGAGAAAGTATGTGTAGCACCCAACTCATGAAATTCATAAGAATGAAAACTCAGTGAAATACATAAATTTGGCATCCGACAGAGACTTAAAAAGAAAGGAAAGCAGAACTAAATGTATAATTACCCATCATGATCACAAGTACAAATTGTAACAAAAAACCTGTAGAAGCTAATGACTGTTGCAGTACATCTGATCGCTCCCAATTTCTGTGAAGGGCTGTTGTAAACTGACAATCATTTTCAGAAGTCCTATACACTGTGCATTAGAGCAATATGTCCTTCCTTTCAGGCAGAGTTTGATGAAATGATGCAATTACTCACCAGATGGCATATATATGCTACAAACTCATCGCAAATAAAAATGACAAAATCTTAGTTCATTTCTTCTACTTATAGTTTCAAACTTCCTGAAATGCCGCAATACTAGCTAAGGAAAACATACATGTGATAAAATTCACTTATGATCCTCTTTTCTTTTAGGGGATAGACCCATGGCACTGGTGGTCTTGCCTACGGATGTGGCTAGAGCGTGTCTGCTGACATACATCACATGTACATATTAGGAAACTGGGAGAAATTCAGGAAGTTGTAGGCTGACAGGCTTTTTTTATGAAAGTATAGATATTAGATAAGGATACAATGTACACCTACACATGTCTGGTATACTGTAATCTGAAAACCTTGTCACCAGAAAATCTACCAGCACACAGAACATCGTTTTGCCAGCTACACATACAAGCATGCAATTTTGGTACACACGTGGTACAGTACACGGGGTGTACACAAACAAACACACACACACACACACACACGAACAAATATGAAAATTGAAGACAACAATATAATTTGATGATAAAAAGATAAATGACAATCAAATACTTGTGTGTCTTTACCACCATCAAGGAAGTTATGTTTTGCTGGTGCTAGTTTGTCTGTTTCTCTGTTTGATTGTTGGTAAATTAGCAAAATACAATTTGTAACTCAAAATATTGTGAATGAATTTGAATGAAATTTTCAGGAAAAGTTAACAATTAAGGAACAGATGAGGCCCTTGTTGTACAGGGCCCCATTTTTTTTTCTCTCTCTTCTTTCTTTAAAACACAACATGATTACATTTTGATGGTGTTCAGGATCACCCTCTAGATCCAGGAATGCTTAGAAATTTTTGAAGGATATTCTAATAATATCATTGGGATATACATTGTAGGGCTGCTTGGTGGGAGTTTGAGCTCTCCAAGTACTTTTCTAATTACCTCCGCCAAGGGAGAAGGTTATGTTTTTATTGGCATTGGTTTGTTTGTTTGTTTGTTTGTTTGTTTGTTGGTTGGTTGGTTGGTTGGTTTGTCTGTGTGCAAAATAAGTCAAAAACTTGGGAATGGCTTGCAATGGATAAAACTGGAATACAGGAAAGGATGAGAATATGACACAAGGAGCAGATGATTAAATTTTGGAAGTGATCTGGGAATTTTTATGGATTATATGAACTCAAGGATTTTCAATATTTTGGCAGGTACATGTAGGGTCAATGAACTTGGGAGTTCAAGCTGCTCATTTTTTTAAAGGTTTGCATACACCCACTGAAGTGCGTGCTCTGGTTTCTGCAAGGGCGAGGTGCGCCGTGCAGCTGGAAGTTGATGACATAATGAAAGGCTGCTATACTGGGAAATTGGGCAGTCTTCAGCATGCATACGTACTGTATGGGTGGAAATCACTGAATCTCTATGGAAGAAGAAGATCAGTGGTGGAAATGAGCTGCTTGGCGGAGGTCTGCGCTCTCAGAGTGCTTTTCTAGTCTAGCTTGTACAGTAAGTATGACATAGAATAATAAAAGCAATGGAACCTTCTGCAGATGAAAACAAGAGCTCAAAGTACAACATATTTTTAGGCAAAAAGTAAGCATAACAAAATACTGAATACTGCATAGTTTTTGTCCATTCATGTTTTTGATTGGTTCACAATATATTATACAAGCATGCTCAGTTCTGTTTTTCTCTATACATAAATTCTTTGCCAGTATACATACATTGTATGTGTACATCTTTATCTGTTAACTATCATTTACCCTTTGCACAGTCTAAAGAAAGTCCTTATTCATTGTGTTATGTTTTGTTGGGGGGAAAGAAAAGAATAAAAATAAAATGAATTGAATTGAATTGACCGTTACAGACAGCAAACTAGCATTGCAATACTTTGCATAAAACATAGTGTACATGTACATCATGCATATTAGATTCAATAGTCATCACTTGGGGTTATTGGAATGCCATAGTACAATTGTACATCATATCAAACACAGAATAGCATTAGGTACACTACAAATCAGTATCGGAATGTTATCAGCATCACTTTTATATTACTCACCACTGCTTCAAGCTTCACTTACAGATACACAGAGTAAATTTTTGCTATTTTGTTTTACAATTTAAATTAAAACTGACAACCTTCCTTATTAAAACTACATGCAGGTATTAACTGCGCTACAGCCGGAACACTGATAACAGCTAGGATGTGCATTGCTAGATTACACTGTTGTATGTTAGTATGATCTCACCCCAGCTACTGGCCCCACAAGAAAAGAGAGACTTGCTGAAAATGACTTCCTTTCACAAGTTTCACTTTTAGTCTTGATCCACTTTCCCCTGTGTGAACACTTGGTGGAAAACATCATGCTAAACGGCTGCTTGTGTAACCAGCTCCAGGATATTGTCCATTCATAGACAACAGTTATCAGTTTTTGGATTGCGATGCACAAAATTTGGTTCATTCGCTGCCGTTCACGCATGACCAAAAACTCTCACTTCGCTGCAAGCAAAGCACGTTAAATTTCGGAACTGTCCATGTTGATGACAGAAGGATGATTATGTGCACCTTTATGATATGTATCATGGGCTAAAAGGGGCAGGTTAGATCGTGGGGTAAAAGAAAAATATCGTACATTTTTTTTTTTTTTTTTGCTTGCTGTTCCTACACAGTGTGAGGCATTTTATCATGAGGGTTTCCACGAAAATTGTCTGATTTTTACATTGCAATGAAAAGCACAAAAGCATTTTTTTTTTTGATTTAAATTTTGCATTGCATTGGAAAAAAAAAAATCATTTGTCCAACCTGCTGGTTTTGTGTGTGCGTAAAAAGGGTCTATTGTATGGACTACACATTGTATGCCCCCCCCCCCCCCCCCCCATGCCTTTCACTGAGGATTTGGAGTCTCATAACAGGGGAAGTTCTGAAAATAGAAGCAGCCAATACATCCTGGAGACCTGGCAAGGTTGAAAAAAAAAAATCAAATTCTACTTGACATTCTACTTGAAGGTGAAGCAAACTACCTGATAGAATTAAAACATTGGAAACTGGTTTTATTTCTTTTGTTTCAACATGATCCTTTGTTATTTCTGGTCATTTTGTCTTCTGTAGATAGTGCAAAATTGCTTCTTGGTATCTCATTTTTGTTTTGTTTTTTTGTTTTAATTCTCTTTTGGTATAACAAGTACACGTACATGCCAATTGTAAATATCCAACAGGAAGTGAATTATGACGTTGAAAAAGAGAAAATTCAGCAGAGCTGCTTCTCATTCTCACTGCACACATTGTGTGGTACATGTGGACACTACTATCGCAGAATCTATGAACTCCCAGAATTTCCTGAAGAGAAGTCTCCCAACAGTCAGTTGCTGTGACATTGTCACTGACTTTCATCCTTTCGCTGTTCGATAAGAGGGCACACTGACTTGCGTACCCCTTTTATTCAACCCTGTTAGCATGCCTGACTTCCACCCTGGACAATATCAAGTGACACAGCTACAGGCAGTAACATTAGTAGTCTCTGTTCCAGGCTACACGTACGTGTATTAAATGGCATTTTTTTTAACCCGTTAAGGACTAGTCCCGAGTATACTCGGGCAAGTGTCCATGGAAAATGCGTGTTGTAGCAAAATCAGTTTCCTCCTCAATGGGTTTGTTCTATCTAATCACAGTATTGGCAGTGGGAGAGGCACCAATTGCATTTTTGTTGGGCAAAAACAGCAAATGGTAAATTTTGCAATTAATTCTCATTTCAGAAAAGTTCATAAATGATACTTGAGAGGATGCTGTACAGGTAGGATAGGAAACTGTTCAACTTGCATCATGATATCACTTCACAAAAACAAAGTCAAGCTTTCAGGATTTCTAGTGTTTTGATGCTTTCTTAGAAGGAAAGTTTATCACAGGCACACACAAAGGCAGCCAACTTCATTTGTTTGTTTGTTTGTTTTTTTTTTTTCCTTTGGGGTTTATTGAAGGGGGAACAAAAGGAAAACATTCTTTTAATTTCTTTGTAAAAAAAAATATTTTTATTTTTTATTTTCTCAGGGAGAACAAGCACTTTTTCCTAGATAGAAAGAAACAAAAATAAAGGACCTCTTTGGTTTCCGATACTAGGCTCAGACAGGGTGGGGTTTCAGGTTAAATAAATGTAAGAACTGACACATGCTGTTCTAAAACTAAATACCATTTTGTTTGAAATAATCTGGTAGATATTGAAACTGCTCAAGAGAAGAAAGGGACCCCTAGCCTCGAACAGCCTTTCCTTTGCATATGAAACACACACAAGTTGGAGATGGCACCAACATATTGTACTGTATATCATTTCACTTCAACAAAAAAGCATGCAACCAAACAAATCTCGTCATTACTTCATAACAAAAGTATTCAAATGGTCTCCTGATCATTGACCAAAGAGCATGAATATAATTCACAATCTAGAATACTACAGGGCATTTCTGTGAATCATGTGAATTTTACAGTGACTATTAAAACCCCAATGACAATGTACCTACTGCAGTTACAGAGTATCCGAAAGGAACTTACTATTTGCCATCTTGACATCCGATTCAGTCAAAAGAGCAACAAATGCACAGATCCTCTTAAAAGTGATGTGTTTGCTGACATATACCAAGCTGTGATATCCAAGGAGGGGAAGCAGTCCTTGATGCAATGTTGGAGAAATCTTTAGGGGCAATCAAGTGCTGGTTTTGATGGATTCACTGCAGAACTTTCTTCCTGTCTCTTCAAGAATATTTTTCCACCAAAATGGTCCTACAATATTAACAACTTTACAGCTCTGTAGCTTTGTGATATTGTGCAGCATGTACGACTGTACAATGTACTCTCACTAAACAAATCCACAACTGCCTATGTACTGTAAAAGTTACAAGTGTAATGAACCACAAATGCACAGCAGACAGTGGTCCCACCCAGAAGATATCAATTCCATCAGCACTTGACGGGACTGCTGTGATAATCCATTAAAGTACTGCATTCATCATATGGCCACAAAATTAGCCCATGTGTTGTTATTTTTAACTAAATTTTATAAGTATCCAGTTTAAAGAAGAGGAAATGTAACTCCACGATGACAAATTCGCTAAAGCTCTAGGGGCAATTTTCCCCAGTCTGAAAGCCAGCGTCCATATGGCAGGCCGATGGAATTTCAAGCACTGTTAACAAAGCCAGCTTAACTCCTTCCGGAAGAAAGGCCAAGTTTTTGAAAGACGGCTTGAAAGTCAAATGCAATGAAGATGGCAACTCAAATTTCCGTTGCAATGCAAATTCCAACAAACATCACTGAAATGCAGGCACTTTTAGAAATAAAACAGGAGGAACTGTTGAAATTAGCTTCCTCAAAATGCACATAACATGCATCTCAATACTTTACTAGATATCATCTTTTATTCTAGAACTATTGTACACTCCATTGTATGTGCAGGCTGACAGACAAAGTGTCCAAAATCCTATGGATACCTGGAAGGAGACTTGTGTGAAACGTAATACATGTACTTCCAAACTGTTTAAGTGGTAGAAGAGTCAAAGTAAAAACTTCATCATGAATAAATCATGAGGCTACTGGCCAATCACATCCTGCCTTTCACGCTTGACTGAACACAAGACAAGCTGCGCTGAATTTGCTTCGCGGAAACCGAACGTGTGAGACGCGCACACACACTCACTTACATGTGCACACACAAAATAAAAATTCTATTTAATTTGTCAGTGGGTAGCTTCATACACTGTACTGTACCAGCAGGTCTTCGTTGTATACCCCTACATCTGACAGGAAGGAAACAATAATTTTTGTAGTCCTTGAGAAAGGATGGGGGTGGGGGCAAAAAAATAAATGGGATAAGATTGTACATTAAACTACTGTCCCCATAAATTCAAAAATAAACTCTCTTGACAGCTTACAAAGCTTACAATCTCAGTTTTTTTTTTTTTATTGATTCGTCACTTAATCTACAAACAAATTCATTCATTATTGTTAAACATTTTGTTCATTTGTATGTTTATGAACCATAAATGTGACATTTCTGTCAACTAGAATATAATGCAATAGTATAATGACTCTATATGATATTTTTGAATATGATCTACATTATAAACGGTAGGTGAAGAAAATTGCCAACATGACTATTTGAAAAAAAAAAAAATATTGGTATGCCCATCTCCAGTTCCACTGGAGGTTTCTTCTCTCAACAACATTCGCTATTAAAATGTACACTGTAGAAAAGTTCACACAGCCACCAGTATTTACTGTAATTTGAATTACGATGCAAAAACCATTTTTTTCCCCTTTCATGATCGGCAAATCACTATCAGCATACCACTATCAAATGTGCAATGTTTCTGAAATAGTTGTGATTATTTGCGTGCACGAACAATGTGCAAAATGGTACTGCTTTTTCATATCTCTGTTTGTTTGTTTGTTTTTTTTTTTTATATCCCACAATAAAAGGCGGGTGTGAGACACTTTCGAACAGATAAGGTCAAAGTCAGGTCAAACTCCAAGACTCATGCATATGTGCAGTTTAGCCTTGCTCAAACTGGTGCATTTTTTTTCTCATGTACTGTACATTGTACACTGTACCTGTACTTGTGAAGCAGAGCGTATAAAAAGCGTGTATTGAATTGCCATTCAAATCATGCTTTTTCAGTGTTTGTGACTGCGCCTAATGATGAATTGTTTCAAAGAATCGACAGCAATGCTTCAAAGTCCCTTAAAGGAGAATGAATCCCAAATATGCAGCAATATTAGAAGAGCATATCAGCGACGTTTTAGGAAAATCAGACAGTACGTTCAATCGTGAACTTTTGAATGTGGCGCAGCCATCTGTCACGGGATGAGAAGACTTCAACATTTTGTAATGTCACGTCTGAACATCAATAAAACATAGCCGTAACAACTATAAACAAGTTGAGGGAGCGTGTACTTCTCATGAAAAATTACATCTTGTGGAATTCTCTTTTTAAATACTTTCTTTATCTCATTGTACATATGTGACATCACAAACTGTAGTAGTCTTCTAAATCCAATCCAGAGATGGCTACACTAACACTAAAAATTCAGAGCTTTTCAACAGATTGTCTGAGTTTTCTCATACTTTTATGATCCCATCAAACAGAAAACAGACTTTGAAGGCAAGCAGCCTACACTGTGAACACAACATCAATACAGGTACAGTTGTACATTGTAAGAAAGTGTAAGATTTCTTTTCTGTATCCACTACCCCCTCCTCCCCCTCCTCCCCCCCCCCCCCAAAAAAAAAGGAAAGAAATTAACTGACTCCATAAGCAGCTCAAACCTTGAAGGAATAATAAAAATGTCACACTCATGAGAACCCGCGATAAACAAAAATGATTATCAAACCAAGACAGCTTAACTTTACAATTTCACATGAATTTAAGTTAGCTACAAGTTATACATTGTAGGATAATATGACTGCCAAGATAGCAGAGCCCTACAGGAAATGATTTTCCAAATTACAAAAAACATGGAAATACATGGATTGTACTTGTGGTGAAGCTTGACCACTGTGAGTGCTGAATTACATTTTACTTCCAATAAATCAACCTGTCTCATTTAGGCATCTCACAATATGCATGCACAGAGAGTTATACAGTATGTAGTGTACAGTTCTGAGTTCTCCATCAGCCATGAACACAGCTAGTACAGTATACTTTATCATCAAGGGAAGTACCGTGTAAGTAGCCAGCCCCTTCTGTTTTTCACTTGAAATTTGTGTGGATGTTCACAATGTACAGTATGAAACCAGGGTCACTGTATGCAGCACGCTGCATTTCCGGATTTTATCATCAAGTGGCGTTTACTATCAAATAAAGCAACGAGACATATCTTTGCTGATAAGTACCATTCTAACGATAAGGGCGACTTCACCTTAACTCAGCTGAAGCTGTCGTTTATTGTGAGGTATAATGAAATGGTGATATGGATCCTAATTAAATGATTGGCTGAGAGCTGTATCACATAACCCATCTTTAATTTTGCTGAAGGCCCAACTTTACTTTTCAGTGCCACTCAGGCAATAGTTTACTAATGATCACTTGCCTGCACTCAGCTGCATTGCTTGTGTATTTGAAATTAGTATGCATTAAAATTGTTTAAAAGTGTGTGGTTACAAGAGTGTAGGTGAGCTTTGTGCAGGTGTTGACCTGGGAATCTTGCAAAATGGCTGCCTTGGAATTTATCATGTCATTTTATAACACAATTAATGCACATTTAATACTTAGTTAGGCATTACTAAAGTTATCCACTCTCCATATCATTTGAATTGTCCACAACATATTCGGCTTTGCCTTGTGTGTTTCAGACTGTTCCAAAGTTACAATCAAGCAGATAATTTACACTAATGTCATGTGCAATATAATGCATTATTTGTGTGATATGTTGGATACTGTATAATATTTTCCAGATCACAACTACTGTCAACAAAACTACATAGTATATTGGCAAGGAACACAAACTCTGGAGAGCATGTACATGGTTATTTCCAATGAAATTCACTCTGAAAATTAATGGACTTTCTGTCATGCAGGCAGACACAATGCAAAGTAGCGACATGAACTACCAGCATTGAATCTTTATCCCTTCAGAGTGTACCAGTAAGATTATGCTACTAAAATTACCAGTAGATCTGGTGTCAGAAAGGTACTCTGTGTTACAAAGTCACTTTGAACATGTATACAGAGTGTATGATGGCTTTTGGTCTCTTTTTTCAACTACCCTCCACACGCCCAAACTCTTGCTGTATGTGAAACAAATTGCAACAACAACAACAACAAAAGAAAGCCATACATGTAAATGAAAATTCCCCTCCCCCCCAAAAAAAAGTATATATATACAGTATATAATAAAATATAATATAATTAATTAATAATCAAAATGAGATGATGAGGAGCAATTTATGATTTAAAACAACTCTATACTTTACAAAGCAATTGCCACACTGGTGCTCCAGAGATGTAATTTGTCCACGCTCTACAAGGTATCTCTGAAATTTACTAATAGCCCACAAAGAAATACAAGTCTACCACTGGTAAAAGAATCGTCATAAATCTTGATCTTTTTATGGATAGTACATGTATATACTCCAAGCACTGGTTTAATACTGAGATAAAGTGCATGTTGTCAAAAAAATAATAATAATAATCTCTATAAATCCTTCAGGAGATGGGTAAAGTCCTACATGTAATGTCCTGGAAAGATATCACTTTGTGAAATTTTGTTTTATACTCCCTTTACTGCTCTGCTCACTGTGACATCATACGCTGTGGTAGACTTCTCATTAATGGACAGGGCAGCACATGGAATTAAACAAACCTTTGAAAATTCATACATTTTAAATTGTCCCACTTTGTATGTTTTTAAATGGTTCACTATCTCTTTGCCTTCACTGATACATGCATACATGTACACCTGTATGTGGAATACACTTGTATACAGTGTACCACTATTAAACCAGTGAAAATTTGAGCAAAGAAAATGGGATTCTCTTGGGATTCAACTGGAGACCTCCAGATCACCGACTGAGCTATAAAAAGTCCTATTCATAGTGCAGTGTTCGTCCCAGACACCCTTAATTCTCAATGCTCATGACCGTGGTCAGAAGCTTTTCTAGTGCGTGTGTATGTACAATGCAACACACACACGTTATCCTGACGTAAACCCGAAGCATGTCAATCAAGTTGATTTAAAATTAATAACAAAGTGGAGGAAGATTCATCTGTTCTGTTTGCCTAAAATGCTAAAATGCACCATAAATTCTGAACTCAGGAAGTCTATAAGTTGTCTTAACTTTGTATATTTGAATTTTAAAAAAAAAAATTACGGGGGGGGGGGGGGGGGCGAAGAAGTAATGTATACTCAGTACTGACTAATTGTCTAGCGTAAAGTCTTCCTTTACCGACACTACGACCGTCAATACCGGTACATATAATGCATAGATTACAAAATGAGGCATCTTAATATCTTTTCCTCCTATCCACACTTATCTGATGTATTATCAATCAAGCAAACACCCTCCTGGCACTGACATCTCGCGACGAACTTTGATACTATTTAAGATCAAGCAGTGGACACACACATTCCTGAGTAAAGTGTGCACATTTGTGTACATGGAGATTACTGTCTAGCCTTGGCAGAAAGTAACCTTCACGGGATGTGTACACACTAACACCTGTCCGAGTGAACATGATTCAAGTTGACATTGGCACAGGTGCGGATCGAGGCACAGTAAGTTTTGAAGGTAAAAGAGTTGACAGAAATTACTCGTCCTGTAAAGAACCCAGCAGCATGGGGAAACAGGGGTGATCCCCTTAAATCAATCTTAATTTGTCGCCAACTGGAGTACATTTAGGCTGCATTTATCCAAAAAATTTCTGAGGCAGAATTACGATCCTAAATGCATTTGAGGCATTTTCAGAGGTTAGATAAACGCAACCGTGTTTTGAAACGCGTTTAGAAACGCCGTTTTCAAACGCCTTTCAAAGGGCGTTTTGAAACATGTTTGAGACCACGCAATGCCATTTTGACACACATTTATATCTCAAGGTCAAATCCCAGCTGTTTCCGGTTGTGTTCTCTACACACTGTTTGTGTGTGACTGAGGAGGCATGTTTGGTGGTATGCAGTTGACCTTTACTTCCCAGTTCAAACTGCGCAAAGCAGCTGTGTAGTGACACCACTCGAATCGCGATTGTATGATGGTTAGATAAACGCGGCACACCCCGAGAATCGCGTTCCAAATCACATTTGCAAACGCCGTTCCAAATGCATTTTGAAATGTGATTCTCTCTCTCAAGTTAGATAAACGCAGCCTACATGTAACCACCAAGAGTGCACATCCCTGGGGTGGATCCAGGAATTTGATAAAGAGGGGGTGCCTTTTTAGAGGGGGCGTGCGCCCCCATTTTTTCTTTAATTTTTTTGTTTTAACAAGAAATAAAGGGAGGCATGCCCACTGCGCTACCCCCTGGATCCGCCACTGCATCCACACATACAGTATGTCCCCAACACATTGTAAATATGCATCAAAGTGTACTCTCATTGGTAATGGTCAACTCCTGTTGAAATTCTTCTGCTGTGTGTACTGGTGTACATAAAATTTGTATATATATACATGTAGATCAGTAAATAAAGCTGTACAATGTACATAATTTGTCACAAAGATTATTGAATGTATTTGAGCCAGGCAAGCCTTCCTACTCTGTGATGTCCCACACTACCAGTTCCCTCTTCACGCACCGAAAAGTGATAGATCAACCTTGCATTTGACTTGACTTTAAAGGGACTGTACAGTACTGGTTGAGGTGGAGATTCAACTTTATAACACTCCTAAGTGAGATAATAAGAAACCTCTTATGAAATATGAAAGGGCATGTTATTTTAGGAAGGATTCAACGTTTATTTGATGAAAATTGGTTTTCAAATGGCTGAGATATCCAAAAAAGTGATAATGATAAAAGACTACAGGCCACGCCTTTAATTAGGATCTCTTTGTTTCACCTTGTTTTTGGATATCTCAGCCATTTCAAAACCAATTTTCATCAAATAAACTTTTGATACCCCTTAGAATTGCAAGCTCTTTGACATCTCATAGAGTGTATGGAACAATATTACACTGACAGAGTACTTGATAATTAGAATCTGAATGAGAAAGTTATGGAACTGCAGTTTTGGCCCATTTCTCATAACATACAGCTTTATAAAACAGAGTGACAACCACCTTTAATACAAACAGGATGAGGTGACAATATCACTGCTTCATAAGTCTCCCTTCCCAAATTCTCTTTTTCAAACCAGAATTAAAATACAGAACTTGCATCCTTTGCATCATATCACTGTAATACATGTATGTCATATTCAAATTCATGAAATGAATGACCTATTATGTTTAATCGTACTGTACATGTATGGTGATGGCAATGGTGACTTGAAGGGAGTACAAAGTGTCACAATTGGTACATCATGGAATACTATACATACTTCTTGTTTTGTATAACCTGTTGGCAAAACTGAATGAGACAAAATAATCACCTCTGATAATTGTTATGTGGTTGTCACTTTTATACAGCACTATGTACAAATGTATGATTGTACATGTACACTGTGTACAACCTGTAGATGTAACTGTTCCATGAGAACATGTATACATGCACACAAGTTTAAATGTAAAATTTTATCATTCAACTTCTTTTCTGACTTTTAAAGTACTTCTGCCATAGTTTGTTTGATTATACTCTATCTGCAAAGTCACTTGAATATTGAGTTGCATCGCACATATATACTAAACTTCTGAGATCAATAAATACTGTACATCAATTCAAAGAGAAAAATCCTTGCTTACTTGTAAAGAAAGAAAAAAATAATAGAACCCACCCCCCCCCCTAAATTTTACAAGGACTCTGATTTACTGGGGGACTTTGTACAGGAAGAATTGTAATGGTCTTTACTTCTGTTGAGGCACCACATATATAACAGTAATTGTTTGACTTGGCATTGATCAAACACTTTATGGCTACTTTACAGGACTTCATGTTCATTTTGTACATGTACCTGACCCCTGGTGTAATCAGCAGTTGTGACTGACCAGGGGCGGATCCAGGAATTCCGTAAAGGGGGGGGGGGGGAATATTTCTGGTGCTACAATGTACTTCTGGGTTTCATCTCATTTTTTTCTTTTTATATCTTTTGTTCTAACAACAAATAAAGAGGGCATGCACCGGGCTCTGGATTCGCCACTGCTGACCATTGTAAAGATTAGAATTTAAAGGGTCAAAAGGGTAAAAAAGGTTAATGCAAATCATTGGGTTAACAAATCTACGATTTCGCATCTACAGTGTACATAGTAGATGGGAAAGCAATTAACTTACACACAATGGCTTGTCATAATTATGCCATGAATTACGGCTTAAAGTTGCGAAGTGATTGCAATATCTACCAGGAGATGAAACCCAAATACCTAAATGTGGATGGAGTAAAAGCACCAATGCTAATAGCAAAATTTTAGTAAATTCAGACCATCCATTGCAGCGCTTTGAATTTCGAAAGTTTTAGTGCAGCCATCGCTGGATGAGAAGACTACACTGTGCTACAGTTTGCGACATCACATAATTATGATATATAGAGAAAATAAAAAAAAAGAATCCCACAAAATCTCCTTTTCATTAAAGTACATGTATACATTGAATAGACTTTCCCCCTGCTTTCTGAAATAGGTAAGTGAAAATACGTTAAATGAACCCTTCCAGGCAAAATAATTCCCTGACAAACCCCAGTACTGTATATTCCCAGCCCACCCGGGTAAAATAGGTGAATTCTTTTTCCCAACCCACTCAGCTCCCCCCCCCCCCCAAAAAAAAAAGTAGCTAAAATCATTAATCTGTGACCAACTTTGATGCAAGTCCCAACCCTTCCCTGGTACCCAGCCAGGGGTAGGGACTGCAATTGACATACATACATGTGCATAAATTCACATGCATTGTATATTAATACATTGTATTGTACATTCTCCTGCTTTGCTAGTTTGCCCTAGAATTTGTAGTATAGTACAAGACTATTAGTATTAAGTACAGTGTACTGACCATTATGCATAGTTGC
This sequence comes from Diadema antillarum, assembly GCF_040938485.1. Taxonomy (NCBI): domain Eukaryota; kingdom Metazoa; phylum Echinodermata; class Echinoidea; order Diadematoida; family Diadematidae; genus Diadema; species Diadema antillarum. The sequence goes on along the minus strand of NW_027270926.1, from coordinate 2,178,616 downwards.
ACAGTAACAACTCTCTGAGATATCTAGAATATAACCACACTTGATGATGTACAAGTGTACATGCACGTGTTCACTGTACAGTACACACCTGTCCTTTATGGCCTCATAATTAACTTTCACCACTACACTGCGACCAAGGTGCGTCTCTCACAATACTATTTTGACAAGTCAATTTTAACACTGCTCACATCCTGACAATACATATCTATGATCTAGATTCTACGCTATAACATAATAGGCTATAGCTCTGTGAGTCTGTATTGTGCTCATGCTCGCTCACCCTTTCAAATGCTGTAGAACCTTATTAAAAAGTTTGGGAATTTGCACTACTCTGGCTTCGATAGATCCGGTGTATCATTCGTACTGCAAACATTACTTTATACTTGTTAGGTCTAATTACAGCCTCAAGAACACTATTAACATTAGTATTAACAATCTAACATGTCCACAGTCATGAAATTGTGTAACATTAACAAGTTAGTGTTGCAAATCAGATTTGTTTATCTGACTTTACCTAGCTAAAACAAAGACCTCCTTCAGCCATCTCCATGGCGCATGCATGATCTCTCAACACGGCTCCAAAAAGATAATGACAATGACAGACTTGCCATGCATTTCATGCTTGCAAGGTCGTTTTCTCTTCAAGGAACTTTAGAACACCTCAAGCCCAAAACAGAGGAGCCAAAACAGGGCAACAACAACAGGGGCCAGGGGCGGGAGCGCAGGCAAAGCAAGGAGCCATGGCCGATGGCCCATGCCAGCGCAAGTACAGCCGCTCCACAGGCCATCGGCCACGACAGGGGGTGGCCTTCGCACGCCGGTTCATCTCTACTCGCAGCGCTGCGACCGCGACCGGCGTATAAAGCAGCATGACGCAGCTCTGTTGTTTCATGTTTGATGGCTGAAATGGACTTTAAAACACACTTAAACTGATAGATGTCACTAAATCATGCAATTCACATGCAAAGTAAAATACTCACCGGTAGTTTTGCTTTTGTAAATGTAATTTTTGTTGGATGTTTCCTTCTCCGGCGTACCGGTTTAACTTTCTTGCTCTAGCTCACGTGGCGCTAGTGCGCGTGCGTCGCATAGCAAAACGTCATTGATATTTGGGATGTTCTATTACGTGGGGGCTCGAAGTATACTTGTGCTCTTTATTTCGTATCTATGTTTATTCAAGAAGAAAATTATGAAGTATTAAGCATTGAAATCCCAAGGAAAACTAAATACAATATCATGCTTTCTCAGTTTAGGAAAATTGTAGGATTTTTGACAAAATATGACGCTACTCCCTATAATTATGCTTTGTTTACACCCCTTTTGTAATAATAGTACACTCGAAGGCGTGTAGGAGGCCAAACATAGATCGGAGCCTCAGAATCGATTTTCACAATATGAAAGCAATCGTCCTTGTGGTGACTTTCATCTCGCTCTACACACGGAGTATATGGGGAGTTTCATAACAAGGCTCTCTGCGCGAATGACTCATGTATTTTATAGTTGAAGCGGAAGAGACAAGTTTCTGTAATGTGCTTCGCACATACCTAGTACAAGTACATTCGCATCGAACTCAACCATAACACAGCCTAGAGTGACCTATATATACCTGAAGCTGTATGAATATAATCTCCGGCGATTTTACAGCAATCTTCAAGAGGAAATTTCCCAAAGCATTATTAGTAAATTTAGCGAGTACAGATCGATTCGTTGGCATGTAGGCACGCCGCATGGAGAGATAAAAATAGTCAGTTAAAAATTGAGTTAGGGCCTACTTAGTATACCTGATCCACATTTCAAGCTCTAAAAGGGAAATCTCCAAATAATGTGGCATTCGATAATGAAAAGACATAAAGATATATTAGGATTTTTGAATAAAGAAGATAAGTTTTAATTTTTTTCTAGGACAGCAAAAGAGCACTTGACGTATTAAGCTCCTCGATCCGAGAGAAGTGGAGAATATATGTATTTGCAATACCTATTTAAGTCTATAGGCCTACGTGTAGGAACAAGTCAACTGTGAACTTGACATAATGTCGGTTTGTAAAATTCTTTTAATTTCTTTTTTTTTGGTATCTTCTATACTGAGTCTATGGTCACGTGGATCCCATTAAGTGAGGAGTGTAAAAAGAATCTAAATTCAAACTCTTGATCAAAATTAGGGAATGGTCACTGAAATTAAACGATACTTCGTACATCGTGTCTACATACTTGTCATTCAAATTTAATAACATAAATAACAAGCAGGATGACGAGGAATTATCTTGAGTTTCGATTTGATGATAATGATAATGAAAAGATTCTTATAGACTGGCGCTCATTCTACCTAAAAAGATACTCATGGCGCTGTGGAACATAATTACAGTTGTATGTTACAACAGAGCATCATATATAGAAGATAATATAAGAACAGTATAGCAAACAAACAATATACATAAATCTACAATTATGTACAATTATTGTCAATTTGAATTTAAAAGGTAGGTTTTGAGGTTCTTTTTGAAAGCATCAATAGAAGGTGCTTGTCGTAGAGATATTGGATGGTCAGTGTTCCAAAGTTTTGGACCCATGTATATCATGAGAAAGTACCGGATCCCCAAATAATGCAAAGCTTCCGTATATTTCTCCCAAGTAGAGGAGTCCGAGAAATTTGTGGGGGAAAACCGTAGTCAGTGTTTGGGTTTCCCCGACGAACTAGAATATTCTGCATTCCGCTTTTATTTGTTAAATATGACGAAAATGTTATTGATGAATTGTGCGGATGAAAATAGTATTGAATATGCCAGTATATATGAATATATAACTTGTGATCCATTACTATTTTTACCATGTTTTTTATTTCATTAATTTATCATCTATTTCGTGTGAATGTGCGTGAGTGTGCGTGAATGTGCGTGTGTGTGCGTGTGTGTGTGTGTGTGTGTGTGTGTGTGTGTGTGTGTGTGAGTTTGTTTCTCTCTCGTGTGTGTGCGCACGTGTGTGTGTGTATGTTTGCATGACTGTGGATGGGAGGTGGGAAGTCCCACCTCCTTGAAGTGAAGTCGAGTTGACGCGGATAACGAATATTCACTATTTGTTTTTAATACATCACCTAATATCAATGAGTCTGGTCCAGAATTAAGATCTGAATTATAGTACAGTAATGGAAATCATTATAGGAAACCAAAGCCTAAACATGAATGTTTTGAACTAATGCAGCAATATATAACACATTAATGAAAGCTGAGGAAAATCGGGAAAAATTGATTCAAAAGTTATTATTATTATTTTTTTGATAAATAGATTTGGTGCCGTTATTGCTGGATACAAGGAGACTATACTGCACTTTAAGAGTCATTGTGGATAATATACAGAAAATTCCACATAATTATTACTTTTTACTTTTCTATAGCATAGGCCTAATGAAAGAGCACTTGACTTACCTCTTTCAGGTAGCAGGGGGAATAAAAGTTATGATCTTTAGCTATACGGTCACGGCTTAATAGAATGTGTACTTTTCATGAAAAATGAAATTTCAAATTCTGTTTATATTTTCCTCATATTGTTGTCCAAAACTGACGTCATGAACTGTAGTGCACTTCTTATCCAGCAATGACGCCACCGAAATTTAAGAATTCACAACTTTTGATTTGACAGTCCGATTTTCCTCAGACTACATAATTATCACTGACGTGTTCTACTTAAATTGCTATTGTCACTCAGTCCACGTTTATATTAGTTGGGTTTTGGTTTCCTAATTTCTCAAGAAAGGCATGGTAGGAAGCGATCGGATGAAATATGTTCTCGAGAGCGCGCTGCAAAAGTGTTAATACATGCACATTGTGATGTCAGACTGTCAGTGGCTATGTTGCCAGAGTTTGCATAATAATAAGTATGCTTTCTGGCATAATTTTATACGCTTGAGCATCTAGCATCATGCTAGGCATAATTTGTAATATGTTTTTAGCATAATTCTAGCATACTTGTTACAGAAAGGACAAGTCTAGGCGTTTTGTGTACTGTGGTACTTTTTTTTTTTGGTGGGGTGGGGGGGGGGTTGGTTTGTTCGTTTGTCAGCTGATTTCACCGCCGATTTTGACAATAAAAAGTTGATGCGAGGACGATTGGGCGCCATATGCGATTGGGCATCACATTATTTATTCTATATTCATTTCTTTTTTTCGTCCACCGATTAGGCTCCACAATTTGTAGCACAGAGGATTTTTTTTTTTTTTTTTTTTTTTTGCTTGCCAGCTGATTAGGTACCACAATTGGTTGACATGATGTGACATAATTTCATCAGTTGGAATTTAGCATAATTTTAGACCGCGGCGTCAAGCACAATCCAATTTTTTAACGCTGGTCACACTGCGATGGTCAGTTGAGTGCAATGACTCAAAATTGCCAGTTTGATTATTTAGAGTGTGATGATATCATAATAATGACAAGTATGAATTAATGATACGGATTGAGTGAATGCAGCAGCATTAGAAGAACACGAAAGTGAATTCTAAGGAAAAAATGAACAATTCGTTTGAAATTTTCGGTGCCGCCATCGCTTGAATGAAAAGAATATAACAACATTATAAGACTATATCAGTAGTAATTGTAAGTGAATCAATAGTTATTGTTCATGAATGACGTATGTTCGGCCAGCTATCATTCCAAACTGCTCTTCAAGAAATGCACGCTTAACAGCAAATATTCCGTGGAGAAAAAAAAAAGTCGACCATTACAGCAAGAATCTGGGATTTGTGATCATCTATTTATTATGCATAATTAGCATCATTAATGGTCGTTATTGAACGTCCATATTATTTTTCTGTTACTTTGCTTTTCATTTTGAATCATGCTCTTTAACAAAGGAGATTAGGTAACGGGCATGATACCTGGTAAGTCTAGTCAGGGTTCCATCTACATCTGTAGTGACCTGAGGATGCCCTCGAGCACAAGCCAAAACCAGCAGCAGCAAATTGACGAAGCAGCTATAGCGCCCCCAACGTATACTGTTAGGACAATTTAGCCATGTTATTATTACCGGCAATGGCTTGTGTCTCGTGTATCCTTACGCACTCAAGAAACGAAATGACGGTAGCAGTAAATAAGCAGGTCGGAGTTGTGCACATTACATTAGTACAAATGGCATTTCTATTTTACTCAACTGTTTAGATACTTCATTCGTTTTCAAAACGGTGTAATGCACAAGCTTGCCCGATGGAACATTATCCATGGAATTTCTCAATATGCTAAAAACAAAGGTTGAACTTGCGTAGACCTGTGACCGGTGATAGTCCATCAATCAAAACATTGGGGAATCATCCATTTCCTTATTTTACATCGAATGCGTTAAAAAACTTTTTTTTATCAATATTGTCAAATACAAGGCTTGCTGTCAAGTGTTGACATGTGTATGTGTACGAATGACATTTGGTGGTACAATTTGTTGGGCGTGCGTTGTCTTCTCGTTATATGATTGTTTAACGATATGAATTGATGAATGTATACCTTGACTTATATTTTTTCGTTTTGTTCGGTGGAAATGAAGTCAATTATAAACAGAACTTGCACATGGAAACATTATGTCACAGACGCTTATTTGGTGAATCTAAAAACCAGCATACCTGCAGGTACAAATGACCTTTTTATGCTCATGCGCAAAGCGGAACCCGGATCTGGCTTATAACAATAATAAATGACAACGTCAGCTGTTCAATTATTTCCGGTATTGTTGTTATTATCATTATCGTTGTTATTGTCGTTAGCATTGTCATTATATTCTAGTCGGCATTTCCGAAGAACAATACAATAATTAGGCCTATATATTATAAAAAATCAGGCATCTGATATGGTTTCCTGAGCTGTCGGGCGGGAGAAAAAAAAGTAAAGGAGAATTATGGCCCTTGAGCATTCCCAGCAAAGCACATCAGGGAATGTCTGAAACATTTTTAAAAAATCATAAATCACAATGTAAATCAATATAACAACTAAAATGAATTAAAAGTCGAGTTGAGCATATCCAGCCTGTCAATCTCTGTAATTGAAAAAAGTGATTCGTTAAAAAAAAAAAATGAAAAAGATAATATGCCCTCAATCTCAAATAAGTTCAGACATGTTTGTGTTTCCAGTTATTGAACTTGAGTATTCTGACAAAAAGAAATCTAAAACATGAAACATTTTCTATTCTCAAAATACTATTCAGAGTTATTTTATCATTTTCTTTCGCCAGTGTGCGCCTAACCCGCGCCTGCGTTCATTATACCTCAATAATTTTGCAATGACACGTATATAATGACGTATAGAATGTCCGAAACAGTTCAAATCAATCATGAAACAAATTAAACGCATGTTTGGAGCATAAAAGATAATTTATGATTAGTACATTGCAATACAGACGCAAATTAATGAAACACGAGATGTAAGCTAAGCAGATATTCAAGACAGCATTGGATGTCACGGCGTTGAATGTATCCTAATATTCGTGGGACATGCGTCAAAACAGTTCCGTAAAATGTTTATAGGAGCTCATTTTCATGAGAGAGGGCAGGAGAAACAGATAGGCCTAGAAAATGAAGAGTAAATGCGAATCATGTTCGTGTCAATACAAACACACGCGCACAGAATTACAGACAGAAGCACAGATTGTATACACGTACGTGCTATTCAACTACACAATATGCTTTTATCATGCAAAGGAACTGGAAAAACATTACATTGATGTAAAGGCCCTGTTACACCTTTCCGGGTAAGCTACGCGGGCTTGTTGCCAGTTAGGATTTTCCAGCACGCAGGAAAATTTTCTGCGGGGGGACAAGGATGTTGGCGAGTTCCGTACTTGCTTCTTACCTGCTAGAGGCGTGCTATGTACCTGCTACTTGCGTGTATTCCGTGTGACCTGCGTGAGAGCTTTGAAATCGATCCATTTTCAGCTACGAGTGACATACGGGGACTGCGAAGTACCTGCGTTGGAGTTGCCTTCGAGGTGCTGCCGGTAAGGGCCTTCTATACTGGTGTTCTGCGTGTGCTTCAGAGGGCAAACCCCCGCGACTCACCCGGAACGAGTTTTGAGCATGCTCAAGGCCTTGTCACACCGTGTCTGGGGAAGCCTTGCGGGTTGACTTGCGGGAAAAAAAAAAAAAAATTGGTTATCCGTACCTCCCAGCAGTTGGTCCGCACCTGACAGTAGGCCTACCTAGCGCGTATCTCACCCGTTGTACTTGCCCGGAGGTGCGCACGCAAGTCCGATTTACCCGCAGCCAAGTTTTGAGCATGGCCAAAACTTTTTCCGGGTGAGTTGCGGGGATTCCCCGCAGAGGTCCATGCAAAACGCCAGTAGGAGGCCCTTAGTGGCGGTACCTCGCAGGCAACTCCCACGCAGGTACTTCGTAGCTGTAACGTAGGTACTTTGCAGTCCCCGTATGCGGCCAAGATAATGACATTGTCTGGGACTTCTGCCTTTCTTTCAGAGGAATTCCGTCACTGAGTTGTCAGCCCCCACGCGCCTGGCACGCAGGTCACACGGAATACCCGCAAGTAGACCTTAAGTAGAACGCGTCCAGCAAGTAAGACACATACAAAACTCGCCCAAATCCTTGAACGCCCTGAGAAATTGTCCAGTATGCTGGAAAATCCTCACACGCATCAAACCCGCGTGTCTTGCCCGGAAAGATGTGACAGGGCCTATACTTGGCTGCGGGTAATTACATAGAAATATTGCGTGCGCAACTCCGGGTGACTACGGGTGAGACACGTGCTAGGTGCTGTCATGTGCGGGTCATGTGCGGGGACCTCCGAGATTGTTCATTGCAAGTCGCACGCAAGGCTTGCCCGGAAAGGTGTGATACGGCCTTAAAACGCTGTCCGCATGCGTGCAAACTGATATTATATTCATGTGTAGATGATTGCTATCAGTTCTTGTACTTGCGGGGGTTGGGATGGTGGTAAAGCAAAGAAACCCTGAATAAATCGAAACTAAAAGAAAATTTCTTGATACGTGATGGTGTGCCCCCAGACTTACCGACAGCTGTGGGAGTGATGTGTCTTATTTTGTTCTTTACTTTCATTGAACAAGCACGAAAACAAAATAGTATCATTAACCCTTTGACCGTCACAAAAATGAAAACAAAAACAGATTAATAACGCCGAAGATTTGAGAAGCTATGAGCGATGTTGAATCAAAGTGAAGAAAACAGTCGCAGTTATTACTCGGTGAATATGATTGAGGACGGGACTTACAGTTGCAAGGAGTCACACATACACATACATACACACGCAGAGAAACCCCAGTAAATGTAGCTATATCAAGTAATATCAAAGTATATTCCCTGATAGCCATAAATTTCGATTGTATGGAGAAAGGCAATTTCTGCTCCAGACTTCCTGATGTTGCTGCAAAAATTCTTCTGTAAACAAGTTTTCTTCCTCAGAATAAATTACGTCAACACTATGAACTAACTCTACTCCAGATAATATTCAATGCTGTTTCCTTGACGGCACGTATGCAGACTCGACGAGTTTAGCTTTCGAGCACTCAGTGCTTAAGAGTTTCGCTCCATCCAAAGATATTTGAAACCTGGACTCTTGAGTCCATTATGTTTGTCACGATATCGGACAATCTCGATTAAGAAGATGAATACAACGGCAGAGACAGAGCTCAAGGCACCTTGAAAATAGGTGAGGACCAAAAGCATTTTTCTCGTGCGTCCACTTTCTTATTGGCAACCTTGTTACTGCAGTGTTTTCTGAAAACTGAGCACGCGATTGTGTCACGGCATCGACTACTTTGACTACAAAATTTATCCGTGCCGTCGTAAATGTTAGTGTTCATATATTCTGTCGATGTTCTTGGATCATGTTTCTGATACTATGCATTTCCCGCTTAATGCTTTGGACAAAGTTTCATGTGGAACAGCAATGAGGTGTAGAATGTGTCATTTCTATTAGCGTGGTGCTCCTTAAAACACTATACTCTTGACGTATACACTAAGAACCGGAAATTGCGATGGATAAAATCATTTGATTAGTCTGCAGAAAGAACAACCGGCCATGAACATGGCTAGGTGTGTATGACACTATGAGCTATGCAGGATGGTGACTAAATTAGCTCCGATCGCCGAACAATGTTACAGAGCATTCTACTGGACCTCTCACCCAATGACAAAAGTCAACCGAGAGAATAACAGGCTCATATGATAATCATTATGATGCTTTCTGTTTTGGAATTGTGATCGGTTGTGACATAATTGGTTCTACGACGTTACAGTCAGTACCTATTCGACTTTGTCCCTTTCTGTGACTCTGTATATACCCTTATCATCAAGGCAGCGAGGCTATTGAAACTACATGTATATGCGCTTCAATCTCTGTCTTTCTGTGTTCTGTGGTAAATAGCCCATCAATCAACTAATCATCACCTGGTATTCATGAACAGTTAGGGATGTATACGAATGATACTGGAAGGGAAATGGGACACCCACAGCGGAATTCGACGGACAAAATTGATATAGGGCATCTGGAATCCAGTCGTCAAATTGCCGTTTTCATCCATGACCACCACCCATTTAGTGTCTTGTCCACAGATTGAATGTATACGTGGCATCATCAGACATTAAAGTAATACTACGATCTTACAAGCTACTTTGCATCACGAGCATATTCTGCTTTGGATGTATCACGACAAGAATGAACACGTGAGCCATAGCACTCCTATATGCCCACTTCCGTCGTCGGCCTCACTTACTTTTCCGGGGAAGACACGGAACACCATAAAAATCGTCTGTGATAACAGTTCAATTTTGTCGACTTCTTAATATTTGCATCCCCTTTGATTTTATGTTAAATGAGAGAATTGGTCTCAATACCGCTTCGCCATCTGCCTGTCTCTTCCTAAACTCTCCCAATTTCTCAAAACCTGTGTATTTTTTTTTTTCAAAATACGAAAACATGTTCCTTAATGTTCACGTATGGTTGTGGTGAAACGACACTATTTCTAACTCCTCATATGTTAGTTTGAATGTTTATGAGAAAGTGATTAATACACATCACCTCCCCTTTTCCCCACTTACATTTACGTACGAGGAATTACTTTGTTTCTTTAGGTGTGTTCTAAGGTGTGTATTTCTTTTTTTCTTTCTTCTCTTTTTTATTCTTTCTTTCTTTCCTTCTTTCCTTTCCTCTCTTTTTTCATTCGAGGTCAAAGTCAGATTGTAGAGAGTTTAGAAATACCAGGAAATAATACTGACCGGATGGTGTTACACTATATGTACATTCTCATTTAATGTAACATGCAGTTGGTTTTTATAACACAGGAGACAGGAGGCAAGTACAGCTGTCCAGGTACGCGTTGGGGAAGACATCAAAAGTGCGTTCTGAAAGTGTTCTGCCTGGGTATTCCCCAGATCTACTATCAGGGACCATAGGGAAGCCTTGATCGTCGATACTCGCGTTACCATCCTTTCACTAAACGCCAATGATAAAGTAGGTTTTGATGGCGTGACTAGAGCCTAACGTTTTAGAGTGGCTGAACGTATTCTTAGATGCAATGATTGTAAAAACTGTAATCACTGGTTTCATATTATTGTTCTTTTTTGTTTCTTTAGTGTGTACATGATGCCATGCAGAGATTCCCGTAAAGTACTATGAAATTTTATTCTCTTCGGAGTCTTTGGCGACATGACTACTGGAGATCTTTTCGCATGAACACACATGTTCTGCAGAAGTCTTACATATTCCACCGCCACATTTATCATACATTCAGTAACTCCCCCCTCCCCCACCCTCCATACTTCCCATTTGCTTCATTCGCTCAGCTTGCTCATCGATACAAGGAAGTAAGGTTCGGATGACAGTGCTGATTCGACGAAAGGAAAACTGTTGATCCAGGGAAGAAGAAGAAAAATCCTTGTGTGAATCCTGTCGATCTTCTTATAATCTACTCATTCTCATCTTACTACAAATCTTCCGATATGTAGCAGTGTTTTTCATACCGATCATCAGACAGGTGACATGTGGTCTGAAGAGGATGTAATGGGATAGGTCACATAAGTTATGTGACTGCACTGTCTACATACCCATGGCTTCAGAGGTGTCAGTCTGCTGGACAAATGTCATCCGAATGCGGTTTTGTGCACTGTATTTCCAATCGCCATCGATACTCTTCCGAAAACTAGAACATGGATGCGCAGCATTTCAGCATCCTACTGGCGGCATTCGTACCACTTGCCCTCTGCATCGTCGTTAGTAACCTTGGCGTTATTGCGTCTGTGTATTCGGAGGGTCGGCTCCACACGCCACCAAATTTCATCTTGGCCAGTCTGGCACTGGCTGACTTCCTCAAGGGTAGCGTAGCGGTTACCTGTGAGCTCTACGCTGACGCCAAAGTCAACGAAACGGACTGTCAGACGGAAATTTACATTTTGGCGCCATCTTACCTACTGAGCGCGGTGTCAGTGATGCATCAGATTGTCGTCACCGTAGAGAGACTCATCGCAATATGCTGCTCGCTGCGGTATCAGGAATTTGTGACGAAAACGCGCACAATTGCCACACTTGTGACGGTCTGGTTAGTTGGAGTCTGTGTGACTTGTGGATACCTCTACGTTTGGATCACGAGTATAAACGAATCGCCTGCCAATAAGAAAGAGAAGAATGGCTATTGTGGGGGTGGAGCTTACCTGTATTCTAAGACAGAGAAGATCAAACAGTTTGAAATTTTTATCGCCGTTATTGTACCCGCCATCCTCATATTTCTCGCCACGTCGAACTTGTATATGTGGCGCGTAGCTAAAAGACAGGTCAATCAGATTAAAAGCCACTTTCGCGCCATGAACATCGGGAGGAAAAGAAAACGAAAACGACTTCGGAACATCCAAGCTACCTACACGGTACTCATGATTGTTGGGTGCTTCGTTATCTCATGGACGCCGTACACTGTGTATGTCATTTACGGTGTGCTCTGGTCGAGGGAAGAACTTGGAAACACAGGAATTCTTATCATGAACCAGACAGCATTTTTCTTCATAGCGCTGAATTCCGCTGCTAATCCTGTGATATACGGCTGGAAAAACAACTTTTTGCGACAAAAGCTGAAAGATTTGATCTGCCGTCGTTGTTACAAGCAGCAGGTGCACCTAAAAAGAGGGGATGAACAACAGAACATTGCAATGACAAAGACACAAAGAGATGAGAATGGCAGCCGCGATCAAAGTGAAGGAGCGTCAAAACTAGACTATGAACAAACTGAGAGTAGAGCAAGCCTCTCCAATATAAGCTTACATTCTGTCAGAACGGACAAACAGTTGAAATAGTCTTGAATAATTCAAGTGTCAAATGTCCGAAAGTGAAGTTGCTTGCTTAATGCTTTGGTTACCTGCTATGGAAGGTAGATTAAACACTTCCAGAATTAGAGATACTGGGTTTAAGTAGTCATGAAACTAAAACTCATGCTGGAACATTGAGTGATATGAATTTGATATGGAATCGGCATTTAATAGATTATATTTTATGGCAGCCAGAAGTATTGTCACATTCTGCAAAGTGAAAGCTCTCTTCACGTGGCATAATATACGTAGGCCCTACTCTAATGTTACATTGCCTGGAATGTGGTTATCATGACAATTCAAATTTGATTGCAATTTTGTGTACTAGAATCCAATTTGGGACGTGGTAAGGGTTTGTTTTTTTTTTTTTTTACAATATCTAAATTTGATATTGCTTTGACCACACGCAGGCAAACAAAATTCATTTGTCATGTTTATTGTGAACAAGAATAATAGAAAAAAAAAAGTGAAACACACCAGGATTCAAGACGGTGATGCTGCATGGACTTACACTTAATTTCTGAGCATGGATTAAACTATTTACGGATCCTTAAAGGTCCTATTTACCTTTGGGAGCACTGATTTTAAAAATTTTCAAGATATCAAATTTGATGCATATGTGTAGGTCTGTTGTATTACAAAACATCCTACCATATAAGATTTTTGCAATAAAGCCTAAAATATAAGGAGATATCAGTGTTTTTCTCAACCATAACTGTAGACGGTTTAGTGTGGAAGCATTCCTATTATAACTATTGTTTACATTTTGTGTATTTAACAATACTTAACGTCGATTATATGGATTCAAATTTTTACAGTGGTTGTTTCTGTCCCTAACTCACATTCTAGAACCATTTTAAAGCACTAATCCTGGGTTTTTGTTTCATCTGCAAATGGTAAATTATGCCTTTAAAAGATAATTGAATTTTCTTTCTATGCAAGCTGCGGAAACTCGCCTGTAGCACGTACTGCATGTACTTTGGTACATTAATTACGGTAGTGCTAAACGGATTGCTGTGTTAGTGTAAGACTAGATCGCGATATGATCGATCCAATCAAACATACACGTATTATACCATATGGATTATTATACGCGATTACACGGCGAATTATGAACGACTAGTCGGGGTTGAACCTATTCACGTATTAAATAAGCACAAGCGATCTGCTTTGATTGACAGTTAACTAGCTTTACGATACATGTTCATCTTGATGAATATATGGTGGCCATCGTCATCACGCCAGAGCCATCTATACACAGATTTTGGCCAACTCAGCTTCAGCTAATAAGCCAGTTCGGGGCTCCACTTTGAGCATGAGCAGAAAAAGGTCATCTGTACCGGCAGAGCATGTTGTTTTTTTTATTCACTGAGATAAGCATCTATGATGTAATGATTATTCAAGTGAATATTAGGAGTGGTGCTTGCCAGCACATCCACCTGACAGCAAAAGTGGTATTAGACAATATCAATAGAAAAAGATTGTTAATACATTTAATGCAAAATAATGAAATGGATGCTTTCCAAAGTGCTAATTGGTGGATTATTCTGGTCACCTGGTCTACACAAGTTCATTCTTTGTTTGAACATGACTGATGAATTCCATAAATTGTTACGTCGGGTAAGCTGAAATACCTTCTCTAGCTTGAAAACTCGTGGAGTGCCTAATCAACTGAGAAAGAAGAAGGTCATTTGTACCGATGTATCCATGAGCTAACCTCGAACTGGCTTATAGCAACAGGGCGTGTATTCCTTTGTCACCTGCTTGCCCTCTTGCTACCTTTTTGAGCCGAGTTGGCGAGACTCTATGTATAGATGGCACTGTATCAAACAGCGCCCTCTCAGGTTCCGGTTCTTGTGCTTTTAAACGGAACAGTATCAATGTGTATTATTAGAAAAGCTCCACTTGTTTTCAGGAAAAGTGCTGCGGTAGCAGTTACCATCTGGAGATTAAATAAGGTGATATCATCGCAGCTCAAATCTCCAAAATGTTGATAGAATCTATACACACTATGTTCTGATGACGTCATAGCTGCTCATTCTCCAAAATAGATTATACAAGTATACGCAAATCTTCAGAGAAGGAGGTCATGGCGTCTCAAATCGTCTATTGGCTTGTAACGCAGAATGTTCAGATGATGTCACGGCAGCTCAATCTTCAACACGGTCGGTACACAAATCTTTAGATGATGCCATGGCAGTTCAAATCGCTTATTGGTTTGTTGAAGATGATGTCATGGCAGCTCAAATCGCTTATTGGTTAGTACACAATTTTTTAGATGATATCATGGCTGCTCGAATTGCCTATTGGTCTGTATGCAAGTCTTAACTTAATTTTCTTCGGGAGAAAGGAGATTATTATTACATCTATCTCAGCGAATTAATCTTAGATTGTAACACACACTGTACAGACAAATTAATGGAATAGCAACTGAAGTTTTGACAAAAAGAGATTTTGCACTTTTACACCGAAACCAATACGAGAGGCATGAGGCCATGATGGCCATCTTTGCCACATCTGATTCACAAATAAGTTTGACGTCACTTATCATCAGGATAATCAGTGTCTATACGCTGTTCATATTTTATCATTGGAAAATTGAGCAAGGAAAATGGCAATGGAATCCAATTTTCTTTACACAATTTTCAAATAATAAATCATATTCATTTCTGGTCAGTTTTATTCTGTTCACGTCTATTCATATCTTAGTACATGAATATTCCACATTGTGATTGTTCAGCAGCTCAGTCTTGAAACAGGCACGCTAATTGCTGATTGATTTTATCTTTCTTGATATGTTTTCAAGTATTATTTGATTGTATAATTCCTTAATTATTATTATTATTTTTTTTTTTTGGGGGGGGGGGAGGCTATGTAGTTTGCAGAGCTCCCTAATGCATGAACTCGTTCCATAACCGGAGGATTACCTAAAGCTATAACAACGACTGAAAAATTAAATCGTTCTATAAATGACGGACTTCTACATCAACTGAACATCCCAGATCTGAAACTGTGACAAGGTCACATGCATGATATCCCATTCTCATGTTTAGCCCATTGTTTGTTTTTCATACATTGTTGATTCTGTTTGTTGAATTGGCACAGGAAATCCCATGGCACTGTACGTACTGTCCAAAATCCCTGGCATAGAAAGGATTAAAAATTTTCTTCTTATTAACCCAGATGGTGGAGTGCGGAGTTTCACTCAAGGGTACTCGAACACATTTATAATCTTACGTGTATGCATCTATGTCACTACACGCTTTAAGATGTTTTCCACTCACCATTAGTCGATACTGAGAGTAGTTCCCACACTTATATAGGTGGAGATCGTAATTAATATTACCCAATTAAAACACACAATGAAAGCAAGAGTGAAGTGTATACTGTACATCCACTCTCATCAGACACTCAAACTTCTTAAACCTAAATTTAAGTGCTTAAGTTGAATTTTCGATCAGATGGTTTATAATTCAGCCCCCAGTTTCAGTTGGCTAACGGGCAGAAAACGTTAATAGATCATTCATACCAATAGGCATTTTGGTTTTAAATTCATTGAGATAAGTATCCGTGGGGTAATGATCATTTGCTTTTTTTTTTTTATAGATGGCGCTTACCAACGCATCCAGCCGAGATCAAGCCTGTGTTTTTGTTTATTATATTGATGAAAAGTGTGTTAAGGCATTCAATTACAAACAATGAAATGATGGACCATTCTTGTTATCTGGTCTTCGCAATCCATTCTTGCAATCTTGTTTTAACATAGATAATTGTTATATCATACGTCGGGCAAATCTATAATGCATTATATCGCTTTGAAAACGACCAAAGCACCTTTCCAAGTGTGAAAGAAAGAAAGGTCATCGGTATGCCGATGTGCACATGAGCTAATAAGTCAGTTCGGAGTTCCACTCTGCGTTGTATGAGCAGGAAAAAAGGACATTTCAATTTGTATACCATCAGGCATGTTGATTTTTAAATTCACTGGGATAGGCATCTGTAATGTAATGAATATTCATGCAATCCTTATAATTGCTGCTAGCCAGCGCATCCACCTGACAGGAAAAGTGGAATTTGGCAATATCACTAGAAAGAGATTGTTAATACATTCAATGCAAAATAATGTCATGTTTTATCGACGGATCATTCTGGTCATCTGGTTTACTCAAATCTATTCTTTGTTTGAACAAAATAGATGAATTGCATCAAAATAATGTTACGTAAATCTTATGCATTATGTGGCTTTGAAAACGAGTGAAGTGCCCTTAACAGACTGAGAAAAAAGAAAGCTCATTCGTATATGATACCAATGTGCCATGAGCTAACTCCGAACTGGCTTATTGCGAAGTGGCTTATTGGCTATAAGTGTTAGTGGGAGTTCTTTGCACGAGTATTGTTTCAGTCTAGCGCCACCACTGTTTTGACGTTGCAAATGAGAAACAAACGTTGATAACTATAGAACACGGACAGTACTGTTTCATGCTAAGGTCGATTGTATCGCTACGTTATGCTGTTATGTTACTGTTATGCCTATGATCGTCTTTTTGAACTTTTTTGCTTTTCCTCGCTATCTCTCGATGTTTCAATATCTTCAGCTGAAGTGGGCATGCAACTGTTCAATCGTTCAATTTCGAGTGTTTTCTGTGTTACTGTGAAATTGTCAAACGCGATGAATAGAGTAACATGGTATGTCAGAATATTAAAGAGAACTTTTATGAAAGGAAATGATTATTAATGTGGGTATGTCTTCTTGACCGCCATGATTCTATTGTATAGAAAGAAAAAAGGCTCTACTATGACTTTGGATTATTTCCGCGTATCTATGTTAGAATTCAAGCTTTCTCTTCTCATGTTGTAAAGATATATATATATATATATATATACATGTATATATATATATATATATATATATATATATATATATATATATAAATATAAATACATGTATATATATATATGTATATATATATATATATATATATATATATATATATACATACATACATATAAATATAGCAATAATAATGTCACAACAGAGAAATGCATTAAATGCCAATCTTGATTTTATTGAATAATCCGAATTTTCGAGGATCCTTCCTCTTCATCAGGGATGACAGTGCGAATTTCGCACTGTATATGTATATATATATATATATATATATATATATATATATAATTTGAACGTAAATCCAGCATGATGGATTTTCATTGGTCCCAGGGGATAAACATAAAATCTACTGACATTGAATCAACAGCTGACTTATAACGTCCGAATAACTCAACCTTCAATTTTTTTGTTGTTATCTCTAGACACATCTGTTTGAGTACCAGCATAATCCTAAATGTGTCCGGAGAAAAATGTGAAACAAGATTTTGTGGAAAGCAAGTAAATGACAGATATTTATGTACGTTATATTATGATGACCATTTGTGGCTTGTTATCATCTGTACAGTCCGGAAAGGCAAAGACAATATCTAATTTCCTGATCCACAAGAACAAACAACAACCCAATTTTTTGATCCGGGCGATTCATAATTATGAAAACAACAAACAACAACCCGAACCGATTCACCCTATCTCATCTGTGTCAATGAGTGAAATGTGCACAAATTTCACACACACAGACCTTTAGACAGGGAATTAACGTAGCATGCAGAGGGTTAATATACGACAGTTCCCTTTCCGGCAGACGGCCTCCTAATGCCATCCTAATTAACTCCGCGACTAGCAGTTAACTGCGGCATCGAAGTCCTGATATGACAATCGTAACGACATTAATTACCCGGTAATAGCCGTTTCAAAACAAACTTGCATTGAAGACAGCTGCCTGTAAGCTGACCTTTTCATGTGTCCTTGTGGGATTCGATGTTAGTAGGCACATGCTTTGCTTGTCCATGTTTTCTACTTTGAAAACAACAACAGCAACAAAAACAACAATAAACAAATAAATCTTAGTTGCGTGCATGGTCCTTCATCCTAAACCATTGCTTTCTGGTACTGTATAAATACGAAGCTATAATTAGAAAAGAAGTATAGAAAAAGGTACTGTTTATTACATCGAAAAGGGTATCAAACAGTGAAAATCGGATTTTGGGCGTTTGGTTTCCCCACGGGCAGCAGGATCAGGGGAATGATTCTATGGAGTGGAATGATTCCTGTATCCTGTCTGTCACACCACATTTTTTTTTTCTGTATGCTCAGAATGTTTCTTCCTACAAGCAAATATCACAGCGGGAGGCTCAGTTGGCAAAATTTCATCTTTGCTTATTGTCGTTTTTCGTTGAGCCCCACAATGTATCATATACACTGTCTCCATATCTAATAATGACAAAGTGATGATGATGATGATAATAATAATGATAATGATGATGATGATGATGATGATGATGACAATGATAATAATAATAGTAATAATAATAATAATAATAATAATGATAATAATGATAATAATAACAATAGCAATAATAGTGGTGATGATGATGATGGTGATGATTACTATTATCATCATTCTTATTATATAAACATGTGATTTATGTAATATTTATACAGCAGTAATATTGTACTTGTATACCGAAAAGTAAAAGATCTATATACAGAAGTTAGAAAATATTTCGATCTAGTGATAATTTTATTCTTTTTCTTAGACGGGAGATGACAACAACAAACGCTTCAAGCAAGTCTTGGTCAGCAACCCTGCATAGCCAGATTACATTCGTCAATAGTGCGGGCTCGGGCGGAGCCAAGTTAAAGTTCTTGCTGAAGTGCATCCTTTACTTGTTCTGAACCTGATCAAGGCTACCATTCTTTGCTGAAGTGAAGAGCGAGAGAAAAGAGAGGAGATGATGATGATGAAGAAGAAGAAGAAGAAGAAGAAGAAGAAGAAGAAGAAGAAGAAATGGAGAGGAGGAGGGAGGAGAGGGAGAGAGTAACATGCATGGGGAGGGGAAGAGATGAAAGTTGCGGGAACAATAGAGTCAAGATTCAATCGTTGATAATTATGAGTAATAGCTCTGTCAGAGTCACTTGTCATCACCCCTCCACACCCCCCCCCCCTCATCCAGTACGTGTCCAAAGGTAGGTACAAATCCCCTACTCCTTCTGGGAAAAGAAAGGGCATTTCAAGAAATCCTCTGTTTCCCAGAATCAAAAGCCCGAAACGACGGAAGTGTTTGTCAATGTTTCAGTGGTGACGTCATTAATAGCCTAGTCATTGACCTCGACAAAAATAGGTCATTGACAATGACGCAAACCATCTTGAATAACAGGACACTCTAACTTATACTAGAATGACGTTTGCAGATGCCACCAAACTACGATGGGTCCACACTGACACAACCCACTCATGTGAAACAGAAAGAACGCCGTCCTCAAATATTCATTCGGGTACCCTTCATTACGTATGTACATACAGACAATATAACTGCTGGGATCTCACTAATAATTATTACCTTGAGTTCATCTCTCTCCAGTAGTTCCGATTTAAATTCGAAAAGACAAAATTACATATACGATTCATACGCATTACGTTACATAGTATGATCTCGTTTGCAGTGAAGCTAAGACTAGCTAGCATATACGCTGTGTTAGAAGATACAAGCCCTGACACAAGACCGAAATCCTCCGAGAAAATAGGTAATGTGAATGAGAATTCAAGACAAACATGAAACCGAGACATAGAGCCATGAGTTTTCCGGGACCTCCCTCCCGCCCCTCCCCCCCCCCCCCCCCCCCCAACCACCGTGGTCTCGTGATCAATACATCTATTTTCAGATTCCCATAAGGCGCCGTAATTAGATTAGTAGCCGACATTCAAAATTATGGCGCCTTTCCTTAGATTTGAGGCGCTCTACCCTCGTTTTCTGATAGTTTCTCACCTTTGACAGTTTCAAATGCTGCTGCACTTATCTCTCTTTGACTTTAAAATTGAGTGAGAATCTAATGTCGTTTTAAAATATTGCCATTTAAAGTTATAGATACTAAATATCTAATAGAGAGATCGCGATTAGACACAGAGCAGAAAGAGGAAGAACAAGTACCATTTGAACGTCATTGTGACTGCTAATTCATTAATTATATGAGTTTGGGCTTGTTTTACTTTTCCAAAAGGTAAGCAGTTAAATTCTTAAAGTCAAGAAAGAATAGGGCCGGCTTGCAGTTTCCTTCCTTTTGCAATGAGCAGAAGATGAATAGCCTTAAGTCACTGGTACTGCTGCTATGGACTCGAACCTCCCACCTCGAGACTTTGACTCTGTGGTCTTATCAGCTAAGCCACAATAAGACATCTTACAAGAGTAACAGGTGGTTATATGACTCTCATTGGCGTCATTTTCCTTTAGCCTTGTACGAAATAATTTCAAATAATGACCCCGTATATGACCTCGCATGAAGGTATTGACTGTGTCTTGTAAAGATATTACATCACACATTTTTGTTCACAGAAAACTAGCGACATTTCATGATAAAAAAAAAATAGTTATATATGAATATAGAGTATACGAATCGATCATAAGAATTTTTGGTTTTATCCCCCAATCAGATCAAAAAGGCAATAGCAATGTACAAGGTCAGTATACAAAGTAACAGAGAGGGAGGATTGAGCATGCAGGTGCAATAAAAAATTTCATTGTCCTTCCTTGGGGACGTTCATTTATGGAAAAGAATCATGACACAACGTGTAAAGTATTTGAGGAAACAATCTCATGGAGAACTGTCGGTGTACGGACATCTGGTTAATTGATTCATGAACAGTTTGGATGGTGGAAACATTCATAACTAGTTGCCTTCCATCAATCTGTATTCACTGAGCTTTGATTGTTTGACGTCTATTGAGGGTAACCTTCCCTTTGAAGGGGGATTCTATTTCAAGTCAACCTCAACCATGTTGATCATATCGCCGCGTGTATGTGTATGATCCGAGTTCATGTTCGCAGTGTCGGAATGAATTCTGACCAGGAGTCAGCTGGGGTAGAGGAAGCCCCGTCTCTCGGTGAGCGATTGTGGCGAGGGCTCGGTTCCTGCCCAGTGAGTCAGCGAGCATAAAAGTGCGGTAGACTACCCTGGTATCATCTCATCGGAGGTGGGGCTTGTACGCTGGGAAGGGGAGAGAAAAAGAGAAATGTAATCTTTATTGTTGTCTATGTTGTGTGCATCTTTTTTATATATATTATTTTTGCATTATCACTGCAACAGGTGTTTGATGGGGGTTGGCTGTAGGGAAAAACGAGAACCTCTTGGTGACCCCCCGACAGTAACATCATCCCTATAATTATATCATTTTGCTCCCTCGTAATTCGATGAGTGTTTCGCGTTGGAGCGATGCGGCGCTATAAGTTTCGTTCTTCTTGGAGATCCTGTCTCTCTGAGTTTTTCGAAGATTTCTTTCTTCAGGTATGTGATCCCCAAAGGAAGTGTGTTATTCTATAAATGTTCTGTCTCAGAGAGAGAGAGAGAGAGAGAGAGAGGTGGGGAAGAGAAGGAAGAAGAAGAAGAAATTTACCAAACTTTCAAAAAAAAAAATCGAAGGTGAAGGGCTCGAGTTACTGCTGCCTCTGGGTATAAGAACAGGCGGAAGGCCCTCAATCTATTGTCTTGACGGTCCCCAGGACTAAACGAATTCTAACTTCAGAAAATGACTCACGGACTTAATGGAAAAGAGGGCACATTATTTCGAACGGTAACCCATTATTTTGCGCCTACGTGCAATGTATTCGATTCAACACATACTAAAAAACGCCATGAGTGTTTCAGTTGGAATAGAAGATACAATGTATCACATTTCATCCGTGCGAATACGAAGAGGCTTAATCAGCTATAGATCAATGAATTCCAGATTTTCATCGGCAAGCCTGCGTGAGCCGAATTTACTGAGAAGAGATGAAAAAAGAAACCTTTATCTCTCTGCATTTTGTGTTTAACTATATTTGATTCCACACGCATTCAATATACATTGTTATATTTGTAGTTGTAAGTCATGAATGGAGTGTAATAAATGAAATAAAATATTCATAATCTCGCGTATTCCGTAAGGAATTGTGAGCTTGCATTGATAGCGGTTGCACTGCAAGGACAATAAAAGATATTGGTCAAAAATGGTCATTATTGTAACTTAAAGGGGTAAGGGATTGGAGGTGGTAAATCACAGGCCAAAGGATTTTAAAACAGCTTGTGTACAAACCAAAGAAAGAGAATTGTAAATGTGTCAGATACCCCGAGATAAAGTTATTTTGAATCATTATTTTGATTAATGAAAGACAACAAAGTAAAAATATTGATTTAAAGCAGGGAGGTAAAAGAGATGCAGTTTCATATCGGTGAGTCAAACATTATTGTGTCTTTTAGGTATCAAGAACTGCGGATACAGTCCTGAGGCTGTGTCGTCACTAGCGTGTAATACAAGACTTCTCTTTTTTTTTCATGAAATGTAACTGATTTCAACATTCCTGGTGGAAAAAATACTTCCTTGATGGTTCTTTTCGGGGTATTTCCGTATAATAATTATTATTATAAGAACATCTTCAAAAATATAGTCGCGCAAATGTTCTTATTCCAATGCAAACACGAAACAGCCGAACGTCATGGGCAAAGCATCAAGATCACTCATCAAATAGTTTGAACACTGCCTTCCACGCACTTCCGGGGGACAACAAGCCGCAAATTGACACCCACAGGGGCGCTAAACAAGCAACTGATGGCTGAGTGCAAATTTGGTATGGATCATACACTAATCAGAATCAATTTGCGCCAGTCACGCTAGGACACCGGTGATAATGATGACCACCTGCCCACACTGTCCGGTTTAATTGAAGGTGAACTTTAGTTAGTGTTATAGGCGGCTCCTCTGAGAGGTATGCTTTTCTGTGCATATCATATACATCGACATTCTTTCACACGGAGAACAATGACGGAAAACATAGAGTGAAAGTGATTGGGTTTTCAAAAATTGATTTTTATCATCCCGATAAAGCGATAAATGCTCTTCACACTGTGACTTTCTATAGTCATGTATAACTTAGCTGCGTCTGCATTTAATTTTGCACATAACCGAATCATTAGCAAACGAAGTTACGATATCAGTTGTCAGTGGTGAAAGATTTGACATCTGTTTAATGTGTAGAATTAACCCTAAAATAATGTAATACAGCAGCAGCAGAGCAGCCATGGAATTGATGTAATATCGTAAAAGTTGAAATATCAGACAAGTATAATTGTCGTTGTTCTACGTAATTATGTGATGACACCTGAAACAGAAACGGCATCAGTGGTTGTCGAAGTAACTATAGTAGTAAAGTAAGTGATAGTAGATGCGGTGCGATGGTAGTAGCAGCGGTTTATCAGTTCCTGTGGTAGTTATAGCACTGGCAGTTGCAGAGCAAATTGAAAAAAAAAGTTACTTCAGTTGAGCAGCAGCACTTATGTACCTCAGTAACAGTGTACCACAATAATGTGAAAAATGGGGTCAACAAGATCGGCGGTAGACAGTTAGAGTATCGGTAGCCTTCAAAGTCGGGCATGATATGAAAGTTACAGTAAAAATTGAGAGAATCAAGAGAGTGTGCAGGCGGATATATTTATTGGAGGTCGATGTATCAGTGAGCAAGGACAACTTATACCTGGCAAGCTTACCTGAGTGTTTTGCGTATTATTAGTTGTATATCTACAAGCTTATAGTATCGCAGCGATTAATGTCTGGCAAATAAGGCTTAAGACTCAAGGGAGTAAGGCCGTGAAATCAAGGATGAGGAGGAAACGAATTTATAAAGATGAGACGGGGACAAGGTGTCGGCGGATGAGGACAACAATTAACTGGCATTAAGGCTCTTGGTTATTTCTAGACTTAATACCAAGCAGGATGTAAGGAATTAGCAAAGGAGTGACCGAGGAAGGCAAACACTGAAGAAGATATTGTCAAACATGGAGGAGCCAAGCCGAGAGGGGGACTGACGAATTGCATTAATTGTCGTGTGATGGAGTTTATATCTCTCGGGGATTTTTATAGGATGGTCACAGGGAAGCTCGACAGCCTAAAACACTGTAAAAGGAGACTAAATAAAGTAACATCGTGGTAGCCCACATTAGCCCTTTTTGTGACTCACTTTTATCCCGCCCCAAGGATATTCCGAGCTGTGGCTGATTGTAACAAGCTCCTTATACTTTGGCACGCGCGTTTCCTTCTATTTACCTTCAACGTCACGGCATCCACAAACAACCGGTCATAATCTACGTATGACGTCATAATTGTTATGTCATACCTGACCCTTGTTTTTCAAAAACATTTATGAATAACTTGTTTGTGAAGTTGTATCAAAACAGTTTAAGTGACCCTTATTTTCAAAGAATTTTGTAAGATAGAAATCTATTTATTGTCGCTCAAAGATAATCTTTTTTTTTTCCCACAGGTTCTTATTCGCTGCATCTAATAACTTGTAGTGGCGGATCCAGAGGGGGGCGCAACCGGCGCACGCCCCCCCCCTTTATTTTTCGTTAAAAACAAAAGAAATAAAAAGAAAAAAACATGAAATGAAACCCAGAAGTGGCACCAGAAATATTAGTCACGTCCCCCCCCCCCCCTTTTACAGAATTCCTGGATCCGCCCCTGACTTGTTTCTTTCTTTTTTCAGTCGATACGCAGATTGCCTACTAGTAATTTTGATGCACTGTGATGATGTTGATATGACAGAAGGGACATAAGTCAATAACAAAACAAAAAAAAATAAGAGACATTCATAATCATCACGTATTTCCCATTCTGTTAACCCTTGTATATTTCTGAACTCTTTATACGAAGCAAACGGTAGCTGCAGCGACACCTTCCTAAGACGTGATGTGTATATAATTATCTTTTGCACTGAAATGACAGTGATCATAGGCCTATCAATTTCTAAATTTCTAACACTCTATTTAAAGAATACTCCTAACGTACTTTGATACAACGAAAAAAATGATAGATGGATAAATGAGGGGGACGGGGAAGAAAGGGGAGGGGTTGAAGGGGAAGAGAGGTGAAATACCACTTTGATGAAGCCATTGAAACATGAGGTAGGACAAAATAAAAATAATGAGCGGAAGTGGGGAAAATAATGTGAAGGGTAACTGTGCCAACTTGTTTGTAAGCAAATCACCCAAAATAGGTTCCCATTGACGAGTTTAAAAGACGGGCATGTTGATCATCTGACTGTAAGGTCTATGTTTTTAAGTCCAAAGGAAAAAAAAAAAGTTTTCGCGCAATCAAAATTAAAGAGGATCCGCAGGAATGACATCACAGAGGCCTGACCAAGATGGCTGATTAAGATGCGCGTAAACGACACCTTATCTCAGACAGCATACTTAAATCTGCTATTACCGATTTGCAACCTGCATGTGCAAAGTCAATGGTATTACGAGGCAGTGGTTCTGACAGGGTCAAAGGTCATAATCTTTTCATCATTACATAGTCCAGTTTCATACACTCTAAACGACGTATCCCGTTTTCTAAAAGATGTATCCCGTTTTGTCACTTTGTGTGTCAGTGTTTCTGTGTTTGTGGGGGGGGGGGGAGGGGTAGTTGTTTTTACTCTTGCAGCAACTGGATTATCTCTTATGTCAATGGTATCTCATAAATGTTGGTCTAAAGGGAGTGATGGGAGTATTCAAGAGAGAATAACACATCTCGGAAATCGGTTGTCACGGCCGTGTCTTTAACTTCTGACATGCGAATGACTGTGCAAACCACTAATGGAGTTGGGTGGGGTGTGGGAGGGAGGGGAGGGGTTATTACGTGCTTAGATAAGAAAGAGTTTTCTGACTTATTCATTGCTCCAGCAGTATAATGCACGTTTTATGATGGTAAGGGCCTCCTTAAGCTCTTTGCTGTTTGTCTGTGATATTGCTGATTCATGGTGAGCGTTAATTACAGCTAGAATACCTCCCTTCATTATCTGTAAGTAGAAACTCTTGCCTCTCCGTATTGTAACATTGCGACATATTTTGAAATGGGCTAATGTTGAAATCATATACAGAACTACGCTGATTCCATCATGCTTTCGAAAAAAAAACACGAAATTTTTTACTACATTTTGACCCTCCGAACTTTTTTATTAATTCATCTTCTTTATGATAGATATGAACTGTCTTATAAACACAGTAATGTCAAAGATAAGTTTGGTTGTTTTGTTCGTCTGTTTGTCTGTCTGTTTCCATTTTTTTTAAAGAGAGTTTTTAACTATTGGTATTTCAAATTCCTCCCTCACTTTCTCTCTAATGCCTGCAAACTGTCCATGTTCCAGACCCACCTTCCGCATGCACAAATTTGATTACGCATGCCATAGAGAAGCTGAAGTAGCTAAGAGGATAAAACTGCGGATTCTCAATCATGATGTCTTGACTTACGGAGTCCCATGTCTGGTTGTGCCCCTAGATAGGCTAGCTACTCTACTCTCCATTCAATCATACTTTATATCCACTGAGGGTAATACATAAATGTAATATTTGGCAATTGTATTGTTTTAGCAAAAAAATACAATAATTATGATAAATCTGTAAAAAGCATATCATAAAGTATCGTACAAAAATCATGTATGAATATAATGTAATGTGTATGTGGATATGAATGAACATGATAATGAATGAATCACTAGCATACTTTGCAGGGATAGAAATAAACTGTATAGTAACAGAAAGAGTATAATATACAAAAAAGCAGAGCTTGTAAAACGTTGATCATTCGATAAACAATATGCAAGCAAATAAAAAATTCATGCAAAGTACATTATGAGTATTTGATTTTCATGTTACCAAGTTTACAATTAACAAAAGATACTGTTGGGGAACATTCGACTTACGCTCAGTCTAGGAAAGGGGGCATCCCGGTAGCAATTGCTTATCATATTACAGTGTAGTACTTTAGCAATGACTGACAGATGATGTCGCTGGAAGGATCTTGGGTCGGGGGTGTTTTTGTGAGCTTATCCAAGGACTCTGATGAAAATTGTGGAAGAAATATGTTATAAGATATATGGAACATCATTATTACGATATCCAATTGGCCACATAAGTAAATGATTACGGTATCATGAATTAACACAAGTCAACATGCATGAAACTTTTCAAAGCATACTTTTTTCAGGGTGAATGTTTGCGCTCATATTCAAAGCTCAGAGGCAATTATTGAGTTGACGAGTGGATGCGAGTCTGAAAGTGTGTAAGGCATGCAGTGCCTACACGTTTGCATTTAACATACGTAATATCAATGTAACATATTCTTGGCTGAGAACCTCGCAGGTGAATGAATCAATAAAATTTAAGCAATCCAAATATCCTGCTGGTTCTCAGGTAACGAATTACATCAACAATGAGAGGTGACACCATAATATCAAATAACAAAATTCTTTATTTATACAGGTCATCCGTATATGTAATGTTCTGAAGTGGCCTGCTTCACAAAGGAATTTACACATAAGTTCAAAACTGTATACCTACTCGTAAAAGGAAAACCATGGCAAATACATCAACAAAGACATCTCTAAACACAGCTCTATTGGAAATAGTGAAGTATTGATATTCAGGAATAAAGGAAGGAAAATATAAAGCCAAACCAGAAAATGCATCTTTACGTTTGTCAGTATGCCAACACTTTGTTGAGCAGAGATCCCCCGCCCCTCTATTCGTCTTTTCGGTAAATAAATAAAATATAATTATTCATACAGTGACCACAAGGCTGATGGAAGAATAATACATATTAGAAGGATATCTTGGCCGTGTAAGTTGCGTATAGTACGAGAGCTCAATTCAACTCAATTCATTTATTATATTCCACTAATGGGGTGCAATACTCTCGTCAGCAAAAGGCTGGTTTTCAGAGGGGTCCACACAGGTTAAAAATACAAACAATTTGCATACAATATTACAAACATAAACTTATGCAAAGAACAAACAAACAAACAATATATATATATATATATATATATATATATATATATATATATATATATATAAACATGTATATATTATATAAACACCGTGGCAAGATTGTTTTCTTCACACAAAAGAAGAAAAAGTAACGAAAAAACAACAACAAAGTCTTAAAATACGACATAAACAGAAACAAGGGCATGTGCGAATGAATTTTGTATGTGAATTTTACAGCTGAAAGCTGTGAGCATCAGCTCACGATCATAATGCTCGGGAGAGAATGTTGCTTCGGTTTTGCGGTTTTCCCAAACACTTATGGCATGCAGTAGTCGTCAGAATGGCGGACGGTTCGAGCGCCGAGAATAGATTTGACCGCTGATGGTCCGAGAGAACCAATGACTATGCCCTCGCTCTACATCTGGTACGTCATGTCCACTCACTGTGCTCGAACTTGGCAGTCATTATTTAATGGAATTATACTTGTACTCCCCTTTTCTCTGGCGAACAGGCGTGTGCCAATAAAGATGATGTGTCATCAAAAAATAGGCATGAGGGCTCGTCATTCTCATGGACTGTCATCATTATTTCTTTGATTTAGAATAAAAAATCCAAACATGATCACGTACATCTTTTCCTGAGCGCTCTTGTTTGCTCCCCCCACCCCCCGTTTTCAAGTTCTGATTCGTCAGTGTTTCATGAGTATCCCATTACTGTCATCATGTCGGCGTGTGAACTATATTCCGAGGACAAGAAGGGGAGACAGAGCCAAAGAATTTGATAAATTTCTCTTTCGTCAATCATTGTCGACAAGTTGTAAAGAAAATATGAGAGAAAAAATAAAGGTGTCGATGTAATATATTATTTTTTTCTTCCAGGACAATGGCAATTACCAACATTATCGGAAACGTTAATGATACTTATGACAGGGCTCAACGCTAAATTTTTTTTTTGTCCGGTGACCCATATTGGCCATTAAAATCGTTAAATCTGAAATGTTGGTTGTCCGAACAAGATAAATATGTTGTGACCCGAAAAAAGACTAAAACTCCATTTTGAATCATAGTTGCCTGATCAGACCAAGAAAAAATAAATTTGGTGGCCCGACACCAATTTATTTAGTGGCCCCGGGCCATCTGGCCATCGCTAATGTCGAGCCCTACTTAAAAAGATAGTAGTCAACTATCCCCTCAAGTAAAAGTTTTTGAATGATTCGGTCTGATCAGAACTTTAATCTGAGAACATTGAGTAAGAAATCATGTTTGTCGATCCAATGACAGTGAAGTTAACATTAAAGCATAGACACCACAGCTAATCCAGCAACAGCTTGTTACCGGTGTTTATTGAGGCTTTAATTCCACACGGATGAATGGACAGAATCTATCAAAGTCATTCATAGAACGATTTCGGTTAGTCAAAGATTATACACGAACAACTTGTGTTAAGAGAGCGCAATGCGACTTCAACTTCATGTGTGGCTTTCTACCTGAAATAACACAAGGCATTTGATAAATGTATCAGATACAAAGCTTAATACTTAGATTGGAAAATAAAACGTAAGTACATTGAATTGTCTGCGGAAATTTGCCTTGATTTAATCGTGAAAACTTTTTTTGACGACTCGACTATGAAATGACATGAAAATGAGAGAACCCAGAGCGGTCGATTAACCCGCCACGAGATGGCGTTCTATCCGGCAAAATTTTTGACGGAAGCACAATGCCGCAGAGAATTAGGTGCTCGGAATTCCGCGCTGTATCTTCCCTTTGATGAGCCATTTTCCGAGGAATTAGTGGAAATCCCGAAGAAAAGGTTAATCTTTTACGGACTCCACCGCCCTCGAGCTTACAGCAGAAACTGCTCTGTTCCCCAAAGGTCTGTCAGTGAGGGCTGTGCACGCGATTGAGAGGAAATCAAATTTGACGGGCAGGGAAAAGACGGGGGAAAAGACCGAGAGAAGAAGGAGGGGGCAATGTTACATACGTTTCAACGTTGTGCCCCATTAAAGGAAACCAAACCCCAAAGAGGTATGTGAATTGAGTGATAGCAGCAATATTTAAGAACACATCAGAGAAAGTTTGAGGAAAATCGGACAGTCGATGCAAAAGATATTAATTTTTAAAGTTTTGGTGTTGTAATGACTGGATAAGGAGACTACTAGACTTCCTGACATCACGTGCGGACAACAATAGCTTATAACAAAAATATAAAGAGAATTCCACGAAAATTAATTTGTTAATGAAATTTAATCATTCCATCAACTTGATACTGACAGTTATTATGTTAAGGGTAGTAATTATTCCCCTTGCTTTCTAAAAACGGTTAGTCAAGTGCTCTTTCATTACTCTAGGCAGTCCTAGGGAAGTGAAAGCATGTTGAATTTTCTTTACATTGTTGTCCACACATGATGTCACGAACTCAAGTCGTCTCCTTATCCAGTGGTTCCAACCAACAAAACTTCTATATTTCATAATCTTGCATCAATTGTCCGATTTTCCTCGAACTTTCGCTGATATATTCTACTATAATGCTGCTGCTGCTTTCACTCAATCCATATTTCTCTCTGGGTTTTGGTTTCCTTTAAAGTCGACGATCTCACAAGAGGCCTTAGACGGAGGCTAGCTGTACATGTATTGGAAACACTTTGCAAGGTTTGGCACCCTCGTGTCCGCTGCACGACGTGCCCCGCCTTACCTTGCCTAGACTATTCAGCGCGATATTAGAATGGGCAACGAGTGCGTCAAACGGTTGATATAGTACGTATCAACAATATCTTAGCGGAGATTGATTATGTAATTACACTTTACACACATCCGTGTAAAATGAGCATATCATGCTTGTAGGAAACCACGAACGTTTGGTGTGCGTCTGCGTGCGGGAAGGTTTGCTGTTTCAATCAACAACTACGTTAATTTTTTGATGATTTTGTTCTTCCCATTTTATGCAAAGCGTTGCCAATCTGCAATGCATAACAACTCGGGTTATCATTTGATTTGAAAGTATGTTATGAGTACAACAAAAATAAGAAATAAAAAAAAGATGATTAAATCGTTCTCGAAGCAGTCGGGCATTCAGATTCAAGTTGATTTATTTCATTTCCAACAAACAAATAATTAGGAACACAATGAAATGTTCGTATATACAGATGTCAGGAAATCAGTACAACAAATCCATGAACATGATGACGTGTAATAAATACGCAGGAAAATTATCAACAAAGATACAAATATATGTTGTATCATTATGGTAAAGACAGAAAAAAAATTGCTGGGAATGGAGGGGACCTCTAAAAAGCAGAGTTTGTAGTGTGCAGTCCCCTTCTGAGGGGAAAAAAGAAAAAGGGCAAATTACATTACCATAGCAGATATAAAAAAAGCAGACAAACTAATCTTCGACTAAAGCCCGAATGCCCAAATCAAACTTAACGAATATTTCAATACGTACCTTAAAGGACAAGTTCACCTTCATAAACATAAGGATTGAGAAAATGCAACAATATTAGTAGAACACATCAGTGAAAGTTTGAGGAAAATTGGACAATCGATGCAAAAGTTATGAATTTTTTTTAATTTTTGTGTTGGAACCGCTGGATGAGGAGACTACTACAGCTTGTGAGTCATATGCGTACAACAGTACAAAGAAAATATAAAAGAAAATTCAACATATTTTCACTTTTTTCGCATAAT
Source organism: Diadema antillarum (assembly GCF_040938485.1). Lineage (NCBI taxonomy): Eukaryota > Metazoa > Echinodermata > Echinoidea > Diadematoida > Diadematidae > Diadema > Diadema antillarum. The sequence continues at coordinate 2,146,757 of NW_027270926.1, read as the reverse complement.
AAAAGAGCAATTGACTTGCCTCTTTCTAAAGGCAGAGGGAATAATATTACCCATAACATTTATCGGTAACGAGTCAGGGGAATGTGTACTTTTTTCAAAAGATGGAATTTTGTGAAATTCTCTTTATATTTTCCTTATATTGTTGTACGCATGTGACATCTAAGTTATTCATACACTGCAGTAGTCTTCTCATCCAGCGGGTACTGCAAAAAAACTTCAAAAATTCATAACTTTTGAACGGATTGTCTGATTTTCCTCTAACTTTCAATGATGTGTTCTACTAATATTGCTACATTCTCTCAATCCTTATGTTTATGAAGGTGAACTTGTCCTTTAAAGGGATTGTACAGTTATGGTTGAGACCTAATTTCAGGTTTCTAACATTTTTAGGTGATATAATGAGAAACCTCTTATAAAATGTGAAATAGCATGTAATTTTATGAGGAATTCAACGTTTATTTGATGAAAATTGGTTTTGAAATGGCTGAGATATCAAAAAAGAATTATGATTCTAATAAAGTGTGGGACCCACACTTTATTAGGATCGCTTTGTTTTACTTTGTTTTTTGATGTTTCAGTCATTCCAAACCCGATTTTCATCAAGTAAACTTTGAATTCCTCTTAAAATGGTATGTTCTGTACTATATCATAAGTGTTTTCTTGGTATCTCGCAAAAAGTTAAAAACCTAATTCTCATCTCCACCAAAACTGTACTATCCCTTTAACATTATACATTATTACATTATACAACGTCAGAATGTTGACCATTAACATTTCATTTTCTATTAACCTTCGCTGTCAACCAAAATGATACGGACTTCCGTATTGCCTTTATCAAAATTCTCCTTCTTCCTTGAGATCGAACTTAAAAAATCCCATCAACAAGAACACGGCCACTCTTTCTAGAATCTAAATGATCATATTATTTTCCAGGAGACAAGGTCACGCTTATCAGCTTATTATCTTTCGTAGTATTTGATCAGATAAGATTATTCTGCCACCCCTGTGAGAGGAAAAAAAAAAAACAGAACCAAACCCGGTAGACACACATGTCATCAGTTTTAAGGAGGGTTCTTCGGTGATCATGGTAATAGCCAACATTTGCCAAAAGCGAAGTGTGTGAATATCTTTAATTAAAGGACTACATTTCCTCCTTGGATTACTACGATCAGGGCCTCTCTGCTACGATCGAGATCTCTACTGGCAGCTCATGATAGTTCTACTTTAAAATACCATATCTGATCGCTCTGAATTGCTCCGAATGAGGTTGGCAAGAGGGATAAGGGGAGTTAAAAATAGCCTGAAGTCTGAAGAAGTTGCCAGGATATACCCCACATCTGCTCGGCAGCATCTTGCTAACAGATTTCAACAATGCGACTTTTAAATATATATATTTATCATGCGTACAAGTGTATAAAAGATATCCTCTGCATTCTCAAAGTTATGAAAGTTATACGATTAAACAGTGAAGTGTAGATTTGACCCAATATAATCATAGTGGCGTAAGAAAGATATACTACAAGTTATTTTTTAACATTAAGAATAATTTCATATCAGTTTTTATCTGAAGCCTGTGCAGTTTTAAGTCCATGTTAAATCTATCACGATGAATTACTTATTCAGAATCATACTCGTTTAGATTGAGTCTGTCAAATCACTTGGAAAACCTACAGGCACATTACTATAAATATCGCTGACCTGTGCTACGTATTTTGGGTGAAGTTATTTGTTAAGTCCCTTCTCGTCTATACTAAAGAATAGGTATTCCAGACCAGGGAGTAGAACTTTTTCTAACCACCCCTTTTTCCCGCATATCGAAATGTCCGGAAAATTTGCGCACAGATGTAGATAACGCGTAATGTCCATGATAATGTATGTCATTCATTCATTTATTCATTCTTTCATTCATTCATTCATTTATTCATTCATTTATTCATTCATTCATTCATTCTTTCATTAATTCATTCATTTATTCATTCATTCATTCATTCATTCATTCATCCCTTTATTCATTCATTAATCCATTCAATTATTCATTCATTTGTTCATTCATTCATTCGTTCAGTCAGTCAGTTATGAGTAAGTTAATCAATCAGCCAGTCAGTCCGTCTTTCTGTCAGTTAGTCAATCAGTCTGTCAGTCAGTTAGTCAATCAGTCATCCAGTCAGTCAGTCAGTCTATCTGTCAGTTAGTCAATGGTCAATCAGTCTGTCAGTCAGTTAGTCAATAATCAGTTACTCAATCAGTCAGTCAGTCAATCAGTCTGTCAGTTAGTCAGTCAGTCAGGAAGTCAGTTAGTCTGTCATTTATACATCAAATAAATCAATTTTCGATCATCTATGTTTAGAAAACGATAGTAAGCACTCATGGAGTAAAATGTGACCAAAAGGATGTTTATAAAGTAATAATAGTCTATCAATAAATGCATAAGGGTTGATAAGCGCACACGTTCAATTCGGTCCACTCTTTTTGCCTCTCTTCAATTTTACTGTTGTATGAAAATACGTAAAGCTTGAAATTCTTTTACTCATGGTATGGAATTTCACTTTAATGATGACATCTAGGCACTTCAGTCAAACCATCCGGCGATTTGACCCCAAGTGAAGATGTATGATTCACTGCAAAATTCAATAAGAAGAACCTGTTTCTGTTGCGAGTCATACTTCTGGGAGTTCCTTAAATAATATCTGATATTTTGTCTGAAAGTTCACCCTCTCTCTCTCTCTTTCTTTTTCTATCTCTCTCATTTTCTTTCTTGCTCTCTTTTCTCTCTCTCCAATGCTCTTTTCATTCAATTGATCACTGCCCCGCATGGTGGGTTCGAACATTCTCTCTCGGTGAGACAGGCATTAGATTTCCGTGTTTCTATTTCGGGCTTATTAACGATGGGGCCCTTGCATGCCATTAATTGCCTTTTATCCCTGTGAAGTAAATACAGAGGTCGTTTCATTCTTACCTATCCAACATTCGCTAGGTAAGAAAAAAAAAAATAAATATTTTGATTTGCAGTGTATCAGGTTAAAGAGACTTCTTAACTTTTTGATGGGCTAAATCTTTTTCGAAATTTTGCCGTCTAAACTGTAAAAGTGGTGCAAACAGGCACTTGAATTATGTAACATTTATCGATATAATGTAAACAATTCTCACCAACTAATTTGATTTAATTCAATTTGATTTGATTTAATCTTGATAAATTTTTAATGCTATATTTCTAATAACCGTTTGAATACTCATGCGTACAAAAATTGCAATCCAGGAAATTCATTGTGAACTGAAATTCAACAAATGTCAGGTCTTTTATAATATGAATCTAAATGCAATAAATGTCTTCTATGACCATGTTTGTAAGTTGGTTCCCGAAATAGTTTGTTCATTGTGATTCTACAGTATACGGAAGAAAATGAGTTTGATGAATTCGATAACTTACAGGTTTTATTTTTTTTCCTTACTAGCTTTTACATTTCTTTTCAATCTCATTATTTGTTAAAGCCTCATTGTTTTAAAGCCTCACTCTAATGCAATAAAGACATTTTGTTAGAACAGCAGCTCAGCTTATTCAAACTGAAAACAAAGGATCAGGAAAGACATAAGACGTAATAAGGTCTTTTAAGCCAGTCTGCTTGTTGTGTCTTTTGTGTGTGATTCTGACAGATAGACCCAAACTTTAATCTTCAAGAAGCGCTGCAGACGCTACAGATACCAACAGTTTTCCGTACATACATGTAGTGTATCATACCGGCATATGAAATGGTATATGCACCCTACCCAGGATTTAATGGCCGGCTTATATCTGGCTCCTTTATTTGCCATTACAGATGTCAATGGTTAGAGTACGCTCTTTTAAAGATACAATAAATCTTGTCTGCGTGCTTGTTGTATGATTATGAATATTCCTTATGGCTTTTACACACGCTTGGTTGAAAAAAATTGTGATAAACACAGACAGACAGACAGACAGACAGACACACAGAGACATTTTGGAGAAATGTTCTTTTCTGGCGAGGCAAATTCTCTCCTTCCCGTTTTAATGAGTAAGCCGGTAACATTTAGGAAACATGGCTGTAATCCTTATCGAAAGAAAGAGATTAAACTTTGCTCAGTCGTTCATGCTAATCCTATCAGGCGCGCGCGATGTATCATAATGATTGATTCTGCTCCAGTTTAGCCCTCTATTTTCAGGACGGGAACGGCTTTAAATTCTAATCCTTTCGTCTACATTATCAAGACGTGGATGCGCCCTGCATGTTTTATAGGAGGTACCATGGGTTCAATAATTCGGTTAAAATCTCGGTATATTACAACATTGCAACATATCGATATGTGGAGCTCTTATAACTCTTTCTGTTCTATTCGATAGCTATTTGGTGTATTATAGTCTTGACTATGAACAGGTTCAAACTGGTTCAAATACAACCTGCACAGGATGATCATTAATACGTATTCATAGACTCAGTCGCCTCACTATGATTTGGCAAATATAAACCTAAGGGGTCATATTGCCAAACTTTGTTTTGCATTATATTTCCCATATTCTGAAGAAACTTTAAATATCAAAATGTTGGGTTATCAATGAATTATAAAGGCATGGACACGACTTTATTACGATAGTACCAATATCATTTCTTCTCCCATTTCGCTACAAGATCGTTCCGGAAATGACGTCACTAAAGGTCACTTAAAGAGGCACATGAGGCCTGAGACCCAACTTTTCTCTTTCTTTTATCATCACTTTCCGATCCTCCATACCAAGGGCTACATGGAAACAGTAAGGAATGTTAGGTGCCGATCGGGTGCAGGTTGACCCCACCTTAATAGCCCATGGCATACAAACGGTGAAAATCTGAACAGAAAGAACCTTTTGTGATCCATTTCTTCAGTGTGACTTCCGTTTATTTCTCGAGAACGGAAATTGAAGACAAGAAGTTAATGACTCAGCTTAGTTGAGCTAAAGTTGATGAGATGAGCAAAGACGTTTGATATTTGACAACCCAAGCGTTCCTGATGTGGTCAGGATATTTCAGGAAATAATATGGTAGAGCGACTAATTTTGGAGGGATAAAGGAAAGAAGATGAAAGATGATTGATATGACGTCATGGGATCACGTGGTGGCTTGACGGGGCGTTGCGTTTGAGTGAGGAAAACCACATAGCCACGATACTCATCTGCGACGGGCAACTGACGGTAGTTGTACTTTGTCAGATGCTGGGATATACGCGGCCTGCCGCCTAACATCACCAGTAATTAAAAGCTTTTTGCATAGATTTTGCGTATTAAGTCTCGGCTGCGGGTTGTAATGTTCATAAACTTCTGCTCTTTAGTATAGACAAATTTGACAAATCTTTGCCCAATCTTCCCATGACACAATTAATGTACTCCCTGCAATGACGTGTCAATAAAAAATTAACACATTATTGCAAAGACGAATCTCAAGCCGCTGGAAACCCATTGACTCACCCAGACATTGACGAAGGAAATCATTCGAGTTATTGTAACCCGTCATCATTTTGCTAGGATGTGTCTAAAGCTCATAAGTTGAGAAATCTTCAATATGAGGTTATTTGGTCGGAATCAAGATATTTTATACTTTTGACAAAATCGAAAGTTTGATACTTGAATTGCCTCATGTCCAAATTTCATAAAAGTTATAAACTTTCAGCATTTTTTTTTTGTTTGGTTAACATGAAAAATTTCCTCTGGGCTTTGAAATCCATAATTGAATGTCTCTCTACAATAGAAACTTCCAGACTTCAAAGCCGATATTTCAAAAACAACTATTACGTCATTCTCCTACTACTTTTTCGAGATAGTTTCTTTGAAAAAAAAAAACACCCCAAAACAAAAGGTGTGTGTCATTAAAAGTCCGGAGATTCTGCGTGCAACCACTGCCACATTTCGAATTTGATGTTATACAACATATTCAGACTGCACTAACCTAACAAATTTTCAATTTTCTTTCCCTTTCCCATGTATTTCAAAACTCGAAGCTTGCTTGCTATATTTGCTGGTCTCTTTCAAAGGGAAAATGGAAAGTGTTTTATACCAACCTTTAGTTCTTGCAATCTTCCAATGCTTGAAATGATTTAAAAACTTTGTCTGCATTTCTTTCCGCATTTTGCATCCCATTTGAGAGGCAAGAGAATTCTATCCATCTTATTAAATGATTGTCTTGACTATGTTCTGTATGATACGGATTTTAGATATAGAAGGATAGAAACAGAGTTATATGAACATATATATATATATAATACATATCTTCAAATTACTCTCTGTTTCTATCCTTGTATATCTAAAATGTATATACACTACGAGCCTGTCGCAAGTAGATGAATATACCACCATGCTCAGGGAATAAGTTTGTAACACAGATATATCTTTTTCCTTTGTTGTGAGATCAGTCAATAATCATGTTGATTCAACATATCAGATTTGATACTGAAGTTGACTGCATCAGGCCTGTACGCAAACAAAATCAACAATCTTCACATGATGCTATAACTATTTGTAAAAGGAGGCCTGGTAGGACAATACGAGACTTCCCTATGATCAAAGCGAGCCGCTCAGTCAACTATTTTGGTCTTATGCACCTCTCATGATTGTAGCAGTTTGAATATTATCTACGCAAATGACAAAGTGATATGAATGATTACAACATGTTTGTTTTTTCTCAAACAATGTACAGCACAATGAAGGATGATTAATTTGGTTGTTGTGCCTTGAGAAAGCGGAAATTAAAATTTCTAGTGTAAATATCAAGAAAAGGATGACCAAGCATGTACGTAAATGTTAAGCTCGAAAAAGGCAGGATATATAATGTAATTATACACACACACAAACACACACACATACACACCCACACACACACACACACACACACATATATATATATATATATATATATATATATATATATATATATACATATATATATATATATATATATATATATATATATATATACATATATATATATATATATATATATATATATATGCACAAACACACACACACTGGTACAATACTGTTCTGAGTAAGGCCCACATCCATATTCCACTTTTCTAAAACTGATTTCATGAAAATATAACCCTTTCAAAATTAGGAGCCATTCAAGAAAATCATACGAAAAGATAACCATTACAACCAGTTGTATTATTTGGTGGCATAGAAGACTACAAAGCTTAATCCGATTGCACGTCGACACAGAAAAATATTAAAAAGATAGAAATATATCTTATTTCATCTTTTCGAGAAAAACAAGCCGGTTTTGTACCTAAGCCATCAAATCCCTGATTGTAATATCTTAAATTCTAAATACATAACACACACATCAAACCCCCGGCACCGACTCAGCAAATGCATAAATTTGCAAAGTTAAAACAGATACACACAATATTATAGGCAGATTGTTACAACGGTACAACACGTTTATTAGTCATCAAAATTGGCATAGTATTCCAAAAATAAAAGAATATTTATAGTAACACAATTGAATAGCTATTTGTATTCTATACACATAACAAAATCATATTAAAGGCCTTCCTGTTAACATATTTCCTTCATGAGAAAATCTCTAAAACATTTCCTTCTCCAATATTGAAAAGAAAAACAAAATCAACTTGATAGTCCCAATTTCCTGTAGAATCTTTGCGACTCGATCTCAAGAGGATGGTCTGTGCACAGTGTGCATAGGCTAATGAAGAGAGTTAATGGAATCATGTCAGCGACAGTCTTTGATCAGAATGTAAAATATTCTTTTCCACTGCAGCAGAGATGACGAATACAAAACATGAGAAAAAATCATCTTAAAATCTCTGATTGTTCCTGATATAAGCACTGACATAAAACCAGTTAGGCGCCAAAGCTTATGGGAGCACTGGGTAACCGTAGCCGTAGTTTCGTCTCCTGTTGTCCATGTAGTTGCCACGCTTTTTGTAGGCCTGGGGGGCTCCAACATTACGGTTGCGACCTCGTTTTGAGTTATCAATCTTCCTCTCGTGTAGTGCACCGAAGCCAAGGTAATCCGATAGGCGAATTGGCCGTGGCTCTTGCTGGAAGAGAACCTGTGGCGCCATGGTCTGGGGACCACTGGTGCCGGTGATAGGTGGCATGGCGGTGCTGTTGAAGTCAGTGGTGTTCGTTGTTGGTGCTTCGGTGGCCTCCAGGAGGGAGTATTCGCAGATGAACGGCAGAGGCTCGTCGGCCATTTCCGAGATCCAGAAGGGGCTGACTTCGAGACCGTAACCAAACAACCTGGTGACCTGGGGTGTGAAGACCTCACTCACGAACATCATGGCTGCACCACCTTGCCTGATCAGCGGTTCTCCGTAGTACGGCTCCCAAGCGGTGTACAGTACTGGGTCACCGTTCACCCACTCGTACTGCATGGTGGTTGCGTTGAAGAAGAGACCGATCCATATCTCAAGAGGGTCTATACTTGGGATCCAATTAAAGACGAATTCATGCTCCGGCTGGTCGTTGATGACGAGAAGATGCGCGTCTGGGTGGAGGGACTGACAGTGACGATTAGCCAAGTGGAAGCTCATTCCTTCAAGACGAGTGCGGAAGCGAGTTGCGGGATCGTAGTACTCGCCTTGGGTTAGTCTATTAATGGGATCGAGAAGACAAGAATACAAACGAGTAAACAGTAAGATGAATTAAGCTACCAGCTCATCATTTCTAAAGCTTTTTTTTTATACACATACAATCATACATGTCAAGGCCCATATTCGTATAAATCAAATGTTTGGAATGTCGGCGTGTTATATCTTGTATAAAATTGTGACACTACCTAACTTTACCGTTTAGATCACAACAGATCTTGACATATCTAATGTAACTTGACATACAATTATCTGCATGTCTCATTGTGCTTTCCAAGTTGATTCTTCCATGTTGGACATTAGATAAATATGCCACACTAGTCGACAAACATTTGATTGCATTGTATTAGACTTATTAAGGATACTTGATTTTTCGAGGCATTACAGAGCTCATAATAATCACTATATGACAAAACGAGGAGTATGCATAAAAATTATATATAGATCGTGAATAGTAACGCAACGTCGGTCAGCCAAATCGCAGATTGTTAAATAGTTCATCAATTTGCACAAAGATTATTCCACATTCATGATATAAGAATGACTCGATATTGCGGACCTATATCAAAAGAAAGTGAAATTACTGCGCACAGAAATTCAATATCCATTTTGGCTGAAATAAATGTTTTGTCTTTTTGAATGACAAAACGAAACTCTCGCAGTGTACGTCCCTGCAATCCAATTACATGCTGACTTATCATGTTGTGTCTTTTCGTCTGTACATAGGTGTAACCAAATTATTGAATACTTCAAAAATGCATCATATATTTACCATATGAAAATAGTTGTCCGGAAACAATTGCAAAAAAAAAAGGCGTGATGTGATGCTGATGTTAGTAAAGTAAATAGCGACGGAGATAATGAAGATAAAAACATCTATAAGTGTCTATTTTGTTCAGCTCATGTTTACACGTTACGGGAAGATGATCAGCACTGAAAAATGAGGATAAAGATGATCTGGACCTTTTTTTTTTTTTTTTTTAGTAGGGGCTTAAGATGGTGCAGAAAAAAATTAAGAAAATACATATGTCTGCTCATGAAGTATTTCGTGATTTTGTTATGTACGGAACGAAAGGAATCACTAGAGGTCAACATTCATTTGGATCGCAGGGACTATCAAAAATAAAATTGCAGGAGTGCCACATACTTCAAGTACGTAGTTTCTTAGGATATAGTCTGTGTTTCAAAGGAGAACATTTTGTCAAAAACGATTACGTGCACATATCCATAAAGTAGCGCCGTTTCCAAGACATACGTTTCAAGCGCTAATACGGAGCACACAATCAAAGTTTGGCCACACATGGGAAAGAGAATGCAGAGTTACCGCGTTGCTGAAATTCGGGGGAGGAAAATTGATAGAACTCAGGACATACTTTCTCTTACATACAGCAAATATAACTAATGATAACTGCACAGCAACATACTCGAAATGTTAACATTTGCGTCTTTCGTTTAATTGGAACGGAGAACGAAATCTTAAACGTCTTCTTTATTTCTTTCAGGAGGAGTTCTACAAAAGGGGAAAAGAATCTGATCCATCTCTACCATCTTATTTTTTTAAAAATTCTAACAATCATATCAACACACTATGTAGACAATGAGTAAATACAATTAACTTTTTTTAAACAAATAGAGCAAGTAAGGGTGATGGCCAGTAGATCCACAATTACATATTATATGTCTTTTTGCTTTTGATTATGAAAAGGGACTAAACAAGATAGAAATCGTTATAGATCTGCCCGAAGCGGATTTATCTCGTAGAATCCCGATTATCATATTACTTTATATTATTCTTTTTTTCAACGACACAAATCAAAAACAGAAACAGCTAAATAGTAAAATTCTATATGAGGTTGGACAGCACTGCATGGTATTTGGGTTTTCTTTGTGACGAGGTCTCGACGTTAATGCATATAGGGACTCCAAACATGATTATGTCCTAATTATGTCTAATTTGAGTCAGTGCACAAGCCCTCCCGTGTGTCTGGTCGGCGGACCACAAATGATAGAACAACGTGTTTTCAGTGCCGTTTTCTGAACGATCTGCACTTCACTAAATTCGGGCGTAAGTGTAATCTTCAGAAATTGATTGAACTGAAATACGCAGAAGCATGCAAAATGTACTTTTTTTTTTTATTCAGGAGTGCCCAAATTGCCTTAAGAGTGGGTAACTAAAGTTAGAAGATAAATTCTGAACCATCAACAAGCGTTCACTCTTACATTTTCTTTCTCTCTTCCGCTGGATGGCTGTTTTCCGCCGCTTTTCGCTTTTTCGCGAATTGCATGAAGAAAGAAAGAAAGGTTCTCATTTACCTCTGTCAAAGCAGTTACGCCTACTTGTATTATTGATCAGATTTGTATTTAACATACAGCACAAAATATTTATGAAGAATCCCGACAGGAACAAATTCTTTCTTCTAAAACTCAGTAGACGAGACCTCAAGTTCACATGCTCATTTATGGTGAAATAATACTTACCTGTAGCAGCTGCCATTGAAATATGTGAAGTAATCTTGGCACGACGTTTCCCCTGCGTGCATATGGGCACTGGCAAGACAGCAGAGGGCTAGGAGCCCGGCAAGAAGAAGGCACTTCATCGTTCCACAAGTCAGCGAAACTTTTACAGCTTTAAGCTATCCAAGTTACTTAAGATCCAACGCAGAAGGCAAACAAAATTATCTCTGTTCTAGTGCTACTCACGGATGCAGACTGTCTGCAGAGAAAGTCAGAACGAGCCTTTTTATACGCCGCAACTCGGGAAACCCCCACTTTCCTCTAGGCTTTCAAACCAGGCGCTATGTCCTCACCAGACAACTGTTTATGGCTGAAAGTTAAGTCTTCTGAAGTGCAATTGAAGCGAAACGTCTCAGACAGGGTGTACGGGATCTTACGCGCGTCAGCAAGGCTCACGTCTTGGTGACTCATTGTGGTCCTTCCTTTCTTGGTTACTCTCCAACTTAAGCATGCTCGTTTCAAACACGTGACCATTAACTCGGTTTGATGACTTCCGATGACCATAATCGAATAATAGGCCGTCTAACAAAAGTCAAATTGTGCATCACAGATGACACAGAAAAATGAGAGGCAATTATCAACCTATAAATTCCTTATCCCACTTTATCCAAGTTCATCAAAAACATAGTCAATCAAAAGTCTTAGGAAAAAGGTACAATCTGTATATCAAAACTCAATACGGTGTTTTCCAGAAGTGTTTAAAAACATTAAAAAATAAACAAATAAACAAATGATGATTCCCGTACGATTTTCATTTTATCTTACTCTACCTAATTAAAAAAAAAACTTTATGATTCAATGGTTTCGTCAAATCGTTTAATTACTTTTTTCCTTTCTTTTCACTTTATTTGATATTTAACAACGCTCTTGCATATAAGGTATGATTATAATATAACATTGTAGATATCAATGAAACCAATAACTTAGGTACAGGAATTAATTAGGGTATTTATACAAAAAGAAATTGACCTAATGATAAAAAACTAGCAAACACCCTTTTTCTATAGATTCTTTCTTCCTTTCATGATTTGGGGGTTGCTTAGGATACAAAGCCACAGGATAGGTTATGATTGAGAAGGATGAGCATAAAGTCAACACGGTGTACCACGAATCGGAACTTCATCACAACACTTATTTTATGTGTAATCCTGGGCCCCGTTTCATACAACTTGTTATCAGTGACAAGTTGTCATAGTCGTGACAAGTTACTGAAATCCTTGCATCTGACTGGCTGAGAGCAAATTTGTCATAAATGTGTGGCAGTTGTCACTGATAACAGGTTTATGAAACGGGGCCCTGGGTGTAGAGTACTCTACAATCCGATGAAAAAAACCAACCACATAAACTCATGTGTGGAAATGCTAAACAAGTTGATATTGATCGAAATGATATGACATCATAGATATCTTATTTGTAAACGTGGCGTAACACGTAGGAGGTGAAGCTATATGCTAATCAGCCACCAGTGAGCAATCTTCCGGCACAAAGGATCGGTCTTTCCTGAAAAACAGGCGGCACTTGAAAGGGACTGAAGGAGTCATTGTTTAGGGCCTGTTGATTTAAACAGCCAAACGATAAGACAAGGGCCGTGGTGGTAGGTTAGCAATTGTTTGCAATAATAATTGAACACTTCCTCATTAAATGCATGCCCTTCCTATAACGATCCCCGTTTAAGCGTTGACTTTGTATTAAATCTGACTTCAAGAGGCAGCGTCATCCAGTGCTTAGATGTAAAATATGTTTAATGCCTTGATGTTATTTATTTTGGTGAAGATTTATTTGTGAATACACGGCAGCAATGATTTAGAAAAATACAGGGTAATCATCATTTTGTTATTCTATAATACTGATTCCATGCCCAATGATTCATTCAGTTGACGTGATTATCTCTGTCTTGGCACTAGATTTGTCAATTTTTCTACGATCTTGGGAACTTTTCTAAATTTTATATTTTACAAGAATGATTTCGATATCATTATTTTCACTGCTGAGTGGTAAGTCTGTGCGACTCTCTGTCTTAGACAAATGAAGTGCAATGTTTTTTTTTCTGAACACTGCTAAATACAAGTTATGTTGTCTTACGCAATATTCCACCAGGCTTTGGATTTTCTTTTTCAAATATTCTTTGGAATTAATTCAGTCACGATCAACTGAAATGCTCCATCGAAGGCTGAATCGGTAAAGGAGAGGCTATTTTTCGAGAAATCAAACTAAAATTGGGACATACTGACATAATCACTCGCAAATCATTTTGGAATCTCTTCTATATGCTGCATCACGGATACTCAATAAGCCATATATCTTACACATTCCTTGATAATTGCCTGATTTGTCATTTTTGTTCCCAACATGTTTCTTTTGCACATTGTGTGCATTTGCGAAAATGCTTCTACTGGCCATCCAATAATTGAAGATGATTTTTTCATTTCATCAGATGTTCTTTTTTTCATTAATTCACTTTCAACTGCCTGCTTCAAACGTTTTCAAAGCTTGGAAACGAAACTGTACCCACCAAAATGTGAGGTAGCCCAGCTTGAAGTTTTTATTGCAGCTTTCAGAATTGACAAATTTCTCTATCTTCAAGTTAGTAAAGTGTTAAGCAGAAAACATGATAAAAATCATGGGCATATATACTCAGGCAGGAATCGAATCTACGACCTCCAGATCATCGGACAGGACCTTGTTCTTATCCACTAAAGCAGAGAGCTTCCGCTCGAGAGCCAGTGCTGGTTCTAATCCTTGTAACATGCAGTGGGTACTCCGTAATCATTCAACTTCATGAAATTCATGGGCTGAGTTGTTCTTATTGCAACAGTTTCACAAACTGCGTCACATCGACGTAAATAAGCACAGAAAAAGCAACGGAATGATACGCCATACATCATGCCTCCCTACTGGACAAAACTCTTTTTTTTTTCATGACATTAAGGTGACAGCTGTGGTGCTCGATTTTCTTTCTTTCTTGCACAATCACAACTCAAATTCCAATCACATCCGTTTTGACTATATATCAAATACAAAGGAACCACTAAAAAACCTCATTACACTCTATATGCGACTGTCACATGGGCGATCTTTTTTTGTTGTTGTTATTTACTCTGCTACTTTGACACGTAGACATTCAAATTGAAACAATCAAGTAGATTTAAATCAACACTTTTAATAATCGAGTTTTGGTTGCTGGTACAAGGTTGGAGTTTTTATATGAAAATATCAATCAAATACAATATAAGATATAAATAAACATGAAACTTTTGGCTTTGCTGCTCTGGGTTCCGGGTTCGTGTCCCCCCCCCCCCCCAATCAGTAGTTGGTATAGCGCCGGCGTCGTGTCCGGTAGACCGCAAGTCGTCAGCAGGTGTGGCTCAGCAGGTGTGGCTCAGCAGGTGCGGCTCAGTAGGTGTGGCTCAGATAGCGACGCTCGTTCCTCGTTCCGGTAGTCGCCCCAGCATGACAGTTTTGCTCGCCAACGTTGATTCAAGCCTTGTGGATTTTAAGTGCAACCCGTACTGATGTGTTTTATGTGCTAACCAAAATGTTCCTCTCCTTAATTATTCCCTAACGTCAGTACATATGCACAACCTACCAAAATCAATTAACATATGGCTCAGACAGAAGTATGCCTCAAAAATTCTCCTCACAAAGCAAACTATTTCTGCTTACGAAATTAAGACTTCTCTAGCACCTAATCATATTCCTGAATATCATTAACCTATTACCTCACAGCCAGATGAGCTCACCTGAACCAAGGCCATGTCACACCTTTCCGGGCAAGCCTTGCGTGCAACTTATGAAGAACAATCTTTACTACTCGGAGGTCCCCGCAGATGACCCGCACATGACAGTACCTAGCACGTATCTCACTCGTAGTCGCCCGGAGGTGCGCACGCAAATCTTTGTCCCCCCAGCCATGTTTAGGCCCTGTCACACCTTTCCGGGCTTGTTGTTTGTGGGGATTTTCCAGCATACCAGACAATTTCTGAGGGCGGACAAGGATTTGGGCGAGTCAGAGCATGTGTCTTACTTGCTGGATGCGTTCTACTTACATTCTACTGTGTACAAGTCGCGTGGGTGCTGACAACTCAGTGAAGGAATTCTTGTGAAGGAATGGCAGAAGTCCCACAGAATGTCATTATTTTGGATGCATACGGGGACTGCGAAGTACCTGCGTGGGAGTTGCCTGCGAGGTGCTGCCGCTGAGGGCCTCCTACTGGCGTTCTGCGTGGACCTCTCCGGGCATCCCCGCGACTCACTCGGAAAAAAAGTTTTGGTCATGCTCAAAGTTTGGCTGCGGTTAAATGGGACTTGCGTGCGCACCTCCGAGCAACTACAGGCAAGATACTCGCTATGTACTGTCAGGTACGGACCAACTGCGGAGAGCTCAGGGTAGCGAAACTTCCCCAGATACGGTATGACAATTCCTTGAGCATGCTCAAAACTTGTTCCGAGTGAGTCGTGGGGGTTCGCTCTCAGAGGTACCCGCAGAACACCAGTAGGTGACCCTTACCAGCAGCACCTCTCAGGCAACTCCAACGCAGGTACTTCTCAGTACCTGTAAGTCGCTCGTTACAGAAAACGGATCGGTTTCAAAGCTCTCACGCAGCTCACACGGAATACACGCAAGTAGAAGATAAGTAGCACGCGTCTTGTAGGTAAGAAAAAAGTACGAAACTCGCAAACATTTTCGTCCGCCCGGGGAAATTCTCCTGCGTGCTGGAAAATCCCTCCTCGCAACAAGCCCGAGTAGCTTGCCCGGAAAGGTGTGACACGGCCTTACACAATGATGTCGTATGGCATAACTGAATCCAAACAACTTATTTTCTTTTTGTATAATTGTTTGGAATACCCTAACCAACAGAGGTGTCATTGACCTAACGAACTTTTGTACAAAATCAATGGTTATATAAACACTCGAGACAAATATATTCCTTTCCTGACAATTACTGTATACAATAGGCCTATATCTCACTATATACTCGGATTTTAACTCCAATGCACAAACACACGAGAGAAACACACTCTTCCAAGAATGCCACTTGCACATTTTTGTTTCAGTCCCAGATTCAGATTTTAAAGGGAATGGCTAGTAACTGATCAGTGGGAATCAGTGGGAATGCTGGGGGATGATTGTTCCAATCCTTGTGGGATTTATTTTAAGAGTACATTATATATCTATTCTTGTGTGAAAATAATTTGCTTCAGCATGGTCTCATATTCAAGTAATGTGCAGTTTAATCGCCCAGTCACTGTACAGGCGTGCTAACCTGGAAACATTAAACTGCACATTACTTGAATATGAGACCATTCTGAAGCAAAAATTTTCACACAACAATAGATGCATACTGTACTCTTAAAAGAATCCCCCCAAACTGAAACAATCATCCCCCAGCATTCCCACTAAATCTCACTGATCAGTTACTAGCCATCCCCTTTAAGACAGTTTTATCCCCCCCCCCCCCCAAACAAGAAAAGAGAAGTCAAATAAACTCAAGTCAGTGAGATATTAATGGTGATTTGATTTAGGCCTACATTGACTATAATAACATATCATTTCATTGTGATTTTATGTAGTGTTTTCCAGTGTTTAGTATACTCGTAATGATCTTAAAATGGAGATTGGGATATGCATTGGACATGATGAAAGTAAGAGTTCATGATGGTGGTAGGGAAAGCATGAGGACATAAATATATCCAATATAATATGCTCAAAACCGTTCATTATCTACCCCTCCCACTCCTAAAAAAATTAAACAACAACAACAACATCAACAACGACAACAACAACAATAACAACTACTACAACTTCAACAAGTTGTGGATCGATTTACTATATGAATGGTGAATGTGTGAAATATCGAAATCAAGTCAATTGAATTCAATTCAGCGCAATTCAATTCATTTATTTTCATTCTCATTTTTCTTCCAAGCATAATACATAAATAAATTCATGAGTATATTACATATGTTATGAGAAAGTATGAAAAAAGCGATAGTCAACAAATAGAGATGTGCATCCATATTGGAGAATACTAAGTAATGTTTAGAGGGGAAAGAAAGCTAAGAGGTCCAATAAAAAGCAATTTTTGTAAAATGTGAACCACTCAAGAACTTTTTTTCAAAAATACTTCCTGTAATTGCAATTAGAAAATACCAAAATAATAGAGAACAAATGGAACAAACAGCAGAGACACAACAACATGACATGACTAAACTGAGGGGGATACGAATGAAAGGAATGGGACAAAAATAACATTAAAGGAAGAAAGGAAAGAAAGAAAGAAAGAAAGAGAGAGAATGTCTTTACGCTGAACAAGAGAAACGGAGGAGGGGATTTAGGAGGTACTTCGGACCGCTGATGACTGCACGCAGCTGTGCAGGAATTATGCAAATAAGATGCCGCATTTCATTGCGTAGTAATGCCGTTTTCCAATGTTTTAATGATGAATTTAACGACTGATGATGAAGCTTTATGTTTGCTGTAACCCATATAGGTAATGAAAATAAATATCTCAGCGAGAATTTAAAAAAAAATACGCTTAAAAATATATAACGACGGATGATTTCTTATTTCAGAACTTAATGAATTCCAAAATTTAGGGTCGGTGTATACAAACGTTTTCTGAGCTAATAAGGTTCTCAGGAGGGGTATAAATGGAACTCATTAGAACGTCTATTGGGATGATCATGAAAAGATTGAGTTCGTGGAAACATTGAATTAAAGATACTGGGAAGAGCATTTGTGTTGTAGTTAAATATGAACTGACCCAGTTAAAAAAATAACAAATCTTTAATTTCTAAAATCTCATATTTCGTAAATAGTGAATCTGCATGGGAACATGGCGGAACCGCACAAAGCGATGTACTTTCTTGCAATGACACTGAT
The DNA here is from genome assembly GCF_040938485.1 of Diadema antillarum. Classification (NCBI taxonomy): domain Eukaryota; kingdom Metazoa; phylum Echinodermata; class Echinoidea; order Diadematoida; family Diadematidae; genus Diadema; species Diadema antillarum. The sequence continues at coordinate 2,128,762 of NW_027270926.1, read as the reverse complement.
TTATTCAATAAAGTTTGATAGGTGCTACCCCACGCTAAAATTCCGTAATTGATACATCAAAGAAAAATACAACATTAAAAAGAAGACGGAATGTGAAACTTAAGTCCTTTAATAGTACCAATATCATCTGATTTTTTTTTTTTTACTTATGTTAATTATTTGAAAGTGGCCACGAAAGTTTATCATCCACTGTAATACCGAGAAATCTTATATGGGATACACGTTCTAATCGAGTGGCATCAAAATAAGATCCGTGCTTAATGTTTCTATGGAATTGCTAAAAAGCATGTAGGCCTACTTAGTTTTCTGAAGATTGAGTGATAATTTATTAGCTCGTATCCACTGAGTCACGTTTTTCAATTCAGAGTTGACGATGTCTACGAGGGTAACTGGGTTTTGATGGAAAAAGAAAACATTTGAATCATCAGCAAAACGTATACTAGTAAATGAGAGTATGTCAGATGATCTGCAAAAGACACTAATATAATTATTAAAAGTAAAGGTCTTGATAAACTACCTTGAGGGGCACTACGAATAAATTTGAGACTTGAGTTAATCTTGTTCAGAGATACATATTGTTTTCAGTTTTGCAGGTAACTCCTGAACCATCCCAAGGCCGTCTCCGTATGCCATAATGAGACAATTTATGAAGTAAAATTTCATGATTGATTGTATCGAAGGCCTTGGCGAAGTCTGGGAAGATACCAACAAGATGTGAATGATTATCTATAGCATGCGCGGCGTTATCAATAAACTTCAAAAGAGCGTGAATGGTGCTGTGTTTCCGACGAAACCCAAACTGAAAATTTGCGAAAACATGAAAATTAAGAAAATTAATTGTTCTTGTCAATATTAATGTTTCTAATTTTAGATAAGGATGAAAGTAAAGAAATGGGTCTATAATTACTTATATCAAGATCATCTCCTTTTTGAATAAAGGGACACCCTTGGCAATTTTCATTTGATCAGGAAAATTACCATATTATATAGACTTATTGAAAATAGAGGTATGTACGAGTTGATCCGCAATTGAAGATATAATGCCCTTTGAAATAGAATTACTTAAATCATCATAACCTGGACTGCATTCATCATTCATTGCAGTGACGATATCCATTATTTCATATTTCGTAGTTGAAACAAACAAAAAAAGAACCAGAATTCGATTGACATAAAGATATTGAAAAATGTGTATCACACTGTGGTACTTTTTTTTTGTCAGATTCTCTCCAATTATTGCAAATTAAGAATTAAAAATATTGGCCATGTGACTGGAATCTTAAAAAATTTCATGATCAAATCGAATTTTTGTAACACTTGATTTTTTGTTGATATACGCATGGCCTGCTTCAATACCTTCCATGTATTCTTTATGTCATGTTTGTATTTTTCTAACTAAATCGCATAATATTTCCTCTTTTCAAATCGTATTACATTAGTTAAAACATTTGTATACGATGTACGTTTTTCTATTCTTCATTCTAGTCATTTTATTCGTTTTTTTTTACTTATTTTCAAGTTATAATTTAACCTGTTTTTACTATCAAGATAAGAAGGGATTTTGAAATCCATGAAAGCTTGGGGGATGTTTTATGATTAACTGACTTGTTTTTTTCATTTGGGAATATATCCTTCTAAATATCTATTAATTACCTCTAACAAAATTATCAAATGATACATTTACATCATCGTTGTCACAAATACCAGTTCAATCAGCCCTTTCTAAGCTGGCACCAAGGCTAGCTAAATGTCCTGGTGTGACTCTTCGTCCGGTTAAAGGAACATGAAACTTATTAACCGTATGCTTAAGATTAAAACAAGTCATAATTGGGAAATGATCAGTCATATGAGATGACATTATTGAAGATTCTAAAAATCTAAATGAATTACCCAAGATATTATCAAGGACGGTGGCGGAATGATTTATAACACGTGTGGCTTTCATGATTATTGGCAAAAATGAGGGTGACAAATGTTTCATAAACTCTTGTGACATGTTATCACTTTTATCAAATCAATATCAAAATCACCCATTATAAAAATATCCGTATTTTAAAATAAGAACTTTTTCATAAATTCATAATATAATTAAAAAAATCATTTGAACTAGAACTAGGGGGGGGGTCTATGAACAATACCAATTATAATGTTCTTACTTTGTGGAACGGATATTTCCAAAAACAGAGACTCTATGAGATCATTCCTTGAATTCAATTCATCGCAAACTTTGAAGTCGAATTCATAAGACAAATAAAACGCTACCCAACCATGCGTCCTGTTCAATCTATTTAATCACAAACAATTAAATTATAACCATCTAAAGTCTCGCACGGTGGTTTACCTTTACAGCCATTCTCCACAGTACAATTATCTCACATGGAGTATATTCATATATATATATATATATATATATATATATATGTATATATGTATATTTATATACAATAAGCACATACGTGTATACATACATAATACATATATGTATATATAATTATATATGATATGTATATATAGAGTAATACACTATACATACTTTTTCACGTTCTAAAGATCGTTTTCCCCTATTTGCATTCTTTCAGCAACATATTTGATACGTCAAAGCATATGAGCATAACGATTTAACCGCGTATCTTCAAAGAGGTGAGACAGAGTACCAACCATTCTGACATCTGCATTCACCACAGCATTTTGGCCTCATACGCACCCCACACGCCATTACACTTGGATAAAACCTTCGTGATTTCTCACATTCCAACGCATTTAGTTGTCTCTCTCAGAAGCTTTGCAACCAACTGCTTCCAATTTGAAAACGCCCCATTTAATCAGAATGGTCGAGTGTATTGCATTTTATTATATTGTATTGCCGCGTATGACTTGTATTGTATTGTATTGCCGAGTATGATTTCTATTGTACTGTACTATATTGTATTGTATTGTATTGTATTGTATTGTATTGCATTGCATTTTATCGTATTGTATTGCATTGTGCTGTATTGGAAGTATGTATGTATGCACGTACGTTTGTTACCGTTACTCTTTCTTACTCCTTATGCTGGCGCTGTTTTACTTTAATATGGAGTCTGGATGCCATAAAGTCTCAGTAATTCAATCCACTAAGTCATCAATTGAGATTTTTTTCAAATGTCATGTCTTAGTGTTTGGGCTATGTCTAATTCTTAAACTGCTGTATTGTTTTAATTGAAGGTGAAGGTCAAAAGACGATATTTTTATTACAAATGCCTCAAAACAAGGCAATTTCATGAGTGAAAAAAAATCATTTCGGCAAAACATTTTATCTTTATAGTCCTCTACATTTCCCTCAAATTCTTCATATGTATTTGCTTAATTTTTCGCATCACTAAACACATGTATTGATTTTAAAGTGCAATGACTTTTACTGACAAATGTGTTGGCGTGATACGATCATTGTTTCAGTATTTGTATAACTTGGGTAGCTATAACAAAGTAGGCCTACACTGAGCCAATTATCTCGTGTAAACATCTTCATCCAACTCCCACTGATACCCTCAATTCTACGAGAGAAAGAAAGCAATCGTATGATTTTGTGCGATTTTTTTGTTCTTAAACGAAATTTACCTCAAATATACAATCTTATGAATCAATGCAAGCCAACATGCATTTGCATGGCATAGGTCTTTGAAGCTACATAATTACATCATACCAGTAAACTGCATTTAAGTCCGTGCAATCAAATATAACATTTATTTCGAGGACACTGAAAAAAAAATCAACGAATTTTGTGACTAACTGTATCAAAAAGCACTGAAAGAGGATAAAGTGAGGTAAGATTTTGATCGTATTCTTCTCTGTAGTGCAAGTAGTTAGTACAGTCTCAAAAAGGTGAAAATATATTTTGTGTAATCATTTGCTTGCATTCTCTCTCTCTCTCTCTCTCTCTCTCTCTCTCTGTGATGTATGAAAATGTATTAAAAAGATCCTTTACTGTTCATGCTAATGGCTGAGGTTACCGAGACTAAATCTCTCTGTGATGTATGAAAGTGTATTAAAAATGATCCTTTACTGTTCATGCTGATGGCTGAGGTTACCGAGACTAAATCGCAACAGCAGAAGTGAAATTCATATGTATACTGCCAATGCATAGAATAATGTACAAGAAAAGACGTTTAATGAAAGATATGCCCAAATCCTATGCGTCCGATGGGGGGGGGGGGGGGGGGTATGAGTGTGTATGTTTGTATTTGTGTGCTTTAGTCTAAGTGCAATACTGTGGTAAACGCCTGGTCAAAAAAGCAGAAAAACAACGAAAAGATGGACAGTCACGATCGTGAACAATTTATTGGTCATCATGACTTTTATGGTATTTTCAACAATATATATTTCGGTTTAATCATTCACAAGCAGCATAGATTTAAAAAAAATATCGCCTGTTGGTATATACATATAAGACATCTTCACAGTTCTTAGAAAAGACATTCTCTAAAGAGCCAATGTCAAATAAGTGTTCATACATTACAAATGTTGACATTAAAACGAATCTGGTTTCTATGGCATGAGAGGCATGTTATTCGGGAACAGCTTCGCATTAACATAAGATCAAATACATGTACAATTCTGCAATATACCCCGATAACTTTGTAGTTTCTTGAAAAAGAGAAACTTGACAAAAATTACATTGAAGCAGTAGGGACGCATTGACGGTCTTCTTCGACATCAATGGATTAATTGTCCATGTCCGCGCAGTGCGTAATTTTAGATGATATCCCTCATGTGTGTTTTTGCCTTACCTGGCTAATGTAAACGGTGCAATCTAGCACTTCTTACATTGTCTCCTGAGAAAGTTTCAAAAAGTTTTCATCATGCAGAAAGATTAAAAAAATGATGTAAGATAAACATATCTAAACCGCTTTAATGTCCCTGGTATTGAACAGTATTGAAATTGAACCAGTTTAGACGCCAAAAGCCTATGGCATCACAGGGTAACCATAGCCGTAGTACCGTGACCTGCTTCCCATGTAGTTGCCAAGCTTTTTGTAGGCCTGAGGAGCGAGACGGTTACGGTTTCCACTTTGCCGCGAGTTATCAATCTTCCTCTCACGCAGTCCTCCGAAACCGAGGTAGTCCGATAGACGGATCGGCCGTGGCTCTCGCTGGAAGAGAACCTGAGGTGCCATGGTCGCGGGGCCACTGGCGGCGGTGGTGCTATTGGTGTCCACCGTGGTGTTTGCTGTCGGGGCTGCGGTCGTGGTTGGAATGTTCGTCGTCCCGATGTTACATTCGCAGATGAACGGAAATGGTTCGTCGATGGCTTCCGTGTTCCAGAAATGACTGACCTCGTAACCATAGCCAAACATCTGAGTGAACTGGGGTGTGAAAACCTCGCTCATGAACATCAAAGCGGCCCCACCGTTCCTGATCAGTGGCTCTCCGTAGAAGGGCTCCCAAGCGGTGTACAGTAATGGGTCGCCGTTCACCCACTGAAATGCCATGGCGGTTACGTTGTAGAACAGACCGATCCACATCTCTACGGGCTCTATACCTAGCATCCAACTGAAGAGGAACTTATGCTCCATTTCGTCGTTGATAACGACCAGGTGCGCGTTAGGGTGTAGGGTCTTGCAATAAGCGTTAGCTGCATGGAAGGTCATTCCTTCTAGAAGGGTGGTCGTTCCGGTAGTGGGGTCGACGAATCGACCTGTAGCAGATCTGAAAGACATGAAAAAGAGGTAGAAATCATAAAATGTATGATATAATATACTAATCTTAAGCGTATTAATTTGAATTGTTAGTGGTCATGGATAGTGTAGCAAAATAAATACTTTCATTTTGAAAGGATACGACAGGTACACTGCAAAAAGTCCGGTGTTAAATATGAAACAACGAGCTGGTGTTAAATTTCAGGTGCTCATTCATGGTGTTAGATTAACACCTCCGGGTGTCATTTCAAAATATATATATATATTTTTTTTAATACTAGTAGTTTCTTAGGGACTGAATTTCTTGTTAATTCGGAACAAGACGATGAAGAATTTTCCGATAAAGTACTTAATTTTTGAAAAAAAAGTGTAAACACATTTACACCACAGTAACACCAGTTGGTGTGGTCTCTTATTGAAGCTGGACGGGTGTTATACCATTGAAATTAACACCACCAATATCAATTCAACACCATGCGGTGTCATTAATGAATTAACTCTAGCGCAGTGTCAAAAATATCACCAGCCACAGTGTCAAATTAACACCACGAAGTGCCAGGTGAACACTTTTTAACACCGTCACAATACATTTTCTACACCTGTGGGTGTGGTCCTTTATTAGAGCTTGATCGGTGTTAGATTTAACACCCATGGTGTTAAATCTAACACCGACGTTTTTGCAGTGTACAGGGTATGAGATTCAATAAATGTTGACTAGCTTTTTGAGTATCGTCTTCGTTTTAGGTGTATAAGTGTGTACTTCCACGACTGACAATCAGCAATTTTCTGTACCAACAAATTCCCATATGACCAGCAGTCTGATTAAAAGATGGTTTATCCATACACTATTAAAAAAGAATAGAGTCTACACAATTCAAAAACACCATAATTCAAAAACACCATAATTGCTCTGATAATATAATTGCCGTGTGTGCACGTAAAAATATGAAAAAAAAAACAACGTAACCTTCTTCGTTACTCATTTTTACCTTCTTCGATTCTCTCTGTTTTTTATTGTCTTTCTTGTTTTTGGTCATTGTTTGCTTATTGATGTTGCCTCTCATTTCACTGCAGGAAAGACATAATTCCCAACAGCGTTCGAAAATAATGTTTTCGTACACTTTATATATATAAGTCTCATGTATGCTGTAGAGCACGCAATATGTGCCAAGAGTTAAACTTGGCTTGCAACAAGACTAGCTACAACCAGATATGTAAGCAGGCAAATAGACGTACCGACAGCTGACCAAGGATATTCATTATAATATTTTCTTTTTTTGTGAAAGAAAAAAATGATAAAGGAAAAGAAATTTATCGATCAGTGTTTGGCGTAAATATTCTAAAGAGAATGGAAAACGCCACTAAACACTAAACAACAACAACAACAACAACAACATGTAGTAATAAAAATACTGACTTACAGTTTTCATAGCTGGATATTACTATGAAATAAAACAATGTCTAGTACGTTTGTGGCTCAATTCTTCGTATCGTCCAACCGTATCAATGATTTTCGTTTGGATGAACAAACACTGGAGAATACACAAGTTTTTCGAGCAAATAGCACCATGACAGCAATTCGTTTCCAAATGATTTATTCCGGCATTACTGCTTTCGGGCAGATTTGTGTGGTATAACACAACCACACAGATTTTTTGTCTAACTGAAGTGATAAGCAACTTTTTCTAACCCCTTTTTTTTGTCATAGATTCACTTCCAACAATGCTAGAAACTGCATCCTGTAGAACAACACAGCTCAAACTTGACAAAGTGGAAACATTGTTGTAGGAGGTCTCTAGATGAATCGTTGGATCAAGGAGATGAGAAGAAAATTACAGCGGGGTGTGGTTCAAAAAAAAAAACTTGCTTTGATAAGAAGCTCTAAAGTATAGCAGTTGTAAACGGGGTCATCCCACAAGACCGACACCCAATGGTCTCACAGCCCACGAGTCCTACAGCCCACGAATTCGACACTAGGCGAATAAAGCCCATGAGACCGACACTAGGTAAAAACAGCCCACGAGTTCGACAGATACAACACGGGATTTAATGTGCCGGTCTCGTGGGCCTCGTTTGCTCAGTGACGATCTCATGAGCTGTATGACTCGTGGGCTGTATAACTCGTAGACTGTATGACTCGCGGGTGTCGGTCTCATGACGTGCACTCTTGTAAACATCCTGTCCGAAAATTCAATTCTTTTCTTCTATCTTTCTGAGGCCTTTCACCAGCAGTTATTATCTTTTTTATTTGTAAAGTTGTGCTCGCAATACTTTTGACAAAAACAAAACAAACAAAACCATAAATACAGTAAAACAAGGATTAAAAGATTATGGCGAGATTTAGAATGTGAGCACGAGAAAAGCCTGACTGTCATGAATAAAAGCTTATAAGTGTACCAACATCCTGGTTATTATGTTTGTTGTATTTGTAGTACATACTCGAAACTTGCTTTCGACAAAATATTACTCTTTTTGTCACTCCGAGTCTTGTTTCTTGGGGTTTAAACAGAAAATGTAAAGTTGATTCCCCCATCAAACGACGGCACTATCAATATTTTTTTTCCTGGTACGTTTGAACGATATTGATATGCAGTATGAGAATGTACTTCGATCAATATATGGAACCTCGATATCATTCGTAGAACGTATCCGTGTAGCTAGAACGCGCACACATCAGTACCGGCGCTTACTGAGCAGAACTTAAACGCGCGGAGCGCAAGCGCCGACAGTTTTGTAGAAATACATAATGATCTGATTTTTCGAAATATGTCTACTTTCAGGGGCTAACACGTGAATTACGGCTGTGTTTTTTTTTCCTTATGACAGCTGCACACAAATTTGATTTCGAGGGTATTGATACACGTTAATGATCTGAAAAGCCGGCATTTAATGTCTGATTCCATCCACGTGAGTAAGTGCAATCTGTATTCAAGTTAAGCGCGACCACAATAACCGGTAAAGAGTGGAAGAGTCAGCATCAATTGCAGTCTATTAGGAACGTCTTCATTATAGACACAATGAGCTGCAACGCAGCTGTGTGTTTAATGGCAAATACGCCTGCAGCTCTTTTTGTAAGTACTAGCCCAGTAAGAACAAACTAGAAACCTGATACAGCTATGTGATATGAATATATAAATGAAGAGATAACAGTTCCCACTGAATGAACAAAAATGTGGTAGGATTCAGGTGAGTAATCAATAGGTAAGTTGATACATAGTTGAAAACCACAACCTGGTACGATTTTTATTTCACTTTAACGCTCACTTTGACTGACACGTTGTGCGAGAGATTCAATCATTAGACATCTGATTTTGATTGGTACCAAATCATCTTTTTTTTCAATCAATAGGGGAGAATTGATGGTCAGTGAAAAAGAAGGAAAGAAAAATAACAACAAATCCTAGAGCAAATGTACTTTGCTTTACAGCCTGTCACAGTGCTACCATAAATTCTGAGCTGAAGTCTTTCTGGGTAGCATGAATCAGAAATTTTCATCCACGACACACTTTTATAACAAACACACATGCAATGTGTTTCGGGAGAAGAATAGTGTTATATTTGACAGTTGTATTTCATAGTAATGACACAATCTATACCGCAATATGCGACCAGAGTCGATTTGTTTCCTTGATTGCGTCAGAATAGAGTAAGGTATTATGTAAAAGTCGGACCATTCACAAACGGATTAATTCACTAAAAATTCAAATGTATGGTGACAGAATTACTTACCGGTAACAGCTATTGCCATTTTGTGTGAAAAACGCCGGACATGATTGGGCTTGCCCATTAACAAGAGAACAGAGGGCTAGGAGCCCGGCGAGGACAAGGCACTTCATGTTTCCTGGAGTAACCGATACTTTAGAGCTTTAAGCTATCCAAGTTTCAGGAGTACAATTCCAAGCGAAAAGAACACCAAAATATATCACCGTGCTTGTGTCACCAATGGTGTCAGACTGTCTGAGGATAAACTTAAAACCAGCTCTTATATGACTCCAAGACAGGGAAAAAAACAACAACACACCCCCACAATTTTTCCTCTCTTAGCCTTCAAAACCCAGGCGTTATGTTGACGCCATGATACTTTTTAGCACAGCCTGTTATATACATCCTTGGCGTTGCCAGAAGCAAACGTCTCCTAATTTTAATGAAGCCAGGTCCCGTAAGGGGGAATGGCACGTTTTGGTGATTCAGTATAGCCCATTTTCAGTTGTTGCTATGCTACGTGCGCATGCTCACCCTAAGATGTGACAGGTGTGATCACAGAATTACCATTTGTCCAAGTTCATCAAGGGATCTGCTTTTCCCCTTTATGCCTTTTAAAGGCACTGACTTGTATCCTGATTTTAAAAGTTTGTATTCTCTGAGGTGTCTAAACTTGAAAATAGTTTCAAATAATCGTTTTCCGTGAATGAAGCCTGATCCGTTGTGACTTGTGAAATGTCAGTTCCCCTTTTAAGATTATTTGTGTATATACATTTCAACTAATCTTATTTGATTGTGATATATCCATATTGTATTTTTCATGCTCATGCTCATATAAAAACAACCACAGTATATGAAGACATTACAAATACACACGAGGTGGCAAAATTCAGGAAAACATAATACACGCAAGTTCATCAACACAAAGTATATTTCATACACATTTCGTATTTTTCGAAGGGCAGATATACATTACTTACCAATTATTTAGAGTTTAACTCGAACTTGTGAACTCGACAGAAAAAGAAATCACTTTTGTTCAAGGAAAATGACCTGCATTTTTTGTTTTCGCTCCCAGGGGGAAAATGGCTGTATGCAAGACAATTCTGCTCTATGATGCGTATTATTTCCTTAAATGTGACGAGACATAATAATCTGTTATGGCAATATGGTAATTCAGAGCGTTTGGCAAAGTGATCACAACGCTCTATTATTTTGTCGCTATATTTTATAGCTATTCTTTTTGGCTATCATTAGCTAGCCTTAATTGTTATCACCGACAAGGTTCTCCAATGCTTCAACCCAGTGCTGATGCTCCATCATATATTGGCCCCATTGTTGGCATCAGAAAACCGAACTGGTGAATGTCGCACTGCAGTAATCTTTTGATTGCTTTGATAACAATGCTTTCGCTGCCAAAGTTTTTGATACGAGTATTCCTTTTTTTATTTCTGTCGAAGACGGGCCAAAAAAAAAACAAAACGTGTGTGTCAAAGTTCTCATGTCTTCACTGGGTATAAAGACCATCCCCAGATATTAAGAAATTTTTCCTCCCTCAGCTGGTCAGTGTTATTCTGATCCAGCGATAAGGTTATTATTTGGGACCATTTTTTTTTCTTCGTTAAGGATATAGTACGGAGTTTCACCGATAGTTCTTGGGAAAGTTTTCAGCTGCATTGTATTTGTCATTCGATGTACTTTAAGGTTATTACCCAAAACAGAGATATATGAAAGATGGCACTTTCCATGATAGCTCAGCCTCTATTTGTTTTGTTTCACGGTAATAATGGAGGCCCCTTTAGATGTCCTTGTGATAGTTTCTCCTTCCTGCAATCAATTGCCAAGTGTTTGATACCAAAATATGCTTCGTTTTTACATTTTGAAGGTACAGACAAACGCCCACACACCAATCCATACACACCGTATTGTTTAACTGGGGACAGTTTCATGGGGAGAGCTTGTATGGCGGAACGCTCATCCCATTCTTACCCCTGCCTAGGGCAACTTTGTAGGGGTAGATTACTTACCCTGGAATCTGTCCCAATCAATGACGTCATAAAGTGCCCAACCCGTGACGTCTCCAGCACCTGGGCAATCGTTCATTAGTGTGATTCACTTTTGGCTGCCCTTGACCCAACAGCCAATCTCATTGTAGCCCTATTTTGCAATGGCTATAACATTAAAAAAAAAACTACGAATAAACCTCATTTTACTCCCTGGCAAAATCCCTAAAGGATAACGAGAGAAGTATATTCATTTAATCGTATTTTTCTTCTTTTTTTTCCCCTGACATGAGTGAGAGACAGTTAAGTTGGCATCATTTTTTTACGTTGTTGTTGTTTGACACTTTAGAAAAATAAAACAAACACACATTGAAAGCATGTATTCATTCCAATCGTGTTTAAAATGCAGGAAAGAAATCCCCATGGAGTTTGCTTTTTTTGTTTCATTCTGTTTTTTGCTTTTTAATTCCATCGGGAGCACTCAGTTCGGGAATGTCCAGAAATAGATAAATGCTAATAAATGCATCAGCTATTCACGTTTTTTATGCGTGACTGTGGTGACTATAGTCACACAGCCATTTTGCCACTTTGGGTTGTGATATTTCATCTACAATACACTATGCAACCGATCCACAAATGTTTTTGCAGCCATGATAGGAAAGTATTATTATGATTTGATACGTGCTTCCAAAAGTCGTGTGAGTAGGACCGAGGATTGTAAAGCAAGCTGTCTGACGAGAACCCAGGAAATTGAGATTGACTTGTCAATAATTCGCACTTCCAAAAAAGGTGAAAAATTGCAGGACGCAAAGAACAAGGGATGGCGTCCGGTCTTTAAAAAGCCCGCATGCACTTTGTAAGTCATGACCTTGAAGGATGTCGTGATATTACTAATTGTCAACGTGACAAACTCAAGAACAGCAGTTGATTTCTTCCTATCACGTTGACAGGAATTGAGGGGATGGGTGAACTTCGAAAAACATGTACAACCGATGTGATTGATAATGTAGGTTGTATAAATGCCTGTCATTCTCCTCCTATCTCATATGAAAATTATCATGAAATAATTTCATTAAAAAATGCCCTAATATGAATCTGTTTAAAAGAATAAGAAAAGGTCAAATTCCCTTTTGAATAATTATCTGATGATTTAGCCTTGCTAAACTGAGTTGCACCGTGTGTATCATGGAGTGTGTGTTAATTGATTTGTACTAAAAGAAAGCTGTGGGGATGTTTTCCTTTTATCTACAAATGTACTCCACTGCAAGTCCTCGTTGATCTGGTAAGCTGACCTTAGCGACCACTCCTTTAGTTTAACTCTTATTCCCATATTCCCATATGTGCATGTTTTCATGTGTTTGTATTACAAATGTTCTAATATATACAACAACAAAGTAAGCAACTGCGTACAAATGGCGTAACTTCTGAAAGAACAGGTTTCGAGAAAAATAATATAGCAAGGGTATTTCTACACCTATTTACTTACTTCTGTAGGAAATGTGAGTTATCTGTTGAGTCATGCATGAGTGAGCACACATGAAATATAACACGGTCACTTTTCAAAAGTCACAAAACATGTTTGGGGTCTATATAAAACAGAGGGTGAATATTTAATTGCGATTATTTTAGATTATCCATTGGCTGACCCCCTTATTCTTAACACTGCACACACTTCTTGCCTTCATCTTTACAGCGGGCTCACTCAACCATAACACAACGAATCCCACTTTCGTTCACAACATGTGCTGTTACATGCTGGTAACAATTTCTGATATCAATTCTTTCAATAAACTGAATGTATTTTGCAGTTATAGGAGAGTTGAACATTCCCCTAAAATTGTGTTCACCTTACTTAAAAAAAAAAAAACAACAACAACGACATGAAAAGTGTCAGGATAGGTACAGGGGAGAGGGTCTAAGGGTGAATGATAAAACACAAGCAAGACATCAGGAAACGAATGTTTCAACGATCCCCCATCCCCTCCTCCGCCCCCCCCCCCCTCAAAGAAAAAAAAATAACGGTGGATGTTAAAAAGTTACCGTTTTGTTTTGAATGTGCGCTCACAAATGCATTAATGAACAGACCATTCTCATTTGCACAGAAGTTAAGAAATATATTATGTACAATCATCCCTTCTATATTATTTTGCTAAAATCTTTTTTTTTTTTGGTTAAAACATTGCAGTATTTTGATGGGGGAGTTACTTCGAGTGCCCGCGTGTGTTTGTGTGTGTGTGCGTGTGTGTGTGTGTGTGTGTGCGTGTGTGTGCGTGTGTGTGCGTGTGTTTATGTGTGTGTGTGTGTGTGTGTGTGTGTGTGTGTGTGTGTGTGTGTGTGTGTGTAGAATATGTTAACATCTTGTCAAAGAGTTTATCGAGGGTTTTCTTTTTGCAATGTTTCTGGGGAGGTGTGAATTATTGAGAGCATTGGTATGGACATAATTATTGCTATCAAATTGCTATTGGCATATTCCCATTATCTCTGCAAAGCAAAGTCTCTCTCTCTCTTTTTATTTTGTTAAGATTGCGTTGGATGTAGTCTACAAAGACGTGGCAAGAAAATTTCAACAACCGGGGACGCAAAATGTGGTAATATTCTTGTGGTATGTGTGGCTTTGAACGTATGTGTATTGAACGCATTGGCGCCAAACTAGATGACTGATGTGGGTTAGATAGACAGTCATAAGAGATTGATCGTGGCTTCGATCTCACGCCTCATTTTCACATGCTCTATAGATCTGCGTACCTTTCAAGAGAATTAAAGGAACTATAAAATGCAAATACATGTTAAAGAGATGGTACAGTTTCGATTGAGATGGGGTTTGAGGTTTCCAACGTTTTTTGATGATGATATTTTTCAGATAATGAGAAATCTCTCATGAAATATAAAAGAGTAGATAATTTTAAGAGGAATTCAGAGTTTATTTCATGAAAATTTGTTCTCTAGAACTGTATACTCAGTATGGGCTTCTTAACATTTTTCATTTTTTCTTAACATTTTCACATGCTCTATAGATCTGCGTACCTTTCAAGAGAATTAAAGGAACTATAAAATGCAAATACATGTTAAAGAGATGGTACAGTTTCGATTGAGATGGGGTTTGAGGTTTCCAACGTTTTTTGATGATGATATTTTTCAGATAATGAGAAATCTCTCATGAAATATAAAAGAAAACCGATTTTCATCAAACTTTCAAGTTCTCTAGAACTGTATACTCAGTATGGGCTTCTTAACATTTTCATAAAGTAGTTTCTAAATATCTCGCAAAAAGTTAAAAGCAGAATTCTCATCTCAGTCAATATTTTACCATCCCTTAAAGTCATATTTTAAAACCGATTTTCATCAAACTTTCAAGTTCTCTAGAACTGTATACTCAGTTTGGGCTTCTTAACATTTTTCATTTTTTCTTAACATTTTCACATGCTCTATAGATCTCTATAATTCAAGAGAAGTAAAGGAACTATAAAATGCAAATACATGTTAAAGAGATGGTACAGTTTCGATTGAGATGGGGTTTGAGGTTTCCAACGTTTTTTGATGATGATATTTTTCAGATAATGAGAAATCTCTCATGAAATATAAAAGAGTAGATAATTTTAAGAGGAATTCAGAGTTTATTTCATGAAAATTTGTTTTCAGTTTTGAAATGGCTGAGCTATCCAAAACAAAGGGATCCTAATATAAGATGGGACCCACCTGTTATTAGGATCCCTTCGTTTGACTTGTTTTTGGATGTCTCAGCCATTTTAAAACCGATTTTCATCAAACTTTCAAGTTCTCTAGAACTGTATACTCAGTATGGGCTTCTTAACATTTTCATAAAGTAGTTTCTAAATATCTCGCAAAAAGTTAAAAGCAGAATTCTCATCTCAGTCAATATTTTACCATCCCTTAAAGTCATATTGAGTCATGATACTAGTCCCTTAATATCACTTATGTGGCCAAATAAATACCGTAACATGTACCATGTATATTATTTCAATATGATAACATTTCCACTATTCTGCGTAAGATTACTTTGATACACCGTCCTGTACCCACCAAACAAAAAGATTCTAAATCCAAATTCTGCATGTGACATCAACTGTAAATTATTGCTTAAGTACTAATTTGATTAACAAAAGAAATTGCAGAGAAACACGCCAGGTATGCTTTGTCTAAGAGAAGGTGTATTCCAATTATTCCAATATCTTTCCTTAATCATATTACTTTGTAGCAATGATTGACAGATGATATCACTGACAGAATCTTGTTTTGGAGGTTGTTATTTAGTTTGTAAGTTTTATTTTCGCCCATATCCAAATAATATGAAGAAAAATAGTAGAAATATCACTAAAAGATGTAAAAGCATTAATCTAGATAATTCTTTCGGCCACATTGGTCTGTTGGTGGTGATAAGGGTATTGTGGAGCAATACAAGCCAACTTACATTTTGCATCGCATTGTTCCTTTAATGCCTTACCTCTGGCTGGAAAATCCTGTGTCCACTATCAAGCTGCTGTAGATAGTACACTGCTATCTAATGCGTGAATTCTTCCTCTATTTTCTTTTCATCCTCATTGTCATCATCATCATAATCATCAATATCTTCATCACCATTATCACAAGTAGGCTTATTTTTGTTTGTTATCGTAATCTATTATAACTTATGAAAAAAGAAGACTTTTGGAAGACTTTTGAAAGACTTTTGGAAGACTATTAGATTCAGTCGATCGATAAAACACATATTGCTTTCTGTTATGTAAATAATCTTGGCAACTGTTTAAAGTTTGGCCAAGGATACTGTATCTTTGCATTTTATACAATGAAATATCATGATCTCAGTAACGGAGCATGCGTCAGTGAGCTCGTTGAATAACATCTTTGTTGTTGTTTTTTTTTTCTTATTAAATTGAAGTGTGTGCTTTTAGGCTTTTTTGCCTTGTTTTTGGTGATACATGTATTTCATTTCTGCACTAAAGGCTTTTTTTTCTCCTTCCCCCTCGTTTTCTGTTGTATATGTTGCTAAAGTGTATCGATATTAGAGAGCATAGTCCAAAAATGGACCAGGCGTCTTGTATTTTTACTGTCATTGACTGCATTGTAGAATGTTTATTTTTGTGATGTCAAAACTCCAGATACCATATGACATCAAAAAGACAATGTTTTGTTCTGATCAATAATGTCCAAAAAGAAACAAGAAAAAAGAAGAAGACCTACACTGAATTTCAGTGGAGATGTTTTTGGCATCTAGTTTTCTATTGATGACTTTGAACATCAGATATCTCTTAACCACAACAAACCAACTCTTAATCTCTCACCAAGATTTAATTGCAAGCCATTAGATCCTTTGTCGCTGGTAAAATTTCTCAAAGCAATGTAACAATTGCAAAATGGTGACAATCTTTAGTAATGAACAATTCTTGGCAACAGCAGTTGAAAAACTAAAGATATCACCCTGATTCATGATCAAGCAATAGCCGCGTGAGAGTCAGTTACATGTTTACAAAAGAAATTGAGAGAAAGACTTCCTTAGTAGGCCCACATATATGTTTATTATTCATTACACCATGAAATTTAACGTCATTTTACTTATCACTTATACTTATGTATGTCACAACTGAGATAGCCCTTTGCAAAGGCAGCTCGCAATGGACTCGCATACAGCAAGTAGTGGACTCGCACGCACACAGCTCGTCGGTCGCGCGCTGTGCGTGCGAGTCCATTGCTCTCTGTCAGTCTGTGTGCGTGCGCTGAGAGGACGTGCCTGTACTGATCTGGTGTAGATGTTGACTCAGCTGCTGGAACACAATTTGCATAGTCAAAATGCTACTTTCCATCACGTGACAAGTGATGGAATACTGCGTACCAACGTTTATTGTTTACCTGACCATGAGTATGAGTATATAGCGTAATGTAGTTTCTGTAGTATGTTTAGTCAACATTGCAGTTTCATGCGCTTCCAAATGGACTTGAAACATCAATGATCATGAACTCGGTATTGGAAAAGTAGAGGTTGTAAACAAAGTATCTTATTTTAGCTCTTAATCAAAGGGGGAGGGTCGGGGCTCATTGTGTCCCCGTCTACGCCCATGGTAGTCGATAATTCTAAAACTTTGTCGACTTAAATCTCTTATAAATACGCCTCCATTGTTGATTTCATTTCTGTTAGTATTTTTTCGTTCTTTGATTTGCTGACAAGAACTTTCAAAGCAAAATGTGCGTGGAGGTGATATCAGCAGTATAGTAGTTTGGTGTGTTTTTGAAACTGTTGCTCAAATCTTCATGGCAATATCAAAAGGTAGCACATTTTGTTCACATAATGACATTAATTATTACTTGTGACGTGAACAACAGAGTTCCTAGCAAAGCACAGTGGTTTTTCGTTTTAGATAACTCTCCATAACTGCTGAAGTATTTCAATATTCTTTTTCAAATGTTGTACATTTTTACTACTATTTTTTCTTTTTTTCCACATGGATACATCGCTTATTATGGCATTGTCCCTTTCGGATTTCAAGTGGGATGCTCATGTTTGTCCGTTTGTGGTTACATCCTCGTGAAAGTTTAATGATCAGGAATAATTGTCTAGCCTAACTTCGTCAACCCTGTGATTCTTTTTATCATTTCATAATTAATGCGACCTGCCTATAAACGTAGCATCTAATTAAAGGTTGCCGAAGGCGGATGTGTGACCCGAGAAGAGATCACTTTTAGGTCAAGGATCTTTTTTTTTTTTTATAGATAGAGTATTACCGAAGGTGGTTGAATGATTTATAAACGTGCCTGTCCATGTAAATACGTGTAAGCACGTAAAATCTTAGCAGCAACGTTCCGGTGGTTATTACTTTTATTAAGCACAGGCATCTTTTGTAGGCTGATTTCTCTATTTATGCGATATAAAGCCTTTAGTGATATTCTTTATATGCCCGCATATCTGTAGAGCGGGCGTTGGAAATGATATTATATGATTTTTCCAACAATACAGTCATTTATCAATTCACTTCTAAATGGTACAAGATTGTAAGGGGTCGAAACTGTAATTTTGGTAGAAATAAATGAAGATTCCGCCCGTCAAGAAACAAGTCACCTAACACACACACACACACACACACACACACACACTGACACCCCCCCCCCCCACACACACACACAAATACTGGTCTCATTGTTGGACTCATAGAACCGAATTGGTGACTATTGTACTGCAGTGATTTCTTCATAATAGTATATGGTGTAGCTACATTGTGTTATTCCTGTCGACGATGGGCAAAAATGTATGTGTCAGCGGCTGAATGAAGACTCCGAAACATAAAGAACGTCATTTTCTAAGGAATACTGGTTGTGCTACAGTATATAATGAACTGTTTTCGACACTCTCAGATTAACAGTTTATATCATATTATATTTTAGATTATAGAGCAACGACGCAGCTATTGAGGCATAATTTTGTTTAAATGTGTTTCTATAATGAGTTTCACCGCTGTTTCTTTGAAAACTCTTCAGCTGTAATGAATTTGTCCGTTGTTGTTTGTTGGTTTGTTTTTATTTCTGAAACAATAAAACCATGTGTAAAATACACAGTGTTGAACGTAATGTAGTTAAAACATGAATCAAGGTTGAAGTATCAAAACACAATAAAAACGAATTGACATGTGACAATGATGATAACATGTAACAGTGGATAGCCCATTTTAGATCTATCATGATAGATCTGTTCTTCCATGGTGTCCAAGATTTATAAACCTTCCTGTATATAATAACTAACATGTATGTACCTCAAAATAACCTAAAATAAAGTCGTATGGAAAGTGACACTTTCTATGATGGTTCTACCGATATTTCTATCGTTACCATGATAATGGAGGCCCTTTAAAGGTCCTGTTTACCTTTGGGAGCAGTGATTTAAAAAATGTTTAAGATATCACTTTTAATGCATATGTATAGGTTAGTCGCATCGAAAAAACATCCTACCATATATAATTTTTGCAATAAAGCCTAAAACATAAGGAGATATCATTATTTTTTCTCATTAAACCATAACACCTTACTGTAGACGGTTTTAATTTGGAAACATTTTTGTTATAACTATTGTTCACATTTTGTATATTTGACAATACTTAACATTTATCATACTGATTCGAATTTTTACATTGGTTGTTTCTATCCCTAACTCACATTTTAAAACTATTTTGGAGCACTAAAGCCGGGTTTTTGTTTCATCTGCAAATGGTAAATATGCCTTTAAGATGTCCTTGTGATAGTTAACTAAACCACGTAGTTCGTTGCTAAGAGTTTGATACCAAAATATTTTCCACCTCTACAACTTCTGAAGGAACACACACACACACACACACACACCCACGCCCACACACACACACATTAATCGTGCATCAATGAAGAGACTTACTACCTCTTCAGCACAGCAGAAAAGGATCACGCCTACATGGCCTTGTTTGTTTGTTTGTTTGTTTATTGTTTGTTGTCTAGAGAAAGGCAGAAAATGAGTCCCTTTCGGCTGCTGGAATAGTGCCGAGAGTCACTCTGCCATGTAATTCAAGACAGAGGCCGTGTTGGTGACAATCATACAGAAACAAAGCGTCTTGAGAGGTAGTGACAGTCTATTTCTCCGACTGAAATAGATTCCCATAGGATGGTGGCCAAATTGGGGTAGTCAATGAATGAACTGCGCCCGTGTATGGCGGGGAACAAGCCTCCTTACACCTACACTCATTGATTAAAACTCCAGTAGCTTAGTGACATCAAGGAAGCTATTCTTATAATAACGATATAACATCAAATCAACTGTTGCCAAATTTTTCTTCCTGCATGTCTCCCCCCCCCCCCCCCGTTTTGCTGGTGGGGAGTAGTGAACATACCGGATAGCAATGTAATACTTATTGTGACAGTTTAACAGCCCAAAGAAGTTATTTCTGGCTGACAGAGTTATGATTATAGTTCTTCCCCAGATAAAGTAATTGAGTGTATACCACTGTTCTCCGAGGGAATCCGATAACAGTTCGTTATTTCGAAGGTTCGCTATTCCGAAGATCTGTTTTTCTTACAGTTCGTCATTTAAAAAATAATACATGGTTCGTTATTCTGAAGAATCCTTCATCATTAATGCCACCAAAAAAACCTCATACTCATCAACAATGAAAGCTGCTTTACTCACTTCCCGGACAAGCCCCCGATTTTGTTATTTTATCCAAGGTTCGTTAATCGGAAAATGAAATAGGGTTCGCTTTTTGAAGGTTCAATAATACAAACATCTTTTTTTGCGCTTTCTGATTAAGGAACCTTCGGAATAACGAGCCTTATTTCATTTTGGTATAAGCGAACTTTCGGAACAACGAACCTTTTTTTTTTAAGTGTCGGATTAACGAACATGATATAGGTATATAGCAATTGCGTGTTTAGGAATAGCAAACATTCGGAATAACAAACATCATTTCGGATTAACGAATGTTTTCATTTTAAAACTCCGTCAAAGTAAAATGAAAATTCATTTTCAGCGTACCGTACGGGATTTTATTCTATGACTTTCTGCTTACAACTTTACTCAAGAGTCTCATCCGCTAGACTTCAGTATTTCAACGTTTTAGGCCTTTATAGTTTTCTTCAAGTAAGGCAACTTCCAATGCATCTTATTATTATTCATTTGGGAATATAGAATTATGGAAAGCTGATATCTGTCACATCTCCTCGCATGCAGATATGGGTGATAATCTAAGAAACGATCTAATCATAAATTGCAATGATCAGGCTGTGAAGTCCTTTTTTGCAATGTTCATCAAATTTCATCATCATGTATGAAGTGAAATGTAAGTGTGGTTTCTGTGCTTGAGTGTCTCAACAACAATAAATCATTTGTTTGTTGTTTGCACTGCATTGGCTCTGTCCAAACTGGTGCGTACGCTAGAATGCAATAATGTAAGTGTAGTCTGACGCAAGTCCTCGTCTTTCGCCCAACCCGATTATAAACTATTCATCATCCATTCATCCAAAAAAAAAAAAAAAATCGCCTCCTCGGTGAACCTTCACAGTCATGTCATGTTTATCCCTGGTTTAGCATAGTCATCAAACTCAAATTTCTTTTCTTTAAGAAATCTCTCTGAAGTACAACAGATTCGATTGGCGATGCAAATATTTTGATTTGTTTTTGATCGATTTACGTATTACAATGACGATTTCGTGAACTTTTAAGATAGAAATGTTTTATTTCATCCAAATCAGTTTAAGGGCTTTTATGCATTCTATCGATACTAAATCACGTTGAGTTGCATGATTATTTTGTCTCCCAAAGAAACGGTCAACTTGTAAGAAATAGTTTTCTATTTGCTTTTTGTTAATAGCAGCGTGTTAACTTTCATGTATACAAATTACTACATCTTAAACTATCTTGGTCACAAACTTCAGTGTCCTCATCCCTACTCATCATTACTCAACCGTAACACTTGGTCCGGTCCTACGACAATATACGATTAAAACAGGTGTTGTAACCTGCCTTCGGGCTAATTGGATTGTACCTGTATGTGTCGTTCCCATGGAAAATATGACGGTAGACCTTAATTGCACGCCTGCTCTTCCTCTTCTGACTCTGATCTTTTTTATAATGAAGCACATCAGTCGTGAATCTACCCTGGAAAGGACTATAAACACATGTTATACTATCGACTTTCGGCTCCGACAGATGTAAGTTCAGGGAAAGCAACTACGACACCACAAACATAATTCCTCTTGCAAAGATGCCCGAGAATCGAAAAACTGCATGGAGTCCACGAGAATGTTGTCCATGACACAAGAAGCCTGCACTACCATTCCATTTCTCTGATTTGGACATACATGTTTCTTCTTCCTTTTTTATTTTGCACGATGTCGGTCTGAATGAGTTTAACAATTCTATTTTTTACTGCGTATACTGTGTTGTAATCGCCTTAGTAAAGCATTCAGTCTCTGTAGACATGATCGGTATAGGTGCATCTTGGATAAGATGTTAACCTAATCTGCCCGTCGATATCCCAGATTTCTGAAGAAATGCCTTCCATTGCTCTGTGGCATGTAGGAATATCTCATGTTGTGTAATCCTTTCTGTGCAAATGCGCAAAAAATATCACTCACATGCCTATAATGGACAAGAAATTGATTCGTCACACAGAGTGTTTACTTAAATTGTCGAAGATGTGCGCATCTTGTCATTACTAGACCTCTGTGACGTTCTACAAAAAAGGGCACCTAATTTGACTCCTTCTGCCTCATAAGAAGTCTAGCAACCTCTGTTTAAAACGATCTGACCTAAACATCGTACCACTGTCATGACTGTAGGCTTCTAACACGCCCACTTAAAAGAGCTTGTGTTCTATACTACGAGAACTTTCCCTGGATCTTCTGTTACCGGGCGTGTAAAGGTGGCGGTTTGGGGTTAGCACACTGAGTAATTCCACAAAGTTGCATTAATCATCATTTTTAAGCGATGCACATAGTCACGACTTATCCTCCGTTAAGATGGGTTTAAGATGGGACTTTTCATGATTATAAGTAGGCCTACCTATATCTAAAGCGCATTTAGTAGAAGATCAACTACTGATGTAGGGGGTCACATCTACGGTCACTGCTTCGAGTCATTAAGAGAAAATCAACGTGTGTACATGTTTAACTGTGTTTCTTCTCTCTCTCTCTCTCTCTCTCTCTGTGCTTGAGCTTGTGTTTCCTTGCGATGGCATAGTACCATTGGGTTCAAAACATGTTACGTAATATTCGGAATTTAAGTATAAGTGATGCAATAGATTTTGTTTCATTGTTTGTTTCAGTGGGCTTTATTGGTTTACTCTTCTGACTAATCTAACATTGTATATGTAATAATATAGATACAATTTCTACCACTTATTGTAATGCTTAATGATGGTAATAATAATATTATCAACGGTATGTTATTACCTCACGGATGGTGGTAGTCAACAGCGCATGCGCACGCGTCATCTCTTGGCACCGGACAACAATAAGGCTGCATCACAACCAGATATTTAGGAGGAATCGACAAGAACCAACTTTTCGAGAGCAACTTATACAGTCTTGTGTGATCTCTTTTATTCTTCAGCAACGTTCCATCCACGTGGGTTTCTTCAAACGAATTCATGAATACAACTCAATCATCAATTTGCATACATGCATATTCATGACAATATCATCATACAACTCAATCATCATAAGTATCATTATCAAAATCTCCCTAGGAATATTAACCCAAAACTTACGGAAACCTGGTGGACCGTCTGCAAAGTGATTTCTTCTTCTTCTTCTTCCGTAAAGTGCAGCTTCCTGCTTGAAGATTACACACTGTAGTGTGTGAGAGTGTGCACCACCAGTCAAATTCCACAAAGTAGTGTATTTAAGAACTCATAGGAAACAAGAAAACAATAATAAAAACATCAACATTCAGGCGTGAGTTCCTTCAATTTATCTCCTTCTACAAATGAAATTTGTTAAGATCTGTTAAGATCTGCTGACCTGTAAATTGTAGAGGGAGACAAATTGAAGGAACTCACACCTGAACCTTCACCCCTCTGAATATCTTGCTCTAATTTAACATCAACATGGTTCGAAAAATTTATTACTGCATAAACGAAGATAATTCAATAAAGTATTCATTTTTGTAGCTTAATAAAAGAGCACTTGGCTAACCTTTTTCATGATAAATATCAATAACAAGTAGAAGAAATGCGTACTTTTCATACAGAATATTTTTCTTTTTAATTCTCTCAATGTCTTTTTTTGACACGTATGTATCTGTGCCCTACTTTGGAGTCGCAAACTTTTGAAGTCTTCTTCCCAACAATGTCAGTACCGAAACTTTATCATTCATAACTTCTTAACTGGCTTTTGCAGATCAAGAGATAATTTGTTGGCTTGTATCCACTACGCAACATATCTTAACTGGTTATTAGTAGATTGTAGAAGAATGCCAAGATTTCTATCAGAATAAAAAAAAATAGAGCAGTACAAGATTAAAGGGAGGTCTAATATCGGAACATCTGTGATAATCACTGATATTAAAAAAGAAATGAGCAAAAGGGGGCCTACCGGCAGACTGGCTTGGATACTAATGTCAAGGTTGATATTGCTGGTTTTTTTTTAAATTCTGGCACTCTAGAATTAATCGAGTAGTTATTACTACCACTACGAACGTCCCATCTTCTCCCATTGACAGTCAATAGCCTACGACTACAATTTCTGGAAACTTCTTTTTATTTATTTTTTATTTCTACCTCGCCTTTAAGATGGTGATAACAAAGCCGATACAACAACTGCAGCTTCTTTCTTCAACACTTCAACTACTACTGCGTCTAGCGTCACTGTTACAACAAAATCGTCTACTAATACAATTACAACAACTGCTACTACTTCTTTTTCTACCACTAACACAATTGTCTGTACTTCCTCTTGTGCCACTTGTGAAAGTATATTTATTTCAGCTGTATTTTTGCTTCTGTTGGAGGTACCAGGGGTTTTTCAGTTAATAATCATCTCTTCTTTTCTTCCGTGCTGATTACTCTAGTCTTCACTGATGGGTAAAGAAAAAAATAAACGCGAATTCTTCCTTCCCTTTCATATTTTGATCACATTATCTTACATATCTTACACAAGCCGGTTCATACATATACATACACTATAGCGTGCTGGCAACTTTGACACTGTCAGCACTGAAAAAGACTCCGTCTGCATAGACAATAACATAAACTCAATCTTAACCCATTAGTAACTGAACCACCCGAAACCGCCCGTCCGCTTTTTTTAAACTATATCTTATTGTTTTTATATAGAATATAACTACTTTATTCAAGAGGTCAAAGGTCAAAAATTACACTGAAGGTATACCAGAATTACTTCTGTGACACACCATTCTCTTGGTAAACTCTCAGTAGGCTTTCAAATAAACATAACTTCTATTAGACAAAAATAGATATGGTAAAGTCTCTGTAAGTTTTCAAATGAACATAACTTCTATTAGACAAAAATAGATATGCATTGAGCTATTTTACATAATTTAGAAAGTTGTCGATATGAAAGTTATATTGCTGTATCTTCGGGAAACAAGAAGATATTATGTACGAAATCTTCATTTGCTATAGAGTTAAAGAGGAAATCCACGCCTAAAATAAAAGAACTCTTGAAGAAAGAGAAAAATTTCCCTACAGAGCTTCCAAAAATGACTAAACTTAGGTAAGAAATACGGAAGATAATGACATTTTGTAATTTCACATTTTTTCGAAAAACATTTCTCGACCAGTCCTTATCAATATTCCTACGAGCGAGTAAATGATGTCGTCCTCTCACAATTTTTATTTATGTTATATATGAAATTCGGGAAAAATGATTTTTTTTTCTTTTTAGCTAACACAGGTAAAGACATATTCCAATACCAAAATATATCAGAGGTAGCATTTGTTATTTGCTTATTTTGTGCGGTTTTAAGGCAAGTTTTGTATTCATACTGCTGGAATGTGAGATTTGTATCATTTCTGCATATGAAATCGATTAGGAATTGTGAGAGCATGACATCATCGACATGCTGATGGTCAAGAAGTAATTTCCGAAAAAAAAGTGAAATTGCAGAATGTCTTCCTTATTTCTTATCCGATTTTGATCATTTTGGCATTGCTTTGCAGGGATTTTTTTTTCTCTTTCTTATGAAACTGATAATATTCTGCTGGTGTGGATTCTTTTTTTGCTGTAAAAGTACCCCGGACTCTAATCATAACCATTAGACCGAGCTTTTTACCATCTTAATTCGATTGCATAATTACACATCAACATCTTTGGGGTTATCAAGAATATAGAAATTCTTCCTCTGCAATTCCGCTCTAGAGTTTGGCTACATCGCAATCATCGCGTCGTTGGGACCAAACAAGAGGTGCAAAATGTCCCCCCTTTTTAATACTCAGAATTAATGTGTCCAAACTGTCGATCAATCCACCCCAGCCAACCTCATGACAAGGATGAGGCTGGGGGTCGGTAGCAACTTTGGTTGCACGAGACCCTATTTTCGGCTCCGGCTGGTACGGATTTGGATTAGGAACAGGATGTTCATTATTGAAGCTTTATCCTTGACAAAGGCCGGCCTTCCTGTCAAATTCTCATCAAAAACTGACACTCGAGGTGTGTGTGTGCGTGTGTGTGTGTGAATGTGTGTGTGTGTGTGTGTGTGTGGGTGGGTGGGTGGTATGGGTGGGTATAGGTGTATGTTTTGTGTGATGGTGTGTGTGTTAGTGTGTATGTGATGAAAATTTATGTAGAGGGTGATGTAAGATGGGCTGAAATAACAAACTCCCACAAAGTTCACGCGATTTGAACTTGCGCAATCGAAAAAACACATATAAGATCGATTAAGAAGGTTGGAAGAATCACAAATTTTGAACATCAGTTTCATATCATTTTCATCAGAGATAACATAAATGTCGGATTATGATTTTCCATCAAAGTTACCTTTTTTTCTACATCAAATCGATCAAAGGGGTAAAGGTTTTTTCAAACCATATCAAGCACCATGTCGTAAATACACACTTATCTTCGATCTGCAAAATAAGTATCTTTAAAAATTTACAATGAAGTAGATCAACTCTAACCCTTTTCGATTTGAAGTGCATGCATTAAGAAATAAAAGGACAATGGTAATTGAGTTTTATGTGGCATTGTTTTCTGTCTTTCATCTAATAATCATATTCCCTAACAGCCATCTGTGTCATTTCACTACAATTGCCAGCAAGAGGAGATCACTGAAATTCATGCATTACATTACTGTTAATTTTCGTTCCCGATTTCTGTAGGTACACAGACACAGTATGTACAGCTTTGCACCAAATCATCTAGACAAATGTGTACATGTGCGTGTTGGATTAGTTGCTGCACAGATATAGGCCTAATGTATAATATGAACGTATTATGTTATGAAGAATGAAAAAACAAAACTACTCTGGCTGACATTACCCACTATTACTGTAAAATATTTAATGTGACCGTGCATCAAAAAACGAACAAAAAGTCGCACCCCTTGATTTTACGTGAGGACTCAAAAAGGGTGAAACGGGTCACCTAAGTCAATATTAAGTTTTTCATATTTTCTGAAAGAGCTACCCTTCTTCTACATTATTCTTAAGTTTGGGACCATACAATGAATGCAAAAATGCGTTTTCAGCAATTTTTCTACAACCCTTTTTCGGAAAGTTGTGAGATCAGGCAGATCTTAGAGGTCCCTATTTCATTTCTTGATAGCCACCTGCACACTCTTCACTTTCAAGTCTGCTAACTTTTGAAGAGATAAAGTTACTGCTTTGAAAGTTTATTTTATTCACTTATCTATATGTTTTATTTTCACAGGGTGGCTCCGTCAGTGGGTTAAACACTGTTGTTCTTGGAGGCCCTGCATGAACACATACATACAAATAAACACATAATAACAATACAATGCCAACATCAAGTTTGCAGTATCAAATCTGTATATAACTTAACATACTATATACTAATAATATTATATATTATACTCAAAATATAACCAAAACTAAAATCATCACTGAAGGTGATTAATAGCCCCGCCCCTAATGTTGCTTTATAATATGTGATGTCATGAGGGCAATGACGTTAATACCAAATTTATACACTTATCAAATTACAAACAGAATAATTTTAATTTACTGTACAATTACAGAATTAACACTGAGTATAAAACTTACAGCAAATGAAAACATGCTTTCCCCCAGCATCACTACACTTAAAAACCATCATACACACCAAATTTGACCTTCATAACTTAAATGGTTTATTTAAATACAAAAGTGAGCGGTTACCATGGCAACACATTTTCCTTAAACTGACACTTTGGTGTCTTGCAAAACTACACTTCTCAATCATAATACATACTAAATTTGACTTTAATAACTTAAATGTTGGCAGTTTTCATGGATAGAATATGTTAATAGGGTATGCCCAATTTCAACTCCATCTGATAATCCCTTCATTGTTGTCGCTCCAGTAGTTTACATCCTGTTTTTGTCCCATTCATCGAACAGCGAGCTCGGCTTGGTAAAGACTAAACACTTGAGTAGACAGTTAGACCCGGTACTTTAGAGCCCCTTTTCTCTGTTCACACTTTTCCAGAGTGTGTGCTTTCTTTCAAATATTTAGATAGTTAGGATAGTCCATTTCAATTGAGCTATACATCATTTTAAAGCTTAGAGTCTGCTCTTTTAGAATCTGCCCTTAACTAAGAATACATGTCTGGCGACTTTTTGTTTGTTTTGTGGTGCAGGGTCACAAATGGAAAATAGTTGTGTAATTGGCAAAAGATAAAAATAACAGACAGAAGCCTATCTTTAGATTTAGTATTTTAATTTCACTGTGCTCAAATGGCTCGTTTAAGTTTTATAAGATCTTTCATGTTATTCCTATTACTACATTAATCTGATATTTTCCCCAAATTTTATAACTAAACCAGCGTTGTCTTTGTTATGTGATGGATCTTGTTTGTTTATCTATTTTTTTTTAAAGATGCTCTTGTGGACTGTAATAAAAAAAAAGTACTAGATTAAGGTCACTTTAGCCGTGTATTTACTTATACATATATTTCTCTTCTATCCATTTTTACATTCTCAATGCAATACTTGGAATACACTTTGCCTGCGTTGGGCAGCGTGTTGGTTAGCACTATGTCAGGCAAGCCTCAAGGAAGCCTCGGACAAACTTTCTTCTTGTCATCCTTAAAGACAAGCATATAATTTGAAAACTTAAGGACATACATAAGACAATTTGAAAACTTAGTAAATTGGTCAAGTTATGATGAATATAACAGGCTAAAAAAAAAAGAAATTCTGAAATATCAAGCCAATACAGTGTGTGTGTGTGGGGGGGGGGGGGGGGGGGGTGCATCAGCCTTCCATTTGGATTGAAAAAAACAAACAAACGCAAATCATCAAATCATCGTTGTGTTTAATTGAGGCAGTATTTAAAAAGTTTATTCTTCTCAACATGACAGTATGCTTATGAAAGGTGTGTGATGTATTCTGCGTTAACAGAATTTGTATAGGGTGTCAGCTTTAAATCAGTGATAAACATTAAAAAACACACACATATTTGCAATGCTATGCAATCGACGAATTTGTGTGGGCCTCATGCGTCCGTGCAACAACTCTGTATTCGCATTTTTTCTTGGGGGGGGGGGGGGGCAGGCCTTTACATTTCTTTGCTTTTATTCTTTTCACTGTTAATAATGATAGATAACTACTACTGCCAACATGATGTTTGATATGCTCGAAATTAACTCCATATTTACAATGGCGCATATCTACAGTGATACCGAGAATGAAGGTGAAGTTAGCAGTATAAGGCTGTATAAGGCATTTCTGCAGAATGCCACATCTTCGGAAGATGTAGGCCTATGCCTCCTTCAAATTAAAAAAGTCAAAAAGAAAACCATGAAAAAGAAGAAGACATAAGAAAAGCAGAAGAAGAAGACGAAGAAGAAGAAGAAGAAGAAGAAGAAGGAGAAGAAGAAGAAGCAAAAGAGAAGAATTAGCCAGACTTGGAACGACATAAAAAAAAGAACTTTCTGAAAATAGCCTGCTGCCGGAGGTAGGGGCCCTCGTACAAGGCAACTTTTGCGAGGTAAAACCTGGCAGCTGGCCTAACACAATATCGGGCTAGTTCAACATTGATGTATCGGGCAGGCGTGTGAGTCGACATTACGTTTTAAGACGCATTGTCAATTTGGACCCATCAATCATAGGCTTTTTTTTCACAGAAATCACGTGTTTTGTGTCTATTTCAGAGGTTGACCTTTTTTTTTTGTCTTTCCCAAGAATTGAACGATATGCAAACATCGAAGAAATGGTCCAATTACAGATTGTAAATGAGAACTTACTGTCCCATGTAGTGTGTGTATTTCCTCGGAAAAGAGAATTAAGACTGGCAGAAATGGTGTTTCCACATTAGTCACACACACACACACACACACACACTCACATGCACACACAGATTCTAGAAGAGAGAAAATTCACAACTACAAATAACATATCTGATCGGTGAGCTGTATCGGTGGCAAGGGTCAGTTGAGGATGGCAAGGCTAGTAGCCATCGGAGCAAAAAAATAAATAAATAAAAAGATTTCTTTGAAGTTGATTAGTTCTACGAGTAAGAAACACTAGACAACGAATTTTCTCTCCCCCCCCCCCCAACAATGTAACTAAAGTGTCGCGTCTATATAGATTCGGAGGGAAATCGACAATACTTATTGATAATCAAAACGAATTCAAAATGTCGAAATGTCGAAATGTCTCCTAGGGTCCTCTTGATATTTTCTTTAAGATAGGAAGTGTGAAAAGGCAGTCGTATAACAGTTAATCTTTGCTGATTTCATTTCCCCATTATCTCTTAAAAACATAATGCTCCCCGTCGACAAAGATCTAATCTTTTATTTTCGTGTACACACGTTCCTCTTCCGAAACAAGGCGACATAATTTCTCATGCTCATTTGAAAAAAACAAACAAACCCAGCAACACTACAGCAACATCAAAAAACAAAAACAAAAACAAAAGCAGAACAAATAAACAAACAAACAAACAAGCAATCAGTCAACACACACACACACTGCAAATTATCAGAATTACGTAAGAGATGACATTGTCACGAGAAACAAAGGGCTATTAACTGAGTTATAGAATGGGTTATCAATTAAGTGAGTAATAAAAAAAGGTTGTGATCTAACCGCACTAACTGCAGAGTTCCTTTCCAATAAAACAAAAATAATGCATCTTGAGTAATGCACCTGTATACATACTGTAATATTGCAACATGGAACTTCACCGTTGAAGATAAGGTGATGTGGATGGACTCTGGCATTGTCTTTTAATGAGTGAGAGTTACTTTCAGGTGCTAGCTCCTGCTCTTACGAGGCACTTGTTGAGAGGCGCAGGGAAAGTGTGTGTATAGTCATGGCAGACGAGCATGAGATCATGTGTATGATGGACAAAGACTATAGTGTCTTGTCACATTCATGCTCCTTTGATGTGATGGGGAGGAAGGCGGTGGGTGTTAAAAAGGTAATGGATGCTATATCGGCGTCGATCTTGAAGGCCTCACCGATCGAGGGTCGTAGTTTTTCATCGCGATATCTTTCTCTATCTTTTCTTTTTGCGCTGTTTGTCTCTATATAAACTCTGCACGGCCATAACCATGACTTTACAAAATAATGTCGCCTGTTCTCTTTATTCAACACTTGGCTCACAAGATATATTTGCCTCTCTCCAGTTAAATGCAGTATACCACCCTCATGCTGTTGAATAATGATGATTTTATACACTGCGCGTTGTTGGATCATGTATCGCAATTTTATTGGCAGCATTTTTGGCTTACTAGCATACAGGCTATCGTTTTGTATAATTGCATCATAACGATGAATTATATCGATACCAAAATAATTAATCAAACAGTTATATTTGTTATCATCATAATATTATACAAATAAATCGAATAATAACGCAAATCAGTTCATTCTCATTCTCATTGTGCAAATCAGATAAGAACGATGACGCCGATGAGCCAATAACTTCCTAGCTAGCAATAGCTTGGATGTCAAAATGTTGCTACCCATTGTAGCTGCTGTCAATTTGATTTCTCTCGTAATTGTCTTCCTTGCCGGGGGGAAAATGGAAATGAAATAAAAACAGTGGTATTTGTTACCATACGGACTTCAAAGAATTTAAATACAGTTTACTACTGTACAGAATCAAACTTTTGGCAACACTGAAACTAATTTTGGCAAGATCAAACGACACTGCTCCTCGTCGATTGAAATGATTAGCCATTTGTCCCTGTTACCCGGGCAATCTGCACCCGGCGTGCTCGGATTTTGTAGGACAACCACATTTATAGGGAGCCATGCTGCCAACTATTTTCTGCTCAATTTGCTACGCAGTGCGACGATTTGCTAATTAATCACTGAATGAATCGTGACTTTGCTGCACACTCTATCACCTCACCGACGAGGTAATTAGCATGACTGTGCACATGTTTGATAATTAGTCTGCGCGTGACGAACTTCGGACATATCGAGTGCGGGAAAAAACACGCAGACTCTACAAAGTGAAGCGTTAATGCTTTGTTGTTGTTTTTTTCGCCTACTCCTTCGTCGTCGTCTTCTTCTTCTTTGATCATCTCTCCGCAAAAAGAAAGCCAAAACTTTTAATCAACTCAACGGGAAAATTAACAAATAATCAACGAAGATTCTATGAATGATCTGTTCATCACCTATATGAAGATGTCTTTCATCAAAGAGGCGTTTTGTTTTTCAGCCAGCCGTCTGATAAGATTCCCATTCTTCTAGAGCTCATCATGATTGTCAGCGGTACTTTGCGCCAATGTTTGGACATTTTTTCTTTCACACTAGAGTTCGTGCTTGAAATGTGTTCTGCTTTATGACCAAAGGGGGATATATTCCTACCTAGTTTGTTTTGTTGTTGCTGCTTTACGAAAATACCATCCTTCATTTCCCTGACCCTGATTCCAGGTGTATCAGCTGCTAACATTGTAAAAAAACCCTCTATCAACAGCACACCAGCGTAGCTTTCAATGTTGCTATTGCTGATAGGTAATTGGAAAACAATGCACTAACTACAACGACTTGTTCCTGTGTCTTTCCGATTAAATGATCATCAGTTTTCAGTTCAAGAGACAGAGTTAGAGGGGGGGGGGGCGAGGGGTGGAGGGAGATAGAGGGAGATCAAACATGAAACAACTTTGCAGTATCACTGAGCATGATTATCAGAAATCTGGTTACAGCGTGTATCTAAAACAAATGTTAGTTTCAATAACGCCAGTTTTGATAATACAAATATATATATATATATATATATATATATATATATATATATATATATATATATATATATATATATATAGGGATATATATATTGAGGGATTTTAATTCGAGGAAGGGTTAGAACAATTATTAAACTCTGCAATATGACTTTAAAAGGACCTAAATCAATTTGTAGTCGGATTATGTGACATAACTGTTGGATATACCGCCGGAAAATATGGCACAACTGTTAACTTGCTGGGCTACCCTCAAACACTCAACGTGTGTCACCTATACCCTTTCGTCGCCATACGCTATTGCGCCATACGACAGCTTCACTATAGAAACTGAATCACACACCACCAAGAATAAATTGTTCATTGCTTTGTTTTCTTTTGTTTTTCCAAGGAGGTACTAGGCTTGAGGTACTAGGCTTTGCCTAGTACCTCCTTGGTTTTTCCAAGAAACAATTTTCTGTATGCTCCCTCTCATATGATCTTAATTATTAAATATGCATGTAACGTACCCTAAACTGATTTAAATCCATTTTGTATCATGAAATATCATTTTAAGTCTGCATACACTGAATTTTTAAATGTTATTTTGTTACCATTCATCGATCTCCGGATATGTGTTACAAATGTAATTTGTGTGGAAACTTCATACATGAAATGGAAAATGAAATGAAATGAAATGCTTGCAATTACGTTATAATCCTTTAAAATGGCTTACATTATTTTGTGTGTTAATATACTGTTTTTCCTTAACTGTTGCACTATCGACTTAACGGTAATAAGAAAACGAATCTTTTTCGACAGGACTGATATCAGCTGACCTATAGACAACTCATGGATGTGTTAAGGAATGAAACTGATGACATTTAGTTGAATTCTGCCACAAGAGAAAACCTACAGTGCAGTTCTTCATTGTCATGTACAAGTTGATTTTTATATACAGAGAAAATCACCTCATGACTTTCTCAATGACTTCTACAGAAAAACATTATTTAAAACGTATTTGTTTGCGAGTTTATGAAAAAAATATAATGAGTTGATGTAGCCCGACCAGACGCTGTTAATACGCTGTGCGACTACCTACAGCGACTGGGCTTTGTATAGTTAGAGTCGATGAAGAGTACGTTTTCAATTCCTTCTTATTTCATGTCAATGAGAGAAAGCTTTAAAAAGTTTCTGTATACAGTTCAGTGGGAGACGTAATAGTTTTCTACATCGACAACTCTGCAGATATGAGTAACATGTGATTGCGACTGTTATTACTAACTTGTGAAAACACGACAAAAGCGAAACTTTTCGAACTATCCTATCCTATAGGTCCGATCTCGATTAAACCTTCACCATTCTACAAGCTCTATTCCATTAGTTTCATTCTATCTTATTAAAGGCAACTTGAATATGAAGAAGATAAAATTGCACTTTAAAACATTCACAGAATTCCACTTTATTCTCTTGTATTTATGTTTGTTTCAATTCCATTACAAATGATTATGAATGATTATACATATTTACATCACGATATTTCTTAAGGGATCATTTTCAATAAGCCTAATTTGTGCTTCTCATGATTCCGCCACTATCACATTCGACACCATGTATTTTTGTTTGTTTGTTTGTCTGTCTGTCTGTTTTTATTGCAAAGT
Organism: Diadema antillarum; assembly: GCF_040938485.1. Classification (NCBI taxonomy): domain Eukaryota; kingdom Metazoa; phylum Echinodermata; class Echinoidea; order Diadematoida; family Diadematidae; genus Diadema; species Diadema antillarum. The sequence continues at coordinate 2,093,901 of NW_027270926.1, read as the reverse complement.
TTGTACACCAATTGTGAAAGTGGAAATAAATGAAATGAAATTACCCCCCCCCCCAAGGATCGGTTAATTATTATTGGCGGAAAAAATGATGATCAATGTAATACACATACTCAGACATAATTATATTATGATAACAGTACTATGTGCACTCATCGGATTGACACATCATTCTTTGATAGGTGGAAGTGCAAAGTTTTAACGACGAATATGTTACCCAAGAAGAGTTTAAATCTATTTTGGAGTTCTGATCTTGGATTTTCTCCAAATGTCTGTGATAATCAGGTCGAACGCCATGTGCCCTATGGTAGCGTAATCCTATTTTCATTCATAAAGCTGTCGGATTCAATTTTGCTTGCCTTCCAAAAGTCATCACCTTCTATCGGATTGTGCAACGTGCCAAGGTAAGAAGGTTATAGAGTTTGCCTTTTACACCGGAAGCCCAAGACTGTCACCAGTCGAGCAGGCGCTCAAATATTACCTTCGAGGTAGATATTCTTCAATAGGAATAATACTTTAAAATAATGTCAGACACCGTGTAACAGGTGCATTTTTACAAAAGTTAACCAAGGGAGAAATGTTAAGAGAAAACAAACACACATACAGACGCGCATGCAAAGTGAAACAAAGTTATAGCCGAGATTAACTTGATAACTTGATTCCACAGTGATTCAAGCCAACTGGTGTGGATGACATATCACTATGGGCATGACTCACAGTCCGAGCTACCGGAAAAAAAATAGATATGAATAACGTCGACCTGAAATATGGGGTGAGCTCGGGAACAGGAAATTTCTGATTATTTCCTGACGAACAAACGCAAGCCGTCGTTGCGTGAAGGGGGAAGGATGATAGCGTAACTTCCCAGAAGGTGATCCGTCTGGTGGGATGGGCCCCTCTTAAGTTGATCCAGAAGGCAAGGGTTATAGTCTAGCGTGCAACGTATATTCTTAGCCATATATTTCATTCTTTGGCTGCAAGTCAATAGATGGCAGAGGAAAAAACAGGAAGAAAAGTCACTCTGGGTGACGTAGGCAAGAGTGGGTGTAGAGCAGCTATTCCACGCCCTTGCAGCATCGCGGAAACCGCTGTTAGATGTCGTTGGGTGCTTGACGTTGATTATGCAATTTTTGGATGCTGCGATGTCTGTCACGCGTCAATTGGAGTTAATTGTGATTTCCTCATCTTGTACGTTACATTTTGTATTTATATAGTATGCGCAAGGAGGTACATGTAAACTGCGCGAGCTAGTACCTCCGTGAAATGAACCAGTTCAAATTTTCACTTTGCGCATGAGCTGACAAAAGGGGTCATTAGTACCAACAAGCATGTTGATTTTGTAAATTAACTGGGATAAGCATTTGTGGTGAAATGATTTGTCATATCATTCTTACAAAAGGTACTTGCTGGCAAACCCATCTGACAACAATCCTGATATATGGCAGCACAGTAGTATAATTCTTTTTTTTTTAAAGAAAGGTTTGTCAATACATTTAATTCAAAACCATGTAAGTAGTTGCTTCCCCAAGTGTTAACTGACGAATCATTCCAGTCATACCACCCGGTGTACGCAAACTCAATAGCGGTTTGATGAACATGAATTCTATATTGTTACCTCGGGCAAACTTATGAATTATGCCTCTTTGAACAATTAAGTGAAGTGCCCAACCAGAAAATACTGAGAAAAAAAAAAAGAAAGGTCAACTTTGTACCAATTGATATACATATGAGCTAATTAGGAAATGGCTTCTTCACTTGAACCCCCCCCCCCCCCCCCCCACGGGCCTCCATGTTTGAATACAACAAATGTATACAAAAAATACGTAGACACACACATACACACCGGTCCGGACATATACACAGTCGTTTTGGGGGTAAAGATGTTACGTACATGATATAATCATATATACCAATATATTCACATTAAATGTGTGTGTGCGTGTGTGTGTGTGAGTGAGTATACATGTTGTAATACACCTATGCGCCTTCACTCTTCTCTATAATGGAAAATCTGTCGCACATACGAGATCCTTGTCCAATCTGGAGGTGAAAGGTGGGAGTCACACAGCAGTATAAACTCCAAGCAAAAGACAGGAAGAGCTAATAATGAGATTGATAGTGATCAGAATATTTATGATAACAATGATGATGATGACGATAGTAGTGATAATGATCATGATAGTAATAATAGTGAATATGATAATAGTAGTAATGATAATAATGATAATAACAACAATAATAATAACAACAACAATAATAATAATGATAATAATAATAATATTAATAACAATAATTATTATCATTGATAATAATAAAAATAACGATATTATTATTATTATTATTATCATTATTATTATTATTATTATCAACATTGATATCAATGACAAGAATAGTAAAAAATAATGATTATAATGAATAAAATAACGTCTTCTTCATTCAGGGTAAAGCTCTTCAGTGTTGCCACTGCTCTACCAGAGGGTTCTGTCATTATTATTACCGCAGCGTTGCCAGGTACCCATTTATACACCTTGGTCGAGGGGTCTGTGGGTATATTGTATTATAAACATCTTGTCCAAGGACATAGACACTTGACGAACTCGGAATCTCCAACTGAAAAAAAAATTTGCAACAGTGCCACTACAATTAAAGAAAGAGTGAAATACACCAGACAGAAGTTAAAAAAAAAAGCAGAGGAAGTAGATGCTACATGCAGTCTGTGTCAATTTAAGTAGCATGAAAAGGGCAAATGATGTTCATCGGAGAACGTGGGAAGATCTTTGCTGGTTAACACCCACCACATCAAGTTATTCGGTCGCAGCTGGCTTTACTAGACTGTGTGGAGATGGGCGAGATGACTTTTCCCTCCCAGCATCAGTGCGTCGACACGGTTGCCGAAGAATCAAAGCCATACATTATCTACAGTCAAGAGCCTAGAAAGGTCGACTTCGAATGTCAATTGAGAATTGACACTCCTAGTCAAAGGCACATGAATATCATTTGCCTGTGACTAGGACGGTTTGTGCAATATCTTTAATCTCCTTTTCTGGATCAAAATTCTGGAATTTTCTTGATAATAGTATGAAAGAAGCCTTAAGTTTTAACACTTTTTCCTTAAAATAAAGAATTATTCAAAAACTTCTTATGCAACACAGTAAGTTACTCTTTTGTTACTTTTGATTTTCAAGATTGTTGTTGCTCCGGTTTAATCTTACTACTTCTTGTACCTCAGCGAGCCCAAGCTTCTGTGCCTCTAGTGCCCTGGTTATGACCCACCATTTCCTTCTCCTCCCCCTTTCTTGTCCATGGATGTGCATACTACTCTTTCTTTTTATTTTTTACTATCTCTAACAATTTTTTTAATGAGGGGACTGCATTCTACAAGCTCTGCTTTTTAGCAGTCCCTTCAATTTTCAGCAGTTTTGTTTCTGACTTTTCACCATAATGCTACATTTATTTGTATCTCTGTTGATATCTACCTGTGTCTTTATTACATGTTATCATGTTCATCACATTGTTGCACTGATTTCGTGGCATTATCTATATATGCTAACATTTCATTGTATTTCTGATTATTTTGTTGGAAATGAAATAAATCAGCCTGAACTTGGATTTGAACTTGAAAATCAGCGATTGCCAAAACTAATCATTGGCGATCTTTTTTTTTATGTATATGCGCAGATCAGTTGTATCACAAATCATCCTATATGATACCATATAAACATTTAGCAATAAATCCTAAAATATGAGGAGATATCACTATTTTTTCTCACTGAATCATAACCGTAGACGGTTAAGTCTAGAAACAATTTTATTATAACTGCTGTTCACATTTTTTACAATCAACAATTCTTAACATTGATTATCAGTATACGAATTTTTTACATTGGTTGTTTCTATCCCTAACTCTAATTTTAGAACTATTTTGGAGCACTAAAGCTGGGTTTTTGTTTCATCTGCAAATTTGTAAATACTGCCTTGCGGAGATATGGTTCGGACATGCTGCAGTAGTTCCGTCTTCTGCTGAGGGTTAATACTGTAATCACATGTTTTCAGTATAGTGGGTGGACAGCGGAAATTTGGCTCCCGTTTGACAGTCAGCCTCCCGCTATGCAATCAGGAGGAGAAAAAAGTATCATGTTAACATTAACCAAATTAGCGATTGTTAGATCACTTCTCTTCCCCTTTTTTCTCCGATAAGAGGATTATGTGACCAGCATAAAGATCTGTAGAAGTAGTAGACTTTGTTGTTTTTGTTACTGGTAGTGGTGGCGTTGTAGTTGTTTTTGTTGTTGTTTGTAGTGGTGTTTGAGTTGGAAGTGTCTTTATCTTGTTGCTGCTGCTATTGCTGATAATGTTATTGTTGCTGGTTGCTCTGGTTTTTTTTTCTCGAAAACCTTGGAAAACAAAGAGGCTTCTGAGGGCTAACTCCTTGGGTGTTATGCATTAGATTTTTACAGAAACGTCACGATCAACTGCTGATTTGTTTTTCCAAAGCCACACACACACACACATACACACACTTCTAAAGAAGTCACTTGGAAGAAGTTGCCAAAACAAGATGAAAGTTTAACAAAAGTCCCTCAACAGAATTATCAACCTCCGGATAGCTTATGATTTTGCCTTGGCCCTTCGGCATCCGCATGACTGCAAATTATTTTGGGTACAGAGGCCTACATTGAAGACTTATGTTTGATTTGAAAAATCATTTATATACTCAAAGAAACCACTGAATGAGGGGCAAACCTTGTGTCTTTAAAGTAAAGTGAGGCCAAGTGCTATTCTTAGCGGAGAGAGAGGGAGACAGATAGAGAGAGAAAAAGAAGAAATAGAAAAAGAAAGAGATGGAGAACGAAAGAAACTAAGCTTATTTTCTCAACCAGTACTTTATCGCTCTGTAGAAACACGCTCCGCGTGTTTCTACAGAGCGATAGCTTAAGTTCGAAGTGATGCGAGGCGATGCGAGGTGATTCGCGGTGATGCGCGGCGATGAGCGGTGAACACCTCCAAATTTTCCTCAGTAGAAACAGATCGGGTAGTGGCTTATGGGCGATGATGCGAGGTGCTCTATCGTCCAACTTATGTTTGTGTAACTACCTCATACTCACAAAGTCCTCCTTTCACTATGGACCGTTATCTGCTGCCGCATGCCTGATACCATCTGACATGATCTAAATAATCTGTCTCATTATCATTACTCAATCAAACTGTCCCTTACTGAGCGTGACAGCTATGCCAGCCAAACTACAGGCACCACAGAAAAACCTGATAGAGAGATATCTTCGTCGCGACGATGTCGCATTGTGCATGTTTGATGATTTGTATATGAACAGGCGTCACGTGCATATGAATAAGCAACCGTGCATATGAATACACGTACTTTCTATTCATACCTTTGTTTATTCGTCCCGACGATAAGCGACGATAGAGAAAGGATTCCCTTTCACTAATCGTCGCTCTTCGTCCCGACTTACTAGCTATTTTCAAAGTTCGGCTTCTATTGTGCCTTGCGTTTCTTTTGTTAAAAACGTCGCATATCGTTCCCGACGAATCATTGTTCAACCGTCGGGAGACGTTCTGACTACATGGCTTCGTTTCAATGCCGTTCGTGTTCAAGTTTATGTTTTGTTCAGCTTTACTTGTCACAGCATAAAGCCTGCTATCCGTGTGATCTAAAACGTCGCATATCGTCCCGACGAATTACCATTACTGTACAGTACCACCGAAATTCCGTCTCTGTTCCATCGTCGAGCAACGTCCAAAACGCGTGGCTACAGCTAATCCGCTGGGTGATATGATTCGCAATGCCGAGTACGATAATGAATGGGAAGTTTTGCGTTTTCACGAGAAAAAAAAAACCCTTCTAGTATAAATTTCTGCGAAAACAGGTGGCCCCCCCCCCCCCCCAAAAAAAAAAAAAAAAAAATGCGCGCACTGCAACTATTTCAGGTTATAAGCAGTCTGTAAACCGACCGAACGGCATAATTCTATTAAAATGTCGCCTTATCTTGGCTTCTTTAACAGTAAAAAAAAAACCACACGTTGAACAGTATTGGTGTATTACACATTAATGTTAACACTAAAACAAAACAAAGGGGTTATTCGTCGCTTCAAACTTACAATCAAATCACGTGTCAAAAAAAAATAATGATGATATAAAAAAGGTCCCGAATGCCGAAGAAAATATCGCTTTCCTAGATGCCGCTGCAACAAGCTGAAGTTTATAGTGTAAGAGCTATACCTATCCAATTACACAACAGTAGGCCTACATAATATCATGGCAACATATATTGAAACTTCTTTCGATCTCACACTCATAAAATCTGCGTACCACTGCGTGTGAAAATTAGAATGAACATCACGGACATATCAACTGAGAAGTTCCTCTAGATACTTCTTCCCGACTTGGCGATCATCAAACAGTAAAAGACGTGACTATTAATTTATTTGTATCGAATGTAAACTGTTTACTGTAAACGAAAAAAAAAAAAAAAACTATACGGAGTGCCTCCTCCGTTTATTGTCTTTGCCGTAACCATGGAGCTACTACGAAACCAAACAAGAAGCACGCATGGACGGCGCGTTTCATTGAACTTGATAACCACGTGTTTCGCACTTCGGCACATATTGCACTGCGCGAAACGTAGCGATTACCGTACTTGTGGCGGACATACTGACTTTGGTCAAGGAATGAAAATGGAATACATTAAGAAAAATATTATGATATTGAAATACCGACATCATGAAAATGTTTGGAAACAACGAATGATTATGGAGTATAGAAATGAAAATGCCAAACAAAGATTTTCATTCGCTCATAGGGAAGCTCTCTAGAAGTGATGAAAGCATCTCCCCTCGTGTGGCAGTATAAATTTCCCCAACAAGCTGAGGTTAGTGAGGTGTACACCAGGGCTCGACACTAACGGTGGCTAGGTGGACCGGGGCCACCAAAAACGCACGTCGGGCCACCAAAAAAGTCGGATGTTTGCCTTTACTTTTGGAAATGGACAGCGGTAACAGTCGACTCCGTATAAGATGCTAAAATAAATGTCAGATGTTGTTTTTATTTTTGGAAATGAATAACGGTAATATTCGACTCCGTACGGTACTAAAATAAATGTCGGATGTTTGCTTATATATACCAAGGATGCTTATACTTTTCGATTTGAATAACGGTAAGATTCAGCTCCGTACGGTGCTAAAATTAATGTCAGAAATTCGATTTTGCGTTCGGAAATGAATAACAGTAATATTCGACTCCGTACGGTGATTAAATAAATATCGCATGTTTGCTTTGACGTTCGGAAATGACTACTAATGATATACAACTCCGTACGATGATAAAATAAATGCCGGGTATTTGCTTGTGCGTTCGAAAGTAAATAGCAATAACATTCAGCTCTGAAAGATGTTAATGTAAGTGTCGGAAATTTGCTTTGACGTTCGGAAATGAATAACAATGATATTTAACTCCGTACGTTGATAAAATAAATGCCGGATGTTTTCTTTCAAGCTCTGGATTTGTGGAAAGATAATAATGTACGTTCATTACTTTTTTTTTTCATGATTCATTCAAGAATTTCGGGAGTCTGACAGCCATCGGATCTCGTTACGATGTGTTTGTATTGTTTACAGACAAGTATGGCAAACATAAGAGCGAGGCTTCACAGAAGATGAATTACCCTGGTGGCAATCATTGAACGACAATTTCAATTCAATGGGCAATCGTCGGGACCACTCGCGATGTTAGAAAAAATAAACACCTCAGCATCGAGCAATTTCTATTATTGAATGAGCAATCGTCGGGACGATGTGCGACGTTTCAAACTCATACCAAACGGTGATTTAAGTTGAATGGACAATCGTCGGGACGATAAGTGCGACGTTTGAACAATTATGGATTAACAAACTCGCCACGGAACGGTGATTTAAATTCAATGGTCAATCGTCGGGACGATGAGCGACGCGAAACCATCACCAAAACCTTTACAAAACGGTTAGTCAAGTTGAATACGCAGTCGTCGGGGACGATGTGCGACGTTTGAACAATCACTGAAACGCTTCGCCGATCGACAAAAGACCTCCTTAATTGATTAGTCGCGACGAAAAGAGACGACTTCGTTCCGACTCGTCGGAACCATCTTTTGTTGATATTTATAATGAGCCAAAAAAAGCGCAGTAATGAGCACATGAGGCCCAAAATTAGGATCGTCGGGGACGATTGGCGACGATCTTTTGTCTCATATCGTCGCGACGAAGATATCTCCCTAACACAGTTTTTCTGTTTCTGTTCTGTCATGATATATTAAATATATCATGACGTGCCGAATGTCGTCTTTATGTCTCATGAAAAATAGAAAAAGAAGAAAAAAACCCACATAATTCATTTTTTTAATGAACAATATTATCTACGATCAATCAGCCCTGATGCCATATTATGCAAAGTGAAAAGCATCTATTCACAAATGCGTCGAATATTGAATCTAAAGTGTTAAACAATGCATCTAATATTCGTTAAGCTTCATTGCACACACACACACACACACAAAATACAGGGCAATTAAAAGTTTATCTGAAAAAGAATGAGTAAAACTCAATAAGCACAACAGTGAACATTTTATCAAAATCGAATGAAAATTAGGGAAGTTATTAGGTTGTAAAGTTTTTTCGAAATGTTGGAAACAATTCTGATATATGTTATATGAATATGCAAATGAGTGAGCTGATGATGTCATCACCTCACAATTTTCCAATGATCGTGTACACAAAATAGAAAAAAAAATCAAGGTTTTTACTATAAGTGTATAGTATATAAGTGTAAAATATTAAACTTGAAAATAATGATCAGTCAGATATCAAACAAGACATAATGCGTTTTGAACGAGGAAAAATAAAAAAACTTGTTCAGACTTTGTTAACATATGGCCAGTTGTGAGGTCACGACATCATCAAGACACTAATTTGAATATTTACACTGACAGCTCAAGAGCTGTTTGTAATAACTAGCGAAACTTCACACATGCCAAAATGACTTTCCTAAATTCATTATTTGATTTTGATAAGATTTTCTACTCTTTTTTGGCTGGTCCTTTTTAGGTGGTCGGAATTTCCCTTCCGAATTAACCACAATTAACCACAATCATCTACGCATTAATAACAGAACTTGGTACTGCACAAAGATTACGTGTCTAACAGAACTTAAAAAAACAAAAAAACAGACAAACAAACAAACCAAAACAAAAAACAAAAAACCCAACAACAACCAGCTACGGATTGATGGAACTCATAACAATTTGTAATATATATATATATATGAGATATGAGAAAGGAAGGAGATATCGGTGCGTAGCTTTGACATCACTATTCCTCCTTTTCGGAAAAAGTTCAAGAGTTGAAAAGTTGGTGTCTGCCGGGAATCGAACCTGCGTCTTTGGCATGGAACACCAATACATATAATATGTATTTCTCTTAATGAAAGGAAGCGACGAAAAATATTTACATTCCACGTATGATTTCATATTTAATAACCGTACCATTAAATTCAGTTTTATTTGCGAGTCATATGAAATCGACTGTATCCTGTATATTCAACTAATACAAATATGGAGACACAATGTTCTTACATTGCTATCAATACCATGATTAACCAGGCACCAGAAGGGAACCACGTTGGTGCGTTGAGAGTGAAACATGTGCTGAAACATGGCGGAAATGGAAAATTATATCTAATTTAGTTTTCTTTTGATATTACCAATGAGTAACCCACTGACTCGAAAAGCTCGCAAGAGAGAAAGATGAAAAGAGTTCGAGAGAGAAAAAAAAATCGTCTAGGGGAACGGCTGTCTAGCGGAACTCATTTTTTTTGTGATTCATACTCGCAGGGGGTGCGTGCCTCGAAAAGATACTCACCAGTGGTTACGAGGTCTCCACTCCTTTGAGCGATTATAAATGCGACACAAAGTTTACAAAACTAACAAAATTTGAATGCTGTATGTATATTAAGAAAACAGTGAATGATTTTACTCCCTACTATCCTCCTCTGAAAAATTCTCTCTCTCTGTAGTCTTTTCTCAAAGAATTCTCTATGCATTCTGATTATATAATTATAACAAAGTGGATTTGCACTATATAAAATAATAGTGTTCTTATTCTAATACCCAGGGTAGTCTCTTCAGTGTTAGAACAGCAAGTTCACTTTCAGAGGGCCCTGGAAAAGATGTCGGGGTAGCAGAGTCTGACTCGATGTTTGAATACCTGTGAACCTCTGCAAGTACCCCCTCTTCGGCTGTCTCTGCGACAGGCTTGACAACTTCGTTTAAAGGGAACTGAAACTGACATCTACTTTAGTATGTGTCTTGTGTGGAATGATTTACTGGAGAAAATATAAGTAGAACACATACATGAAGTTCGAGGAAAATAGAACATTCCATTCAAAAGTTCTGAATTGTCTGATTTTCGGTTTCCTCCATAGAATGATAAGAAGACTACAACAATCTGTTATATTTTATAGTAGAACAACGATATAAAGAAAATATGAAGAGAATTTAGCATATTTTCATCTTCTAGAATATCATGAAAGAGCACTTGGCTCCCTCTTTCTGAAGTCAGTGGGAATAATATTATCATCAACATGAAGCAAGTAACAAGCGGAAGGAATGTGTACTTTTCATAAAAGGATTTGTTTTTGCTTTACTAAATCTTTAAAAAATGAATTTTAATTGAATGTTTGAATTTCCTCCAACTTCACTGATGCGATATACTGATATTCCTGCACCAAGTCGATCCACACATATATTTGATTTTAATTTCCGTTTAAATGTAGGACTGTTTTAAAAAGAATGCAGCGTCATTTTATATTTGAACCAATATCAATATAATAAGCTTGATGCTTCTATGTCGGAATGAAGTCAACCAAGGTTTGTAATGGACAGATAAGACATCAAGTCCACATAATATGAGTATAGAATTGTACTGTGTTGCAATGGACAAGATTCACGTATTGAGGAATTTGTCGATCTTTGAATATACACTGGTACATCTTGAAATCTAAGTCATATGCGTCTTGGCCCGTTAATTCTTATTATTTCATTTTAAGAAATCAGTCAATTATAGTTTTCCTGTGTTGATGGTTGAACTAGTTAGTTGTGATTGAACGAAGTTATTAAAAATGATAACATATTGTGAGTGAGCAAGTTGATTAATTGATTGATTGATTCATTCATTCATTCGTTCTTATTTTCCTTTCTAATCAATGGAGGCTACATGTACATTACAAAAGCCAAAATGATGGAACATACATTCCACTATTACACTATTATTGATTATGATAACAACTCAGTGATCCAAACGACAAACAAGAAAACAATAGGCCCTAACTCTCATTCACACACTGAAACCTAATTTTCAACTACAGTACTAGTACATTCAAGCAGTAAGACGCTTTCGATCTTTTCGTTTTCGTGTTTTTTTTTTTTTTTTTGCCTAGTCCTTCCAAATGATTATACGTTGTAGTACGAGTTCACAACAGGAATGAGGGCGCTGTTATGCTTTTATGGTAATTTTGTTTGTTTTTGTTCAAATGTGTTTTTCTTTATTCCAAGCTTCTCAATGTTAAAATACACCCATGTGAAACTATAAATCTTCACTATAATATCTTCATAATAATTACAATACTGTAGATACTGTAAAAACAATTATCAATCTCCCAATAGAATTAATGCACTGAAATGAGACCCAATTATTGTATTGTTGCAAAATAACACTAAGGCGAAGAAGCAGAGAAGCTGTTTTTTAATCTCATCACAACAGCAACAACAACAACAAAATTTGATCAAGGTTATACTCGTGTTCCTCAGGAAAAACAAAACAAAAACAAAATCCTCTTGAGCAACGATACTTAAAAATCAAAAGTACATTTCATTCGCAAATCAAAGATTATAACACACTAGTATAATTTTGTAATATCAATTGTTGAAATCGTAAAAATACTTTACTTTACTTAATGATTTATAGTCTTGTATCCAATGGGCTGTCCTGCACAGGATAGATACACACATACATGCACATACATACGCACATACTAACAGCATAAGGAATGCAAGAATCGATACCAGTACGTAGAAATATAAAATGTAACCTATTAATACCTTCGTAACTATTCCACGAAGCTCTACGCAGAGCTTGCACACCCAGAGTATGATTACTGCCATACTCTAGGCTTGCACTCTCAATGGTGGAGAGCAATGTCATGAGATTACTCTTTCTAGCATAGCGCCATCTAACGGCGCACAATAACATTTTCGTCCTATGTTTCTTCCCCCTCTTATTACAAGCGCCAAGAAAGCCTGACAAAGAACCGTAAATCGATTTTCTAGTTTCAAACAGATTCAAACACCATGGATTGATTCAAAACGTCAAAATAATAATGACTCCCAAAATCCGAAAAGTTTTTGATCTCTTTACATTCTTTGAATTTGAATGTCTGCGAGAATGTAGTTGAGATAACAAACTTCCGACGTTCGAACAAATTTCGCAATTGCATTCTTTGTAATGATGGTAGCCTTGATGGTAGCCTTGAACTAGTGGTAAAGTGACTATCATTGTTACCACTATCATTACGATTCACTGTCTGTCATCCTTCTGTGAAACAACATGGAAAGCATAATTTCACTCTGTCAGAGTGCTCCGTCCGGAGATTCTTCAAGTCGGGGGGGGGGGGGGGGCTGTGAAAACATTTGTTCTAGTCTTTCTTTCTTTTTAGTCAGTGCTCAATCTAACAGGTAGAATATTAATGTGGGTAACTGATATCCATTCGATCACAAAACTTTGTGCATTGACTTGGATTCATACGAAAAAGAAGTTGTTGTTGTTGTTGTTGTTGTTGTTGTTGTTGTTGTTGTTGTTGTTGTTGTTGTTGTTGTTCATTTTCCATCCGTGAAGATGGCTGGATAGCCCATATTCAGCTACGCTAAGCTGGTCTTCCATGGGGTCCAGTTGGATGTGGGGTGGGACCACTTCACTGGGTTAAACACCCTGCTCTTTGCGATGAATGAATGAAGCGGGATCTTTTACGTGCACGAGCTGTGACTCTCTCATACACGGGACCTCCATTTTATGTCCTATCCGAGGGATGTGTGTGTGTGTGTGTGTGTGTGTGTGTGTGTGTGTGTGTGTGTGTGTGTGTGTGTGTGTGTGTGTGTGTGTGTGTGTGTGTGTGTGTGTGTGTGTGTGAAGAATCCCTCTTGCAGCAGAAAATGAAACACTAACACTCAACTAGAAATAAGCGTCAACGCCCTCTCTTGTTTTTCAACGTAAAAGGAGCACAACATTGGACTCCGATTTTACTTCCATGTTTATTATTACAAGTAACGTAGTTTTCTTTACATCAGAACTTCAGTGGGGATGATCGCATCACAGGTAATTGCGTAAAAAGATCTCTAAAACAATTGTCTCCTGAATAGTCCATTTAAACTCATTAAGCACACATCAGAAACTCATTTCTTATGGTGTATTTCGGGTTCACTTTGCTCAGAGCAAGGGCAAAGTTTCTCACTAATTTCCTTCCACTAATTTGGTTTTTTTTTTAACATGAAATGCCCTCCTATTTCTTCCTCTCTATTTCTTTTTTTTTAGAGCTTTCTTTTTTCCTATTTTGTTTCCTCCATTTTGTTTTCTCCCGTAGTCGTTTTTGTTGTTAACTTTACGCCTGTAATTATATAATTATAACAAATATTCCTGGTAGTCTTTTTAAGTGGCCCCTCCCATTTTGTGATGGGTATCAAGTTTGTATTTGCGTTATTTCTGTGTGTGTGTGTGTATGTGTGTGTGTGTGTGTGTGTGTGTGTGTGTTTCTTTCTTTCTTTCTTTTTTTGGTCATAGACATGAACATTCTATTATTATTGCTTCTTGTGTACTATTGAAATGTATTTCCAATTTCAATCATTGATAATTTTCTTGTGTTGATTTCGAGTAACTATCGGAAAAAGGAAAATGCATGTCAAAAAAAAAAATGTCTGCAAATCAATTCCAGTGACCCTTGCGAACTGTCAGTATCACTGGTAGCGATATGATAATCACTGTTTGTTACGGTTTGCTGCCATCTGCGGTGCTATATTGCACCCACTCTGAAAGCGATTACGTCCGACACCACATGTCTGTAGCTAATTCTCCATAATACATGAACAGTGTTAGATATAAATAAGAATAATAAAGCTAGATTCATGCGATCACACAGTGAGGATCATTGTCAGAATTGGATGATTCGAGGAAATGATTTCGTTGAACTTCAAATTCAAAAAGATAAACCGAACTTAAAATAAAAGTGATAAACAGAAGGAACCAAATAGCAAAATACCCAAGGTTGTGCTTCCTCAAAACATTCTATGACAACTTGCGAAAATCACTATGCTGATTTTCATACATTGTAACTGCACTCATAATTATGATATTGGTATAATGAGTCCAAATTAAGATAATGAGAATCTGAAGGCTGGTGTTGTTGTTGTCAGGGTTCAAAATAATGAAGATGTAAGCCGCTGCAATGTGTGAAAATTGAAATACGTAAGAACTCCGAGGATACATTCAGAATGTGAGGTAATGGAGCACACTTTACATAAGCAATTAAGCCTATTTATTTGCAATTCATTGATTTCATGAAAATACCTCCGCAACAATGACCACCATGACAACAAGGATGACGTGATACGAAACTGAACGTCTCCATTTTCATTAGACTTGTGATAAAATGAAGACATGCCGTTACAGCTTATGAACACACTAGAGATTTATACTGTTATGTCCTCAAGTGATAGACAAAATGGTAAATTCTGCTGATTTGACAGTCAAAATAGAATGTCCGATCGAAAAGCCAAAAACTGGAGGTGCAAGCAGAGCCACATAGATTACACAAACTATGTTACGTAGATCGATCATTATATTGTCAAATGCTACTCACTGAGACAAAATTTGATCTACCACTGGTGCTTCTTTTTCTGAGGAAATGGATAAACCATCGTCAGCAGTTTTTTTTTTACTTGATCTTCCTGTAATTTTGTGTTAGTTTTTCGATCCAAATATAATATCACGTGAAAGTGACTTGGAAACGACAGGGATTAAGCAGAGACGATGCGGTAGTCTGGATCAACTAATCCGATGCCAGACGATGAATAATCTCGTCAATCAGGACCTTTCTACTCGCAAATTTCTCATGAGCAATACTGTCAACCGTTACAAAGAGGGAGTCGGTGCTCTTGCTACAGCACAAGAGTGCATGGATACCGCCTATACCCTTATATGCAACTCCAAAAGTTTATATTCTGGCTCCCGCGTGTAGGCATACTTGCGCAGCATAATATATACGAGAACCAAGTATTATGACGACATGGTGACCCTATAGTTGTGCTTTTTCAGATCACTGGTCCTTCATCTTTCATTGATGATTATTTCAACACATATGGAAATATAGGATATAACACACTAAGATTCAAACACTTGAATGTTTCAATTCTTATGTAGGTCAACTTTTAATCATATAACTGTCTGCTGTACCTAGAAGAGATGACACGTGGGCCAAGTTTTAACAGAGGAAGATAGCAATGAGGGACGCTCACATGATGAGGCATCGACTTAATTTATTCTGGTACAAACGGTCACAGCTTGCTCCAGAAGAGTGACCCCTTCTTCTGCGAATAGACAGGAAGAAACGCTTAAACAGGTGCAGGGGCTCACGGGGAAACGATGCTAATCTACTCGTCAACTTCAGCAAGAGTAGTAATAGATGGATGAATTGTTGTATATCCAAAGGTTATATGGCCAAGGTTAGTGTCCGATGCAAGGTGAGGGACATTGGGTGGTGACACTGATGAAATAGTGACCGGTCGTGATATAAGTGACTCACCAGTGCCTAAATTTGGATGGGGGTGGGTAAGTGTGGATGTTGAGATGGGAGAGATCAGGCGGGAAGTTAGGGAAAGGTGTTGGAATGTCTGGGTGTGTTTGTGTGTGTTGTGACTTCACGTAATGACTAAACCTTGGCTCAAGTTCGTGATGGGAATACAAGCAGGAATCAACATCCCACCGTGAGATCTAATAAGCATGTATTTGCCAGGGTGAGACGAAAATCCTCACCTCCCTGTATTTGCACAACTAGAAACTGCACCTAATCGCTAGACAGTCATGTTGTTTCGATGCTTTGCAGAATTGTAATGTATACTACAGGTTCATCACATCACACTTTCAAATAAAGACCAAAACAAACACTTCTAAAACTTTCTCCCACGCTCCCACCAAATATCAATATTTCTCAAATAATATTCCAAATCACAAACCTATTGCTATGATATACATATAGGGCCTACTTTGAATAGTGGTATCAAAACCCATGACACCCTGGAAAGCCACTCCGTGTAAAACTGAATTTTATTATCATGCTATTAACATCTCTCAATGAGCTAACCTTTTAACTCTGTTTAACGTCAAGTATCATGGTTGAGAGACGATGTTGAGGAAAAAACAGAATGTTTTTGTTGACGTTTGTTGATTTTTTTAAACAATAGATTGAAACAGCATCGAACACAACCTGTATGTCCCATTTTCTCCCTTCTTTTCTTTTTCTATTCAAAACAACAACAAACACATCCTCTAGGTCATCCTCCTTGGAAACACTGGACTCTCAAAATATATTTGTTGAATTCAAACTTGATTCGTTACTTAACCAATTAATGCATTATGATATCTGAACATCTTCGAACTTCGAAAAGTATCATTTCAACTATGTTTGGTTTTTTTTTCCCACAATGATGTTAATTTTCTTGTTCAAAAAGTCAATACTGAATTACAAAAAGTGAATAATTGGGTAAGAGCCAATAAATTATCATTGAATACCCAAAAAACGAAATATATGATTTTTAGTAATACTGTTGACACTTTGAGTACAGCTATTAGTTTTGAATGATTTTCATTTAGAACGAGTTTCACATTTTAAATTCCTTGGAATTATTGTTGACGACAAGTCAACATATTGACATATTGTTACATATTGATTATATATCCAACATAATCTCACGTAATATAGGTGTTATAAATAGAATGAAATTGTATATCCCACAAAAATCATAACTTATGTTATATTCGTCATTGATATTGCCATATCTTAATTATGGTGTTTTAGTTTGGGGCAACACTCACCAGAACCTACTGGATAGAGTGTTCCTTCTACAAAAGAAAGCTCTCCGTGTCATCAGTTATCCTTTCATACCCTCCCACTCAAATATGTTATTTGCCGCAAATAAGCTGCTAAAAATTAAAGATTTGTATTTATTTAATTTGGGGCAATTTATGTATACGTACAGCAACAACTCACTCCCCTCCATTTTCGATTCTATGTTTCAAAGAAATCAATCATTCCATGACTATCCCACTCGACGTTCCAATGAATTTCACTTACCTCTCTTACGAACGATTCTTGCTAAGAACACACTTATCTATACTGGCCCAACATATTGGAATTTTCTGAATACTGACATAAGAAATTCACCTTCTATATCTTCATTTAAAAGGAGATTAAAGTTGTTTTTATTGCAATGTTATGTTCCTACAGAAGTGAATCAGCCTGTTGGCTCATTTTAATTTTTTCCGAAGAATTTTAGATTACCAATAATGTACTCTCACATATTTTCTCGTCCCTGTTGTCCTGAGACTCTTACTGAGTAGATTCAATTCTACTTGTATTACCTCCGCATCTATTTCTCTCTATTTTTCCATATTTATGTATCCCTTCCTCGCATCCCATTATTTTTTCGATATAGTTCTGTCGAGGATCGCTAGATCTGTCTTTCCCTTCTGTCCGCTGTATTGTCTTCCTATTATGTCAGCCTTGTCTCGTTCTGTCTTGTATTTAAGCCCCCTTTCATAAGTTTTGTCGTCTCAGTCTCGTTTAATGCTCATTCGCCTGTGTATGTGTGTCTGTCCGTTACTCTGTCTTCTTATTGGGCTTCCAGACCTTTTTTTTTTAAATCTGACTTTATTCCCAATCTTTTTCCCCTTTTTGCATCAGTTCATTTTCTATTGACATTCTGTACCTGAGGGGCCCACATTCTACAAGCATTGCCTTTTTAGTGGGTCCCTCCATTTTTCGATATTTTGTGTAATGTTATATCGTCTATATCACTTCAGTCAATTTTCATTACAACATTATTTGTTACCCCAAGGTTCCACAATTATGTTCTCTTTTCAATTTTACTTTGTTTTGATTATATGTAACCTTATTCTCTGTTACCAATGAAAGTGAAATGTTTATGTTTTTTTCGAAAAATGAAATAAAGTTTGAATTGAAAAAATTGGGACAATGACTGGGACAATGAAAAAAAAACTGGGTAGAAAAACAAGTGTTTGCATGCAGCGTTTTTGCATTGGTATAGTTAAGTTTGTTGAGCAATTTTGAAACAGGGTCGAGAGTGTTATCCAGGTCAGCCTTGTAAGGAACAGTGTCTCATGAGCTCTCAGTGGCCCCTTTGCTCGTCATCCGGCCGTCGTTTCGTCTCTTTTTGTGGCTTAGGAGGAGAACATAAATTCAACAAAAAATCCCAACACCTGCTGTCAAAGAAAGAATAGACATCTAGTCATCCGGTCATCCGATCCCTTAGAGGCTGGGCCAGCTTTGGCGCGGATAACTGTGACTCAGCGAGCTGCTATATCGGTCGGAGCTGGTGGTGATAGGGGGAAAACATGTGCACATCGGCGTGTCCGAAGGCTCTGTTTCTGTCCAGGGGACATTCTAATCCCAGTTTCTCCGGTTCTACAAGACGGACGCGGATGTATTACATATCCAGCTCAGCTCAGGTGCACCAACTCTCCCTGGGCATGCTGGATTACTCTTACTCATAATCAGATAGGTCTGTTGACCGGAAGTACCACGTTTCAATCGAAACCCTCGACACACTTACATATATAGCCCACAGGGACTCAGTCAAAGTATCAAGCCATAATTACGAGTGACTATCATACCAATCTTATTGTAGTTCATGTACCTGTCACTTTTAGGCTTGTTAATGTTAAGAATGAGCGATCAGACTCAAATCGATACTTTACTACTGCATGTTAAAGCAGTGATTACATTGTGAAAGGAAAGAGATAGTCGACATTGTCGCAGCGGGAAAAAAAAATTAGATGTCTTAACCAAATATCCTTGTACAAACCTTGTCTAATTTGCATGCGTGAAAGATATCGCCGTTTCGTAAAATCACGCTAAACTTGAAGGTGTATTCCCTAGGGGGAAAAATCCACTCCAAAGTTAAAGTGGTAAGAAATACTTTGACATAAGGTCCATCCACATCTGAAATTCAGTTGTGTTCGTCTTGCAAGACAGTTTTCAGGTGTGGTTCGTCTTCGTCTGTGTATATTACATTTATCCCATACTATGACAACGTACAAAAACTAACTCGTCATGCTCTTTTAATAGTTCGAGCATCCCTCGAAGGAGTCACTGCCCAGGTAACATGCCCATATGGGTTGCATATGGGCCCAATATGGGTTTGAATATGGGTCCCACATGGGTATGCCCATATGGGACCCCTAGGATTTTGCACCCAAGATTTACATGGGACCCATATGGGCGATCCCAGATGGCCCATATGAGTTCCCGCTGGGGCCCATGTGGGTAATGTATGTGGTAAATATGTGGGCACTATGAGGGTTTTCCCATATGGGCTTTAGCTGGGAAATCATCATGAGTCCCACATGGGTATGCCCATATGGGGCCCCTAGGATTTTGCACCCAAGATTTACATGGGACCCATATGGGCAATCCCAAATGACACATATGGGTTCCTTGTGGGACCCATCTGGGCAACGTATGTGGTAAATATGTGGGCACCATGTGGGTTATCCCATATGGGCTTTTGGTGGGGTTTCATCATGGGTCCCACATGGGTTCGCCCATATGGGGCCCCTAGGATTTTGCACCCAAGATTTACATGGGACCCATATGGGCAATCCCAAATGACACATATGGGTTCCTTGTGGGATCCATCTGGGCAACGTATGTGGTAAATATGTGGGCACCATGTGGGTTATCCTATATGGGCTTTTGGTGGGGTTTCATCATGGGTCCCACATGGGTATGCCCATATGGGGCCCCTAGTATTTTCCACCCAAGATTCACATGGGACCCATATGGGCAATCCAAAATGACCCATATGGGTTCCCAATGGGACCCATCTTGGTAATGTATGTGGTAAATATGTGGGCACCATGTGGGTTCCCCATATGGGCTTTTGATGGGGTTTCACCATGGGTCCCACATGGGTATGCATATATGGGGCCCCTAGGAATTTGCACCCAAGATTTACATGGGACCCATATGGGGGATCCAAGATGGTACATATAGGTACACCGTGGGTCCCATCTGGGTAATTTGGCTAACATTTTTGCAAACGGTGAGTTTACCATAGCGTGTCTTTAACCTATGGAACAGGCCTACCTCATTATGATTAACCACAGCTTGCCCAGCGGCAGTGGTAGGAGACACTGGCACGTTGAGTTGATGGAAAACTGACACCAAACCTCTGTTATGAGCAGTCCACTTATTGTGTAGATTTTGTGTTTATTTCTTCGATGAACAGCCCTAGTAAGGTGGCACATCTTCGAAATCTACCTAAATACCATGTAAACATACTGTAAATACACTGTACATCCACCACCACCAATGAGCTACACATAGAGAAGTATTATTCCCCTCAATTCACTCTTGAATGTATGTAGTCAATAGGTCAAGTATCTTATTCTCAAAGTGAATATACAAGTACAGTGTATTTGTGCATTGTTCTAATTGAAAACTGTTGACCTGTGTCCCTCAGCTGGATATAGGCATTCATATAATATTACTTGATAAACAAGCGTAAAAGCTATAAATGGTGGGATCTGTTTAACAGCTTCTGTAAGGGGAAAAATACCCAAACTAAACATGTTGAT
This sequence comes from Diadema antillarum, assembly GCF_040938485.1. NCBI lineage: Eukaryota > Metazoa > Echinodermata > Echinoidea > Diadematoida > Diadematidae > Diadema > Diadema antillarum. Next base: position 2,072,940 of record NW_027270926.1, on the reverse strand, counting down.
TGAGTGAATGCAGCAATATGAAAAGAACAGTTCAGTAAGGTTTGAAGAAAATTGCACAATTCTGTCAAAAATTATGCACTTTTGAAATTTTGGTGTTGCTATCTAATTCTCCCTGAACCTGTGCTGCAAACCGCCTCTGTTTTTGTCCATCCTGCTATTTTATTCCACTGTTCTGATTTCTTATAAAATCTTGTGTAGACCTTAAAATGTGTGCTGCGTGAAGTCTTGCTGTGTTTTTCCATCTTTTCTCTTCGCCAGATCTGCAAGGACAGAGGGAGAAATATATTCACGAAATTACAATCTTCATATAGAATGTGTTACGCATGTTATTCATCAGAAATATTGCTAGATTCAATTATTGAGAGATACAAAATCAGTCCAAGGATAAATATAGTTGTTATACATGCAGAGCAAAGGAAATTACAACAATTACGAATTAGGATAAACGACTTAGAACATTGCATAATAAGTTACTGCTTGAGGGTGAGTAGAAAGATATCAACTTACACCTCATCTCATTACGTAGGATTTTTTTTGAATGAATCTTTTAATTCATTTGATTGTAAAACAAACACAGGAAGATCAAAGGACAAGTTTTGATTATCCATGAAATGGTAAATGACAATTAAGATTTAGGAGAAGCTATAATTTGAGTAAATTTTGAGTATAATTTGATTAAGTGAACAGAAAGACAGACACAGACAAAGGAATATGTGTACATACATAAAAAAAGGTTGCGAGTGGTCAATAAATATTTTGGACAAACGATATGAAGTTTAACCTACAATTAATTGCTATTTACTCGATATTGACTACCAGTAGGGCCTTTTGAAATTAAATCTATTTAAGCTCATAATCTGGTATGATTTATAAACCTATACATGACTTATTTCTTAGAAAGGATTTGAGACATAACAATACACTATAGCCTTTAAACCCCCCCCCAAACTATCTTACAATTGTACTTCTATCATAAGAGGGAATGCATTATGGTTATCAATTACCTCTTTAGAGAAGGAGTAATACAACTTAAACAACATAAATATATTTATAGTAGATAGAAAAAAAAATATGGCAACTAGAGCTATGATGACACAAATATCTCAGTAGGCCTATACTTGTTTTCATATGAAGAGTTTGTTTGCAAAAACCGATAAGTCCATATTTGCCAAATGGAGATATTTGCGATTAAAGGTCAAGAAAAATAAAGAGAATAATAAGAAAATTTTTGCTTATTTTGACCATAACTTCAAAAATATACCTTTATATGTAGTGAACAATATATCATTTAAAAGGTATTATTTTGTACTTTATGACAGAGATCGTACTTCAAAATCTTCAAAAATGGACTTATCGGTTTTTGCAAACAAACCCTTCATATATTTCCAAATGCCACTGCTATACTGATTACTATACTGTGAAACGTAGGCCTATATACTGTGTTTAAAGTGTTACGTACACGTTATACACATCTCTGATAATACAGGAGCATGGAAATCGCAGTTAGGCTTCACTCAGATCTCCTCCTAAATACATTTTATGCATGTCACAGTAAAACTAATTGCAATATTTCTGAAGCTAAGCCTCTTTCTCACATGCTTAGTATTTGGTAATTGCAAAATACTTGTGCTTTCCAGTTAATTGTCAAGACATACAGTCAATCTAGTAATAGAGCCAAGCTAAATATGCATATGTCTTCCACTCATTTGAGAATTGGTGTTTTCTTATGGAAACAGGGAGGTGAGTCTCCCTGCAGTGGAATGTGACCTTTGTGACTTTATTATAACCCAAACAACTGACCACAGCCTTCTGCAGAGATGCTGTGGAGTTGGGGAGGTTGAATGACCTTGCCAGCTCCTCTAAAGTACCGTACGGTGTGGGTGTGTTTAGATGGTTCAGGATTGAATACTACACAGCTGTACTACCACTACTGTGTGGGACCTGTTCATACCAATGCATTACACAGTACTGCGCATAAACTTATTCTCCACTTAGGCTTTCGTGGTGAACCCGAAAATAGCGAGTCTAGTTTTTTAATGTTTCCATTATAATACATGTATATGTAAAAACATAATTTCTGATTTGATATCATCATAATGTATACTTTACTTTAAACTATGAGTGAACTGCAATTACAATCACTGAGTACTTTCAAACTAGCAGCTCCCTTTGTTTCAATACAGCTCACAGCTAGTGTTTTCCCTCATTGCAATTATTTGTAAAATTTTGTATGCGTAAATGTTTTCTCAAATACTGTTACTGCATTTTTTTTCAATGAAGCTCAATGGTATGAAGTATTGAAATGAAAATGCAATAATGCTAGACAGGTTGAGCGGTAAACAGCATTGATTTCTATACACAGAGTACGAGATTAAACCCCAAATCAAATCTATAAAGCAATATTGACATAAGAATTAAACAAAATCATATAACACACAGCAGGCATATGACCTTTGAATACACCTCTCTATCAACATGACTTGTGTAACATTCTATGGATGATCCATTGAGGCAACATGCTCACATACCATCCCAACTTACATATTTGTTATATTGCCTATATAGCATGCCGACTTGGGATTAGCTTTTTCAATAACTTGCAATCAACATCTTTACCTGAAATACAACATGCTGACAAAAATAAGTTTATTTACTTACCTAAAATGAGGCGAAGACAGATGATCATCAAGCTCTGACTGTTCTGAAGGAGATCAATCAGTCCTAATGCCAATGCATATACTGCACTGCATAACGGGCATGAACCAGACCCTCTTTTCAAATTCTGGGTCAGTTCCATTTTCAGGTAGGGGTGTGTTATGATGAGCAGGTGGGTTAACCCAGTTCATTCCCATGTAAATCCCATCATGGGCATTTGCATATCTTACCCAGATGGTTCTACCCAGGTTGACCCCATATGAAACCCATATAAGCATTTACATCTATTCCCCAAATGGGTTTGCCCAGGTCATTCCCATATGATACCCAAATAGAAATGCTCATCTCTTACCCAGATGGGTTTGCCCAGTTCATTCCAGTATGGTACCCACATCATCTCCTACCCAAATGGGTTTGCCCAGTTCATTCCAATATTTTACCCACATAAATATGTTCATCTCATGCCCTTATGTGTTTGCCCAGTTCATTCCCATAATGTACCCAAATAGATATGTCCATCTCTAACCCAGCTGGGTTTACCAAGTTCATTCCCGTATGGCACCCACATAGATATGTTCATCTCTTACCCAGATTGGTTGCCCAGTTCATTCCAATAATATGGTATACCCTCATAGATATGTTAATCTATTACCCAGATGGCTTTGCCCAGTTCTTTCCCAAATGGTATAGCCAAAAAGATTATGTTCAGCTCTTACTCAAATGGGTTTGCCCAGTTCATTCCAACATGGTACCACATAAATATGTTTATCTCCTACCCGGATTTGTGCTCAGTTCATTCCCATATGGTACCCACTTAATTATGTTCATCTCTTGCCCAGATGGGTTGCTCAGTTCATTTTAATATGGTACCTACATAGATATGTTCATCTATTACCCAGATGGGTTTGCCTAGTTTTTTCCCATAAAGTTCCCAAAAAGATATGATCAGCTCTTACCCAGATGGGTTTGCTAACTTCATTCCCATATGGTATACCCACATAGATAGGTTCATCCGTCACCCAGATGGGTTCACCCAGTTCTTTCCCATATGGTACCCACATAGATATGATCAGCTCCTACCCAGATGGGTTTACCCAGTTCATTCTAATATGCTGCCCACAGAGATAATTATGTTCACCTCTAACCCACCTGGGTTTACCCACTTTATATCCATATGAAACCCATATGTATATTGACAGATCTCACACAGATCGGTTTGCCCAGTTGTATCCCATATGGTATGCATATGGGCATTTGTATATCTCATCCATATGGGTTTGCTCATTCCATGCCCATATGGAGCCCATATGGGCATACAGGCTACATGTATTACACAGGTGGGTTAACCCATTTACTTCCCATTTGGAGTCCATATGGGCATTTACATGTACTGCCCAGATGGTTTCCCCATTCATTTCCCATGTGAAACCCATATGTGCATTTACTTATTTTACCCAGATGGGTTTGCCCAGCTCATTCCCATATGAAACCCATATGGATATTTACATATCTCACCCAGATGGGTTTGCCCATTTATTTCACATATGTAACCCATATAGACATTTACTTATTTTACCCAGATGGGTTTCCCCAGCTTATTCCCATATGAAACTCATGTAGATGTTTACATATCTCACCCAGATGGATTTGCCCATGTATTTCTCACACGAAACCCACATGGACATTCACTTATTTTACCCAGATGGGTATGCCCAGCTCATTTCCATATGAAGCCCATATGGATATTTACATTTATTACCCAGATGGATTCACCCAGTAGATTCCCATATGGTATGCATATGGGCTTTGCATATTCTACCCAGATACCTTTGCCCAATTTATACCCACATGAAACCCATATGGGCATTTACATATCTCACCCAGATGGGTTTACCCATTTTGTTCACATGTGTAACCCATATGGACATTTACTTATTTTACCCAGATGGGTTTGCCCAGCTCATTCCCATGTGAAACCCATATGGATATTTACATTTATTACCCAGATGGATTCACCCAGTAGATTCCCATATTGTATGCATATGGGCATTGCATATTTTACCCATATAGCTTTGCCCATTTTATACCCACATGAAACCCATATGGGTATTTACATATCTCGCCCAGATGGGTTTACCCATTTTTTTCACATGTGTAACCCATATGGGCATTTAACAATCTTACCCAGATGGGTTTGCCCAGTTCATTTCCATTATGATACCCACATGGGCAGTCCCATCTAAAAACCCATATGGGTTATCCCATATGGGTCTGATGCTAAATACATATGGGATTAACCCTAACCCAGATGGCCCACGTGGCCCGGAGTATGCCCATATGGGTCCCATATGGGCATGTTACCTGGGTGTCGAGACTGTAACCACTCCTTGCCGTGATGCGCATGTACAGTAAAGGACAAAAGGTCATGCTGTCTGCGTACTGTCACGACAGATAATTATGTTCCTCGGAGAGGCTGTAATGGCTTTCATTTACTGACATTGCTTTTTATCTGTGAGCGTTTACGTCTAGGTTTCATCTAGCGTTAGTATGATTGTAATAGAATTTCTGACATTTTATAACTTCTCGTCTTATCTTTAAGTCAATATGATATATTAAAAAGGTTTGTAATCTTGTTTCCTAGAGTCAGTAGAATGTGTTTTGGCGCGTCCAATACAGTCACCATATAACACCACCGTTGTTGTTCTTTTTATTTGTGTGTGTGTGTTAGTTTTTTCAACATTGGTAATATTTGAGCTCTATGTTTAGTTTGCTTTTCTGTCTGTTTGTTAGATTGTTTGTTTGTTTGTATTTTTACAAATAAATCATCCTTTTCTCATGTGATGTGTCACCGTTCAAATCACGATGATATTCCCTTGAATAAAGGTGCTTACTTCCCCGTCGTGCTTTGCCTAAGAGGAATGATACTTGCACCGTTGTAGAGTATTGAGAACGAAACTCCTCAACGTGCTGGACCTCAGGTCAACGTAATCCAGATGAGCTTCATGAAAAAAAAACAACAACTATAGATTAGAGACGGTTTTGTCAGATATTTAACTGTTTATGGCCTATATCATGATGGCAATATCCATGTCAAAGTGCCCCCCCCCCCCCAGGAAGAGATGAGGAATTCCATCTATATCTCGATGATTATATCTATGATTCTAATAACTTATATTTTGTAGTTACCCTCAGAAAATGAAGAACTTTATAGAAAATTTGCATCTGTACAAAGCAGTCGAGAAGCAGTACTGCGTCATTCTTTTCTCTTTTTTTTTTTTGGGGGGGGGGGTTGCCCTAGGACTGGTCTCGAACAAGAGAAACGATACTGTAGCCGACTGGATTGGATCCAATATGTTCACTGTTTTATCAAGATCGGAGGAAACGTTCCGCCCATGAGATGGAATGCTGGTCTGTGTGGCATTTGTCACTTTTTAGACGGATCTGTCTACACAGTTTGGCAAAAAAGGGAGAACCTCGTGAGTCATGTTTTATTTTCGTTCCGTCTCAAGGCATCTCCCAGTTGCCACTGCTAGACGAAAAATGTTAAAAGGTCGATTTCGAAAGCACCAAATGCCTCCAATTTGCTGGGCGTCATTTCCCTATCAGGAGCTGAAGTAGCGAATTGATATCAGCAAAAGAGCAATGATCATCGTTTCTACTTCTATTACATTTTTTGTTCTTTTTGCATTTTAATGAAACATTGAATTTGAAAAAGAACCTCTTAGTCGGTACACCTGTCTTTCAAAACTACTCGTGGCCTTGAAGAAGATCACTTCTACAATAATTATGAATTCTTTAGGCCTACTTGTCGGGGTAATTCGGGACTGTTGTGACTGTTATGAGGTGGATCCTCTTCATTGCTTTTAATTCTGCGTTAACTGTCCGTTTACATTTGCTCTCATACCGACAGAGACATCAAAATGTCTGTAAAGACTAATTTGCCGGTGCTCATTATAAATGTTTCTTTCGTAAGTGAAAAGGGTAATAGAGAACACCAGCAGCCGAAGTTAATGGTCAGTTGAAGCAACTAACTGCCCGCTTACGTCAAGCGGAATTAATTTGGGTTTTGTGTGTGTGTGTGTGTGTGTACTTGTATATCTTTTTAAAGCACAGACCGTTTGCTCTTAGTGTGACTTTGATGTTCAGACATTAACCATTTGTTTTTAGTGAATACTTTTCTTGGCAGCAAAGTTGCCAATAATATGTGCTCCCATTTTAAACCTTTCTTGGCTTTCTCGTTCTCAATCTTCTTTGTTTTGTTTGTTGTTGCTTTTCTTCCTTAACTCCACCCTTTTCTCTACCGTCTCATCTATGTGCTTTCTCCCGCTGTTGCTACGTGTCTTCTCAGTAGGGGCAAGTGGCATCCCTGACTTCTTTATTTCTCTTGATACATATAAACTTATCAATGGAGGCACAGGCATACAACATGAGTGACTGTAACTGTCTTTCATGGGGGCGGGGCACCAGCTCAATCACTTAACCATAAATTCAACATGCTTTGCAATAACTCCAGAATATTACGAGGCCTAAGATTAGAAAACTTGATTCAAACAGTGCCAAAAAGAGTCATTCACCAATAAACAGAGTCTTTCAACACACAAGCTTTCGTGTTTAAAATACATTTGCCCCTTCACTTGGCAACCAAATTGCCATTCTTTGAACAAGCGTAAGTCTCAAGGTGTTAGCATACACCCCTTTATTTAAGTCCCGAGGTTATGGCAATCAAAATGGGATTTGTCGATCTCTCTTGCTCAGTATAAGCAGTTTGGTTACTATTTTCGGCACGAAAAATCTTGTCCGATCTATTCTGTCGTAAAGTAGGTCGATAAAGTGCGTTAACAATGTAAGCTTTTAGTATAGTCTATCTAAATATGGCTTGGACCAGTACGTTACTGAAGGGGTTATTCTGCTTATTGTTGGCAAATCTGGCAAGAATTACCTACATCCCACCATATTTCCGAGCGCGCCCCCACACGTTGGATCAGATAAGACGGGTGAGATTTGGTGAGGCACAAACTCTGCAGTACACACATGAACACATACCAGACCCTTTCCTGGCACTTAGTTATATATAGAAGCTAATAAAGATCATCTAACATCTTGAATGTGATTATCACAATGCTAAGTTGGTTCCTGATATGATTTCACTCCTGATATGATATGATTCTATGATATTCTAGTGTTTTTTGTTTTCATTGTGCGTCACACACTTTTTCTATTAGGGACGCCTGAATATAATTTTCATTCAGATCCTCATTAAGATTTTCGTTGTGTGGAAGATTCACATTAAAGCTGATACTATGACAATGGCAAACGTGGAGATGATACTTAATAAGTAAACTGACATGGGGTCGAACCCTTTTTTCAAAACGAGTCTTGACAAACACCGAAGTCTGCGTTGTTGTGTGTGAGGTTGTTGATTTTTTTTCTTTTCTTTTAAGGACCAGGTGAATTTTTAAAGTGATTCTCAAATTACTAAAACACCCTAAAATACCCTTCATTCTATCGCTGGACAAAAAGGAGCATCAATATTAACCCCCCCCCCAACACACACACACACACACACACACACACACACACACACGCACACACACACACATGCACACAATATAAACTACAACCGTGGGTGATTCTAAGCGATGGCTTTTATTCAAGTCACAGAAGTAACTTATAATAACTGTGTTTTCATTATAGGCTGCTGCTTGAAATATATCGCGGAAGGTCGTTTGAGGGATTTATATTTCCATGATCGGCATGACCTCACCATAATCATGGAAAAGTTTCATCACTACATAAAATATTTTCCAGAGCACAATTACGCACTGCTGACAACGGCACAAAACACATGCTGACGTCACATACGGTCTCACATACATACACGGGTTACGGTATACACAAGGAAGGAGTAAGTCACTAAAACTAAGTGATGGAATAAACAACCGTCTGTCATCTTGATCATTAATTTCGTCGTCTCCGATGTCTATCACACTGATGTACATGCAGAGGGCGAAAATTATAAACACTTGCAAGAAACAAGACAGAAATTCGACATTATCCCTTGATTTTGATTAGATTTATTTGTTCTGTGTATGGCACAGCTGTACAATTCTATCATTTTTAGCAAATTCATCAAGCATATGTTGAGCATATACATGTACCTTATGGAAGGTGTTGTTCGAAAATGTATCTTGCAGCAAGCAACTTTAATATGGAGACTTCATGCCGAAAGTAAGAGAGACCGTACGCGTACACCATTATCGGCACGATTTATACCGGGTTTTATTCACGTGCCACAGGACTTAATTTCCCTACCCGGAGCTATAGAGGGCGATAAAAAGGTGCTGCTTTAAATGTTACGTCCCTCGCGTAACTGTATTTTGGGCATCGGTGCTTCCCGAGAAGGAGACTCAATTTGACAAGTCAGGAAGTGACATGGATTCCAAAAGCACAAAAAGTAATGAGCTGCCGAAGTCATATGGGTTAGTTTGTGAACTTTCGAACCGGTGAGCAATCCCCGAAACTCATGGGACCGTCCTCAGCTGACTCGATGCTTTTCCCAAATCATTCACTCTTAAAGAGGGAATTGGCTGGTTGTTATTGTTATTTTTTTTTCTTCTTTCCTTTCTCCTTGCTGGGTACGGATAGAGAGAGACACACACGTTTTTAGTCCAGTCAAAATATGAAAAAAAGGGGGTCAACCCAAAACAAATTGCAACAGAAACCATTCCACATGCATTTAACCTGGAAGAGCTAACAAAACAACATATTATAAGTTCCCTAAAATTCGAGTGGTGGATCAATGCCTAATTTGCATAAATTCAAAATGGCCGACATAAAACCTATTTATGCTTATATCTTGGGACATAGAACCTATAGAAAGTCAGTTCTTGTGTCTAAACCTATGTTTTTTTAGGTCAAGGAGTACAATTATGACATCAGTAATAACTTAAAAGTTTTTATTTGTACATAATTTGCATAAATTTGCATATGAATACATTCAAAATGGCCGCCATAATGGCCTTTTAATATCTCCGTACATAAAACCTGTAGAAAGTAAATTTTGGCATCTATATTTATGTTTTTCACGTCAATAAACACAATCATGATGTCAGTTGTAACTCAAAAAGCATTCCTACATACATAATTTGCATATATATGCATATAATTATATGGAAAATGGCTGCCATATGGCTTGTTCATGCCCGATTATTTCATCTGTTAGTGGGTCTCTTTGTGTCTCTTATCTTCACTGCCAGGAGTAATTGCTGCAGTACCTACATTTAGGAGTAAGTCAATGAAAAATCTACATGAATATACATAAAATTTTTGCACTTTTTCCCCTCATTCTTCCCTCCCTTTCTCCTTATCGCCACTCAGTGAATGGTGACTTGTATTCCTACAATGTCGTATTACTTCTTAGGCAATCATTTCTGAGGCCATTGTCGTCGTCAAGCGCTTGCTTATGACAATGGTCTCCTGAATTTCTGTACATCAAGAATTGCCTGATTTGTCTTTGAGCAAGAGATATACTGTAACTTATGTATGCATAAATGTATGCACAGAATAGTTTATTTTCATTTTGAATTGTATCAGTGAAAAAAGGTTGAATATTTGAATTTAATCATTTATTTGCTTTAATTGTCAGATTCAATTTATACTATGCTCAATTTGTTTATTCAATTGACTTTGTACTTCATTTATGTATGAAAAAGAAATTCAGAAATAAAATCAGAATCAGATCATGTAATTATTCAAATCACTAATATGAATACACTTCCTTTTATCATGAATGTACATACAATGTTGGGCAAAGAACATTAACATTTTACAACCTTAATGATTATCTTATATACCTATATAGTTGCATGAATTTGCAAGTACTGTACCACCCATAACTTCCCAAAATAAAGCTTCTGAGCATTAATCAATGTAAACAGTATCAAACAGAACCAATTGTCACTTAACCGTACTCCAAATTAGCTTCCAAGTGTGCTCAATAGGTACACAAAAATTGAAATCTTTGGATTGTTTAAAACATCTCATATTTGCATACAATGTGAGAATTTGCCTTAATGTTTAATGCATACATGCAATATTTTTGTTTTTAAGAGGGAGAGTACATCAGTAATTCATTATGAGAATGTTTATCTATGAGTTGATAAACAAAAGTTACATGGGCTTTGTGTGGAAATTGCGGTTTTATCATATTTTGGTGCCTTGTCACTCAATGACTTTCTGAACAAGAAACCCATGAGTTCAGAGCTCACCTGAGTATCTCAAGTTTACCTTCCATGCAGTCTTGCAGACTGTTACCTAGGGAGAACACACCAAAGTTGGAAGCCTTTGGAGACCTCCAGGGCCCAGGGAGACATGACATCCGTATGTTTGTATAAAAAGTTGTATAAAAATGTGATCATGCGTGTTTCCAAAAAGGAGATCAAAACTTAAAACTGGTCCTCAATAAATTATTCCTGGCTGCGGCCTAAAGGGGACACCCCTGAATCTGCCATGAAACACTTGAAAGTACCCTCATTGGTGTAGACCCCCCCCCCCCCCTCTAAAAACATTTTAAAAAATCTGAAGATGATCCCAATTTGGTTCGGATCCGAAGGGGATCATCCCTGTATCTCTTCTCCTGCTTTAAACATTTGGGGTTTTCCCACGAGTCAATGAGGTCAGCATTGAAAAAAAAAGGTCTTTGGTCTTCTTTGCTTTAAAAATTCTGTGTCAAACTTAAGAGCCTTGTTTGCGTTGTCACTAGGGACCAGTTGTAAGTTTTGATCTTTTTGGAAACGCATGATCAAATTTTCTACGGACGTGGCAGGTGTTTTTGCCAGTGTCATGGAATAAAAACATATGGATGTCATGTCTCCCTGGGCCCTGGAGATCTCTAAAGGCTTCCAACTTTGATGTGTTCTGCCTAGTAATAGTCTGCAAGACTGCATGGAAGGTAAACTTGAGATACTCAGGTGAGCTCTGAACCCATGGGTCTCTTGTTCAGAAAGTCATTGAGTGACCAAGGCAACAAAATATGACCAAATAATCAGTTACTACATTATATACGAAACTCATGTAACTTTTGTATGTAGACTCATAGATAAACATGCTCATAATGAATTGATGTACCCTCCTCCTTGCAAAAAAAAAAAGAAAAGAGAAAGTATTTTGTAGTTACAAAATATGCATTATACAATTCAAAGATTTCAATTTTTCTGTACCTATTGGGCACACTTGGAAGCTAAACTGAAGTTAAAGTTAAATGAAAATCGGTTCTGTTCAATGCTGTTTACATTGATTATTGTCCAGAGGCTTTGTTTGAGGAAATCATGGGTGGTATGTAGAGTAGGATTAAAACTACTTGTAAATTCATGGAAATTCATGCAACTAGGTGTAAGGATGTTCATTAAAATGGTGAAATGTAAATTTTCTTTGTGCAGGCTTCATGTATATGTATATCCTAAAAATAGAAATGTATTCATATTAGTGATTTGAATAATTATATTTATATGTATATTTATGCAGATTTTCATTGACTTACTATTGAATGTAGGTACTGCAGCAATTTCCTGGCAGTGAAGATAAGAGACACAAAGGGAACCACTTACGGATGAAATAATCAGAGATAGGGGCATGTACAAGCCATTTGGCAGCCATTTTGCATATGATTATATGCATATATGCAAATTATGTATGTAGGAATGCTTTTTTAGTTACAACTGACATCATGATTGTGTTTATTGACGTGTTTATTGACATGAAAAACATATATATAGATGCCAAAATTTACTTTCTACAGGTTTTATGTACGGAGATATTAAAAGGCCATTATGGCGGCCATTTTGAATGCATTTATATGCAAATTTATGCAAATTATGTACAAATAAAAACTTTTAAGTTATTACTGATGTCATAATTGTACTCCTTGACATAAAACGCATAGGTTTAGACACAAGAGCTGACTTTCTATGGGTTCTATGTCCCAAGATATAAGCATAACTAGGTTTTATGGCGGCCATTTTGAATTTATGCAAATTAGGCACTGATCCACCACTCGAATTTTAGGGAACTTTTAATATGTTGTTTTGATAGCTCTTCCAGGTTAAATGCAAGTGGAATGGTTTCTGTTGCAATTAGTTTTGGGTCATTCCATATTTTGACTGGACTATTTTCCCTGGGTTCAATATCTAAACTGTCTGGGAATGAAAGACAAATCATTTCAGCCTATACACACACAAAAAAAACTCAGAAAATCTAACTTTCATCAACAGAAATAATCAAATAGAAGATAATGACTATACTGTTTTAACATGATGTGTGTGTACCCACATGTGTTTCAGCGTTTAAGCAATTTCAAAATTTTGTTTTGTTTATAGCCCATAGTATGTTTTGTGTTGGACGCTGATTATGAATGCCTTCAGACGTTTGGGCGACCACGATGCTAATTAATGTGCAAGGTACCGCCCCGAAACTTTCGCGCTCTTCTTTGCCTCACCATTATTATCAGCTTTCATAAATTTATTCTGAATTTAGTTGTTAACAACGTTCTATTGTAGGTCAGCATGATTGAAGGTATTCAAAGTGACAGTCCCATGCCTTGCACGATTTGCCAGTCTGTCTTTGTGTGCCGAATATTGTGTACACCGGTAGTTTGCTTTAAAAATATAGTGTATTGAATAGAGATATACTTCTCACTTTAGTGTTATATTTGAGATTCTAGTTAACGCGAAGATCAGTTTGCTGTATTTGTTAACGTTAATATACAAATGAGTTTTGCAGCCATGGAGAACAATATTGCCATGAAGAAGAAAAATTCATTGCGAAAGGAAACAGAAACGTTTGCCGTCTTGTAGTTCTCCTTTACTATAATGCATGTTTTGCTTCTGGTCCAAATCACTGCCGTTGTAGTGATTCTCCGTTTGGTGAATAAGAGGTTTCTAGGACCACTGCCCCCTGAACAGTTACCATCTGGACAACTACTCCTAAAACAACTGTTATACTCCCAGGAAAACTATGGTCATGACAACTAGCCCCAGGACAACTAACACTATCTCAGACATTGAATAAGGGCTACAGAATCATGTTCAAGAGGGAGCAGAGAAACCGATTGGGAAGGATCTGGAGAGGGTTCCCATTCTCAAAATAAAGGATTTTTTATAGATGAGCTGAAACCGTGATTTAGCGCATTGTAGACAAGAATTATGAATTAAACATCAGGTTTATAAATCATTATTAAACTGGATCAGTGGATCCAGATTCAGAGTCAGGGGAACAATAATAATCATATAAGATAATTGTTCTTCGGGGTAATTGTCCTGGGATGTAATTGCCCTGTGTGTAGACTAATGTCCGGGGGTTTGAATTATTGTCCAAGAGGGTAGCTGCACGTCCAGGGGATAGTTTGTCCGGATGCGAAAATTGAAAATTTGATACACCTCGTGTTTTACTTAAAAATTATTCGAATTACTAAGAGATTTAGTGGAGTTGTATCGTCGATCTTATCTGTATTTGTGCAAATGTTATATTACTTGTGTCAAGTATGTTGGACATCACGCATATTTAATGATAATTATTGACCAGGTGAATAAGAAATATTATCAGCACAAGATACAAGGAACAAGGCCACTTTTTCGTTCTACATGAAGCGTGAAGAGGGAAGGTGCATTTTTTCCCTTTCGCTTCAGGGGAAAGTGATTTCTGAGTTGCCGTGCCGACAACATTTGGACAGGCTTCTGCTGGCAAGTTGAGAGCTAGTGTGGTAATACGTGTGAAACGTGTCTTTTTGCCTTCTCGTCACTCAAAGAAGAGCGAGTCCCGAGCCAAAAATAGGTGTGATCTTGGCATTGACATTGTTTACATAGAACAACTGGACTATGCTGCATCAGTCCGCATAGCGCAGGTGTCAATGTGCTGGAGTAGAGAAGACTGAATACCGTCAATCGATGAGGCTATCAGGTGTCTCTCATGTTAACTTGCGGTTACCCGCCCGACTTTATGTCATGTTATTTATGTGCAGTCTCGTTAAAACCTTAGAACCTCCCCCCCCCCCCAGCAACGAGCCTTGTACGTCCTTGTTGCTGTTAACATTCTTGTGTAATTGGCCTGATTTTTTTTAGAGCAGCTGTCACTGGCATATTTGTCAAGTGCAAGTTTCAAAGAAGCTTAAAATACCGAACAAAGCTCAGTCAGATTATCTGTAAGATTAACGAGACTGGAGATCGACAATAATTTCCTGTAAATCAACTACCTGTTATCACAACACAACAGTCCAATGTATCGGTGTCATTCAAAAAGAAAAAGAAAAAGAACCGCTTTGTCATTACGCTAATCAAAAAGTGAATAATTGAAACAATCACCTAAACTTTGCTTGGTTTGTTTATTTCAGCAGAATCACAATCATGGCACCTTTTACAAGTTATCTATTACGGCACAATTCATACTTTCTTTCAAAGAGCAAAAATGAATCATTTTGTCTTCAAATCTTATTCTGTGGAAATCTAGACTTGAGAATTAATTTCGTCATATCGCATATTAAAAGTCAACTGTGTTTTCAGTTCCTATTCATCCCGTTGAATATGTAGTGTACCTATCCTAAAATTTGTCTGGCACGTAGAAAAAGGGGGAAATGTTGCCATGTGATATAAAGGATTCTGTTAATTTTCCTAGTGCTACCTAGTTCCCGAACTGTGTATACAGGGAAGTCATTTTCACATAACATCACAAGCATGCGATGGGATTTCCTAAAGTCAACATGTACGTTTTTGATAAATTTTTCTTCCCGCTTAAGCAGGTTCCTTTTCCCTAAGCAAGTGTTGTCAAATAAAGTATGCCACTATACTGCATGATTAGTAGGCCTCTATAGAATCCGTAGAAGTTTTATTAAGTTATCAAGAAAATGAATTTAAGTTTTGACGTCAATAGTCATGATCACGACACATTAAATATGGAAATGTGAGGCTTCTTTGTGGACTTTTTTTAGGGATTACCTACGCGACCCTGCAAAAATTATGACACATGCGCTCTTTAAATAATTAACTTCCCAACTAAAGTGTTAGCCGGATCCCTTGCAGCCGTGGTGTCAAGGTAAGACAATGTCCTGCAAGCCTCGATGGCTATATCCCCGGCGGCGCAAGTTGTAAGGTAGTCTAAGCACCTCTTGTAGGGTTCCACCGGCTCCGACTGGTCTGTAATAGTGTATAGGTCCAGGACCAATGGGGCTCTGATTCGGCACATGTGGTAAAAGTCCGGAGGTTGGTCCACCTGCACGAGGCAGTGGTTGCTGGCCCACGGTTGAACCTGTCGAGGCCGTGGGTGGCTCTAGGTGAGTCATCTTGTACTCGCACAGCGCTGACACAGTGCTACCCCATTCCCAGGGGTCTTCTGGTTCCCACCTGGGCCCCCGCCTCCGCATATCCACAGAAAAGAGAACTGCTCCTTCGAGGAAGTCCAGTTGCTCGACTAAATCCAAAATGCCAAGTTCTCCACTCATCCACACCGGACCGTGGTTGAGCAGAAGGGGCTGGTACAAGCCGGTCCAAACCGGTCTTGGGTCGCTGGAGAAGCGGCTTACCCAATCGAAGAGAAACTCGTTTTCCCTAAAATCGTTGATAGTCACAAGACCAGCACCAGGCTGTGTGCGATTGCACTCGGCGTCTGCAACCGCTTGGAAGCCTTCTGGTGGTGGGGGTCCGGTCGAAGTTTTCGGGATGATCCTGTATCATAGGAAACGCACCAGAAAACATTGTTTAGTGTCAGCTGTATAGATCCCATGTTCATCACAGGAGCAGGGAAATTATGGTTAGCACCTTGGTTATTTGTGTTTTGATCAATACATCAAGACACATGTACATACAATCACAACAATCTATATTTATCTGCATTACAGGTGCGCTGACGACAGGAGGGATGAACATTTAGAATTTAGTGTGCACTTTTCTAAAATGAAAGCGCGATAATTCGAGATAACATAAACAGTTCAAAGGTTTATATTGATGTAAAATTTTACTGGATCGGAATAACTCATGGAATTCTAAAGAAATAACAATTCTCAGAAAATTAGTCATATCTTTGTGTATTTTTAAAGTATTTTTTCCTGGATCTTTTTTTTTTTAATCAGGAATATTTGGTAACAGAGGACACACGTTCCTGGGTGTGTAAGATCCACTCAAATCAAGTCACAAGGGAACGTAATCCGCACACGTGCACACACACACACACACACACATACACACATACACCAGTTACTGTATTTTGACTAAAACTTGAAGCAAAAGAAGACAAAACATAACGAAAAACATGAAAGTTCCACGTCAATCGGCGACGCGATCTTTAAGGCAGGTTTGGAATCAGAAACATTGCGGTTGAGCCGGGCGATATTTCTGACTGTCGTGATGGGTGACAAGGATCAAGAATGATTAGGACATCCGCTGACTTCTTCTAGCAGTGTCTAGTCGGTCTCGAGATACGGGGAAAGTGAAAATCATTACAACTCCAAGACTGACGACTTCAGTCTGTTGAACCCATGTGATTATGTCATGTGAGTTATGGGCCATAATTGTGAAGGCACTGTTGTAATGCGGGTGATGTTTGTTATTCAAAAGGTTAGCTAATCCGAAAATAAAGCAAGGCTGTTTATTTCGAAACACACAAATTGCTAATACCTAGAATAGATGTTTGTTAATGCAAAAATGAAAAATGTAAATGAAAAAAAAAAACAGGTCCGAAGATTTGTGGCGTTGTTACGAAGGTTCGTTAATCAGAAAATTAAAAGGTGTGAACTAGCGAACCTTCGGAATGACGAACTTATTTCGCTCTTCGGATTAACGAACCTTCTGAGGAATAAACCTTATTTCATTTTCGGACTAACCAACCTTACCCTCGGAATAACGAACTGTAACCATCGTACATCCACTAAACGTTGATGTGCAACTTAGAAAACATACACAAGCTCAAGATTTTAACAAATTACAGCAAAGGGTGGTTTTAAAAAGTTTGTAAGACATCTTTGAAATATGTCTCATGTTATCATTTGAAATACAGAATCAAGTTGCGAAGATTCTAATTAATTGTTCATAGCTCAAATGCCCAGCTAATTGGTAAGCTTCTGAACACTATATTCAACGCGCTAGTCCATCTTTCGTTAGCATATCTATTCAGTAAACTCGTATCCCGAGATATGAAGGTTTAATGACTCAGCATTTTCCTTGGATTATATTCCAGAACATCTCCTTCTATTCTGGGAGTCACAGAGGGGCCATCTCCCTGGGAAGACGCTCTGAAGCTCTATTCCTTAAATTCGGTGTCTACGAGTCTAATTCCCTCATAAAGCTTAAATATCACGAATATTCAATAACAGGTATTGTATAGAAAGATATGGAATCTCAACAATCGTTATATTGGTTAATGTGTTTGTTTGTTTGTTTGTGCATCTATTTGTGTTTATTGCTGTTGTTTTGAGGTTGAGCTGTGCTGGGTGATACAATAGAACATTTTGTAACAGGAATGAAATAAGAAACAAAGAATTGAGTGGGGTGGGCAATGATGTGCTTGGATGCCTGTTTTGAAGGACAATGTGATGACGATCTTATGGCACCAAATGTCCAGCCCAATGACGTCGTTATGACGTGATTGGGCTGACTCATGAGGGACAGCTGAAGCCACAGGTCAGTTCCTTAAAATGTGCTGCTGTGGATGACAGAATATTATGAACAATTTGTGACAGGAATATAACAATAAAAAACAAAACAAAACAAAACAAAGAATTGAGTAGAGTAGTCAATGATATTTTGATGCCTGCATTGAAGGACAATCTGATAGCGATCTTATGGCATTAATTAATGTCCAGTCCCATGACATCGTAATGACGTGATTCTGACCGACTCATAAGCAACAACTGATACCATAGCCAACATAGATAATATCAAAACACACTATACGCTATCTCCATTTTATATAAACCTGGTCCCTGTTTCATAAAACTTGTCATCAATAACAAGTTACAAAATTGTTATATACTACTGAAATCCTTGCATCTGATTGGCTTAGAGCTTGTCATAGAAATGCGACACTTGCTACTGATAACAAGCTTTATGAAACGGGACCGAGATCGTTAAGTCTACGTTATGCTTGACTTTAACACTTTTTAATGTCAGTTCTTTCATACCAAATCCTAATTATGTTATCATTCGTTTATGACTTTATCCGTTAACTGTCGTTGGTAAGTTGATTTCGTCTTTTTTTTAATCAATGAAATGATTCAACATTCATACCAAAAAGCTATTTAAAGATGGCATGATGCCCGATCAATAATTTCTATAAAATTTAGCATTCATGACTTGGCAAATATACTCCTTTTCGTGTTGAAGTTGGTGATAAGGGCCATACTGATTTTGTATACAACATATTTATTTCAACATATACACATACACGCACACATCAAGGACGTGCTACCTCGTTGAGTGGTTCAATGTTCACAGTCGTTTTGTTTTGTTTTGCTTTTGCTTTTGCTTTTAGCGAAATTCGACGAGGTCGAAATTTGTAAAGGTATCATATTTGAAAGGATCCTACAATTATTTCTGCATGTACATGAAAGGTGCAGATGCATTAAATAGTTTTTTTGTGAAGTATGTTACTACACAATTGTTTGGACTCTACAGGAATTGTAAAATAACCTATAGGTCTGCTTTTGAATTACATGCATGTTTTTTTTTTTATACAAAAACATACGGGTGCAACACTTCTCCAATCTATACCCTCCTTTTTTCATGGAAGCAACGTCCCTAAAAATTATGGGGAAGGTGTGTTTTCCCTTAAAACGATTACATGGACAAAGAACTTCCATTTTACTAACATTAAAGTTTTTGCAGCTATGGATTAGTTCAAATTCCGTTTGACATTGAATGGGTGCTATTTCGGGCAATCTGACTGAAATAGGAAGTTGATACTTTGGTACATCATAACAACTTGATAACTGACTCATATGCCAGGTTCCTATTGACATTCAAGATTACGTAAGACTAAAAAAAAATGTCATACAGGTCATTCGCAAGGATATATCAGTGTTAGTCTGAAGAATTTCAAGGCAGATCAATTTCATCAAAAAGAAAGCACGACAACAATGCTTACAACACGACTACATCTCAATTCTATATATAGAAGTAATGAATGCTACACGTCTTGAATAATCCGGTACAAGAAACGATAGAGTAACTTTCTATTAGCATCAAATCAAATCAAATCAAATCAAATCAAATCAAATCAAATCAAATCAAATCAAATCAAATCAAAAAACACCTTTCTATTGACTCATTCTATTGCTTTTTTTCCCTATCAAAATTTCAAGTGGGCTTACTATGCCTTCATGCACGACAACAGTGATATGAAGTTATATGGTGCATGGGACAGAGATATTAAGATATACACGATAAACAGCCTTTTGGGGGATGACTGTTCATTTCCTGATAGACATCTCCAATGCGTCACCGTGCGTCCAGTCATCGTCTGTGATAATGAGTTGTGGCAATCACCTCTTAATTCTCATCTTAGACAACCCACATCTCCGTTCTGTGGTCAATTAGTGATCAAAATGTGACTATGTGCCATACTTACCAGTAGCAGCTACCCCTTTCTTCGGTGGCAAAGCGTGGACATCTTGATGCTGCGCTGACTACAACACTAAGAATAAGGCAGACTGCTGTTAAACGAATTCCATGGATATTCCTTTTCTCCGTCATTGCTTTGCTTTACCAGCGCCCTGATCCAATTCACTCTAGCTTTAGCTGTAAATATAGATTCTCTCTCCTAAATGAATTATCAAAAGTAAGGCAGTCAGTTCGAACAATTTTTTTTTCTGTTCAAACCAAGCTGATGATGTTTGATATCACGTTTTTCCGAGCCTCCTTTAACTTACACCTCCCAACACTCAAGACAAATGTAATGTAAAGAATATCTTAACTTTTCGGAGGTTACAAGAAGGGTGCAAAAGCTCTGATACGTGCGGTTTTGGAAAGAAATGACTGTTAAATCTGACCAAATCATAAATGTAGCCGATGCAGGCAAAAAAGGGGGGATTCCAAATAAACGCACCAGGCATATAGACATCATAAACACAGCATGTAAATGGACTAAAGATAGTCCTGACTTAATCCTACGATTATCCATGATTACGACATGTCAATCAAATGTGCGACCAGAGAATTCTCTTTCCTCCGGGGAATGCAAACCTATGTGACCACCAACAGCAGAATAACATGAGCAGTTACACAGACAATGCACGAAATATTTATGAAAGACACTCTAAAATGATGAACACAAATATATCCTACATACCGGCCCCACCTCAATGGCATTATAAACTTTCGAAAGCAATTGGTATTTCATTGCATATATAGTTTGCGTTCAACCAGTAACTGTTATCTACACAGCCACCGCAACATTATGAATGCTAATCCAAGTTAAACCGATGAAAAACAGACGGTGATAATGTTGCGCTACGGCTGAACTACGAGGGTCTAAATTAAGGTCGGTGGTGATAGCAACGTAAGCCCCTGAAGTTGTTCCTGGCAAGGAAATTCCTTTCATCGCGGATTTCAAACTGATCTCCCGAAGTTTACTTTTCTTAGATAGAACCATTGGCTTGGCTTTAAAATGTGGTAACATGGGGAACATCAGACATACTTGCTCATGATACTGACTGGATTGATGAAATGAGATAATAGATTATTCCTTCGAACATTTAAAAATTCACGTCCCTTAAAACAGTCGTTCCTCAGCTAACAAATTTGAAATTTGTAGATATACAGAAAATGTGAAGAAAATTCAACATGCTTTCACTTTTCTAGTGTCATGAAAGAGCTCTTGACTAACCGTTTTCAGAAAGCAGGGGAAATTATTACTACCCTTAACATATGTCGGTAGCAAGTTGATAGAATTCGTCATTTTCATTTTTTTTTTTTGTGGAGATCTCTTTATATTTTTGGTATTCATGTCCACACATGACGTCATGAGCTCTAATGGTCTCCTCATCCAGATATTACAACACCAAAACTTTAAAAATTGATTTGCATCGATTGTCCGATTTTCCTCAAACTTTTACTGATGTGTTCTACTAATGTTGCTGCTTTCACTCAATCTACATTGCTCTTTGGGTTTTAGTTTCCTTTAAAGATGATTTATTGCCTTGATTCCAATTACGTAAAACAATACATCATAATCGACAGTATAAAAAAGAACCTTTAGATTTTTCTGAGAAAACAAAATAGATATTATCTGAACTTCTTAAATGCCTCTCCACACGGAAATGGTTCAGCTTGTAAAGAAAAAATTCGTGGTCGATCGTGTTGAAAGCCTCGGAGAAGTCCAAAAGAGTATCCATGTTGTTCTCATGGTTATCCATGACAGAAGCATTTTTTTTTTTAATGAAATAATATATTGCATGTCAGTTTGAATGAATTTTACAAAAACCAATTATGTTTTAAGAAAAATATTTGCTTTGTTTTTTGGATGAAATTTATTGTTCTTACATATATTTTCCAATATCTTTAACAATTATCTAATTAAAGATTATATGCCTATGATTTGAAAAAAAAAAGAAAAATCTTCTTTTTTGAACAACGGCATAGCCTGACCATTTTCATTTTTGAAGGTACAGTGCCAGTATTGACTAAAGGATAAGTTCATTGAAAGCAAGCTTTCAATGAATATTATTCGAAATATTATTAAAACCAACACTACTTTTATTTTCATGTTGTTTTATTGAATTCAATACTTCCTGTTTATTCGTGGGGGTCAAAAATACAAAATCAGGGATGAGATTATGCAGTTCTGTCAGTTGTCATTTTCTTCACATGCTTACACTGACAGTTTCACCGCAGCACTGTATGACACCTGCTCTTCTGATTCTAAAAGTCACGATAATCATAAAACCTGGCACAGGTTTCAAACGACGATAAGTAGGCCTGTATGTATGTGAACTTGCCAGCTGTAACAACGATCGTGGGGGGGGGGGGGTTTCATCAACGTTTGTAGGCGCTGAAAACTTGAATCACCATAGTAACAGTCAGTGACCAGAGCATCTCAGCCAATCAAAACCAAGGATTTTGCTGAAATTGGTCAGCGCCGACAACGACAAGCGTTGATGAAACACCCCCGGGTCATCAGAAGTACTCTTTGGCAAGGACGCCCAGAATGCACCAAAATCAGAATTGAATACTGCAAGGGATTATTCACTGGATTATGTGATTCAGAACTATGCACATTGGCTCACAAAATTGACAGAGCACAGAATTGTTGTGGGGGGGGGGTTTCACACGAACTCACGATCTCAATTCAATCTTTTTTCAGGGCTACATTCCAGTTGGGCAGAAACTGCATCAAAACTGAATCTCAAGCGTTTTTCAGCACTTTCGAACATCCATCATCCATCGTATATTTTGAAAAACAATAGACTGAACTTTAATTGTGAGCTTTTAGGCGATTATGCTTCCTGTTATGTTTATCTAGTATGATTTGTATATGAAAGAAAAACTTATATATGGGTCATATTTGCAATTTAACGTGTGAAATACTTTCTCTTTTTCCTGAAAGGAGAAAATAAAAAAATATAAAAAAGAGGTTACGCGTTGTGAAGCTTTGGCTCATGAGTACAACCCGTTCGCAACACATGAATATACACATTCACACAAACAAACACACGGACAACTAAGCGGGAAGACGACAGCAACAACAGCTTTGCTAACCTATCTTTCTCTAAAATAAACAAGAAAAACATATGCCGGATGCTATAGAAAATGTTCTCGCCTTGGCTACAAGGTGACCATCCGTCAGCTGCTCCTACCGTCGCTGACACAGCGACTGCTGTCTCCGGCCTCGAGAGGACGAAAAGAGTCATCCTATAAGAGCGGGAAAAGGGGTCGTCTGATCATGGACCTACGTAGATCCATCGTCTGATTTCCCTTCAGGATTTAATGTACACGTGACATGGCGGTGCCTGGAGACCCGTCGAAGATAAGAAGATAAGAATCGCTAAGCAGATTTCAGAGATGAAGACTATCTATTCCTTCTTTTATTTTTTGCCATAATGTATACATTTCTTTATTGATTATGTTTTTATTAAGGACTCCATATATGAAAATCTTGACATGATGACGTCAGACGAAACGGACAGAAAGAATACACTCAGTAGTCCACTCTTACCTTACATGCAGAGTGCTAGATAATCACTTTTATTGCTTGAACATGTACACTTGCACGATGGTTTGAGCTGGTCACAAGTCTTAGAAATGAAGAAATAGTGGATGCTGGACAAACTGATTCTTGTACGATAAACGAAATATTTTGATTTACTCTCCGAACTTCCCTCGCTTCCCAACGGCAGTACTAGCTAAAAGTCTTGCCTTGTCTTGCCGAAGATCAATAGGTGGATTATCACGTACATCACTTGTACTTGAAGTCTTAATGATTATCGAAGATGGATTTTCTCCGAGAAACAGTGACTTGTAAATACTTATCACTACTTATGAAGTAAAGTTTTTATAACATTGCTTATGAAGTAAAGTTTTTATAACATTAAGCCCTGTTATAATCAGAAATGAACATCCATATGAGGGTTCTTTCAAAAAGAAACCATCATTCCAGAAGCAATAATCCGTGCTTCACATGAGAAGAACGGTCTTACTCCAAAGCTGATATGAATGTCTGCTTGCATGAGTAGGCCTTTAGAGCCCCAAATATCAGGTTAAGATCTCGGGACCGCAAAAACCTGTTCTCACCCAGGCGCCTCTCATAGGGGATGAGTCAACGGCAATATGTCGCACCGGAATGCTCTCTTCGCAACTCCCCTCAGCAGCTGGCTCTTGTAAATAATAGGCGGATGCCTGGTTGTCCACCCACGGTAGGAAATACATTCTAGCTGTCAGCCATTGTGATATCTGTTTTATTAAAAAAAAAGCATATCACAGAAAAAGGAAACGGAATGTCTCCTGGGCAGCATGGTCAAACTATTGTGTTGTTATTGTTTTCTGCGTTGTGATGTACTATGACAGCATGACGTATAGATGTCAGAAGATCAATAAAGATAATACGTCACAAGAATCAGCAGCATTCGGAAACACAATGCACAGTTTATTGTGAAACTTCCCCACAGACCCAGTGATTGGTCCAAAGGGGAAAAATACAAACAACAACAAATAATGTAACAACAACAACAACAAAGAAACAACAAAAATCTATATACATTTATGATTTTATGATCTGGCTTCGTGTACTCGAATCTCGGTCCTTTTTCTTTTCGGTGAAAACGAGTAGGCACACCTACGTTATTCACCCATCGTAACCTCTCAATTGAAAGTACATGTAAAACCGTAAACCGAAAACCGTAATTCCCAAAGGTCTTGTTAGTACTCTCATTCCTGTCCAGATGTGAAACGGCAGTTTAAAAAAAAATATTTAAAAATTCTGATCTCATCTTTGTATATCTCTCTCTTTGGTCCACTACATTATGGTATCAGTATACATAATGATAAGAAATTTCTTGTTTAAGACACGAACAGGAAATCTGATCATCCAAAAGAAATAAATTTGAACTGAATTTCAAGTTTGATGCTAGTGGTAGAAAAATGATAGGAGTTTGGACATTAGCACCTCAGCTATTTCAAGAAAAGTACGTTATTAAAGGAAACCAAAGCCTCAAAATCAGCATCCATTGAATGAGAGTAGCAATATTTGTAAAACAGCTCATTGAATGTTTGAGGAAAATAGGACAATCATTTCAAAAGTTAGGATCTTTTTCTTATAGTTTCGGTTCCGTCATCGCTTGGCAAGAAGACTACTATAGAGTTCATGACTTGCAGTTGTTGTTGTTTTGATTCATTGGCTTATCATTCATGGATGAATACTTTGAGAGTGCACTTGAACGTGCAGATAGGTAGCCTTAACAGCGAACGACAGATATTTGTGATGGCGAAGTATTCCCGTTTTATCTCAAGTTCAATCAGGAATAACAGTCTGTCGCTAAATTTGTTCTCGAAGACAACCGCCTTGGTGGGAATTAACAGCGCTAATTTGTTAACCTTAATATAAACATGTTCTTTTAGGATAGCTTTAATTAAATCTGTCGAACCTCATGACCGGGTGTCAAAGGTTGTTACGTAACATACGAGATGTAGCATGAGTTCCCGTGACCGCACTTAACCTCGACCCCTCCCTCACATGTGACAGACTTAAGGAACAGCAGTGACGAGGAGGCATATATTAACGTGTGGCCGAAACGCATGCCACCACTATAGGGTTTCAACCTGAATTACGGTCACAGCAATAGGTACATACTTTAAGGAGACTCATAAAATTACGTGAATCGAGCAAATGCAGCAATATTATTTGAGGAAATGCAGCAATATTATCAGGACACATCAGTGAGAGTTTGAGGAAAATCAGATATTCCGTTGAAAAGTTAGGAATTATAAAGTTTTGTTGCCGCCATCGCTGGATGAGAAGATTACAATATTTTGTGACGTCACGCATTGATAAAGATATCAATAAAACATAAAGAAAAGTCACGAATTTTCAATCTTCAATCTAACGCAACGAAAAAGCACTTGACTCACTCTTTCAGAAAGCAGGGGGAAATGTAACATTTCACATATAGGCAGTAGAAAGTCGTTGGAATGTACACTTTTAACCAAGTTATGTAGAATTCTCTTTACATTTTGGTTATAAATTATCGTGTCTATTCGTGTCGTCACGAATTAACGTACTGTAGTCTTCTCTTCCAGCATCACCAAAATTGTAAGCATTGATAACTTTCGAATAAATAACTCGATTTTCCTCAAACTTTGGCACTGTGTTCATTAATATTGCTATCTATTCACTTAATCCACATAATTCATATTTCGGTTTCATTCTCCTATAAAATGTCGACCTTAAACTCTTTGAATTTCATTGTGGTTTCCACACTCACAGAAACATTCGCTTTGATAAATGCACCTGAACATCTGAATTACTATAATTAAGTGTAGGACTCTGTGATTATTTGATGTTATTCGAAGGTAATATTCAACTTGCCGTATGGGTTGAGTCTGATGAATCTGACAAGCGACCGAGATAAAAAGAAAATCATTTGATCTTCCATTTAGTCTTCATTCATACTTTTTTTTTATCAGTGTGGTACAAAAAGCGTCCATGTACCTACAGTAAGTTCCTTCGACTTTATATAGATCACAATGTTTCTAATTTTGTTTATCACAGAGGAACTGAAAATAAACCTTGATTCGTCGAGGGTTGCCATGGTGTTCAAAGTGAAAGTGAAATCAAAAGGTAGCAAGGGATAGTTTCCCTTGCCTTGTACCCTCGGGATAGTCTGGGCCATATTTTACTCAACAAAAGAGATAGGGAACTCATGCATTTCAGTTTTTGTTCACCGTCATGGCAGAAATACAGGATGTCTGGAAATATTTAATTCTTCGAGTAATTACTTGATCCTACAATTTGAAGTTTGAAGACTTGTAGCCTCAACAAAGCAAATATCTGACCGGGAGAAAGACCTTTTTTTAATGCAATGTAAGCGTGTAAATGTAGTGTATTTTCACGATAGAAAAAAAAATCATGTTTACTACTTACAGAGATGGATAACCGCCAAAATCAATATGATTTCATTGTCCCTGTTGCGCACCCAACTTAAGAAAAAAAAATAACGAGGAAATATTTCTTGCCTATAACTAATCCTAAGTTATGAAAGATAAAAGATCATTCTGATGAAGTAACTAACTCTATTCATACCTTCTAACCTACATGTCTGAACGCTAATATATATATATATATATATATATATATATATATATATATATATTATCGAACTCTTCCCCTCCTTCCGTCAACACCCACGGCGATACTTAAATTTTGCCTCTCAGATCTGAGAGATAACAAAGCGATGACTGGCTCTATTCTCCTATCGATCCAAAAGGTACTAGGCGAACTTGTCTAGTTCTTCTTAGATCTAGGAATTTTTCACAAAGTTTCATATTCTGCCAGCACAGTAAGGGAGACCCAATCCTCGACGTTAGTTGGGTATATGATACACTACACCTATTAGATAAACTCTGAAGGATTGTTTGTTATCTTTTTAAAAATGCAGAGATGTGACTTCTTTTTACAATTCAGGGATGTATTCGAAAAAACAGGAAATACAACATCTCTAATTGTTCTATACAATTAAGATTATCTTAGTTTTGTTTTATATCAATAAAAGCAACAGACAATGACACAAGTATAAGATATACGATTTACGTTTGAATAAAACTAGCATATAAACATTCGTCACCCCCCATGATTGCCTATTTTTTTAAAAACATATACATCGTTCAAAAATGATGGAATTCAAATCAGAGGAAAACTTTTTAAAAAAGAGTGTAATGGAGCTAGCAACAAGCTGTAGCGAAAGAAGTCAAAGGCAGAATAGGTGTTGTGGAATTCAAACGTTAGTTTTAAATGTACAGATACAAAAGAATATACGATTGCATGATTAAATTTACAGATAAAGAAAAATAGATTGAATTGTTGAATTTATAGATACAAAAGAAAACTTGATTGAATTATCAGATTAGATTGAATAATCTATCAAGATACTTTAGTAGTTGTAAGATAAGTTAGGATATGGAATCACTAGGTTTTATGGAACAGTGAAAAAAATCACAAAAAGACAAGAGAGCGACACAAATTATTGCGGGAGGAAAGAGGTAAAGCCAGGCATTTTAAAGGGATGGTACAGTATTGGTGGAGATGAGAATTGGGCTTTTAACTTTTTGCAAGATGCCAAGAAAACACTTATGATAGAGTACAGAGCATACCATTTTAAGAGGAATTCAAAGTTTATTTGATGAAAATCGGGTTTGGAATGACTGAGACATCCAAAAACAGAAAATAAACGGAAAGATGTTAACTCCGCAAATGCCATGGGTCGTCAGCAGCACACCAGGGATCACCAGTGTTTCGGCCATTTAAGTGCTGTACACCTCCCCCTGGCTGGCCGGTGCTGCGTTGGGATCCCCTTGACAGCACCCCCATGGCATTTCAAAGAGAAAAACAAAAAACAAAACAAAACAAAACAAAACATCACAAAACAAGACAGAAAAGAAAAAGCTTGGCATCAATCACCTCTCCTCACTCCCGAAACACTCTCTCTACACCCCCCTATTCCCACCACCCCCCCAAGCCTTCCCTACTATCCATGCAGATCCTGTCTCCGCTGCCCCACAGATTCTCCTGATCCACCTTTCCCCGTCCCTACCACCTATTCCCATCCCTCTGACCCACCTCCTTACCGATCGACCAGCATATCCCCTGCACCCCACCTCCACAGTATGCACCTCCGCTCTCCACCCCCTTTTCTCACACTCCTCCCTCAACTCAGCATACCTATCCAGCTTCCTTTCCCTTGCCTCATCCATCCTTGTCTCCCACGGCACTGTCAGCTCCACCATTGCTAACCTGTGCACAGACCTAGCCACCAGCACCATGTCCGGCCGAAGGGCAGTTACTACCACCTCCTCTGGCACTGTACGGTTTCCCTCATCCACCCGCACCTCCCAATCATCCCCCGCTGCTAAGATTCCCCCACCATCATCCCTCTGACCCTTCCTTCTCACACTGCATCTCACACCCTCCTTCACAAACCGGATTCCCCTCACCCTAGGAGGCCCATTCTTCTTCCTTGCCTCCACTGCCACCCTCGCCACCTCCGCCATCTCCTTCAACACCTGGTTATGCCTCCATGTATAGGCCTGTAATAGACCTCTACATGCTGACAGAGTGTGCTCTAGTGAGCCCTTCGCCTTGTTGCAGACCCTGCATCCACCATCCTCCACAATGCCCCATCTCTGGAGATTTACTGGAGACGGCAAAACATCAAAGGTGGAACTGATCATGAAGCGCACAGCTCCAGAGGACATTGACCAAAGGTCATTCCATGACACCTTCCTCTGCTCCACCCCTTCCCATCGGGTCCATGCTCCCTGCACTCCCTGCTGTACAGCCTTGGCAAAGCGGTACTCCTCCTCCTTCTCCTTAACCGCCTCCACCACCAACTCCCTCCTACCCTTCCTGCCTTGCTTGCTGTACCATCTGACACCCTGATGAAACCCGACCCCTTTCCGACCCACCTGAACCGCACCCTGCATCTCCTTCCACTTTGCCATTGCCACTGCCTCGTCCGCAGCCTCCTCCGCCCTCCACTTCCTCCCTGTGCGGATCGGTGGCCTAACTCCTGCTATTGCCTGGTCCTTTGACTCCCTCATCATCATCACTAGCCTAACCTTGCCAGCTTTGACCTCCTCCACCACTGACGTCATAGGCAATTGCAACCTGCCTGATCTGCAAAAGAATGCCAGATCTGTAAGCATTCTTGGAACGCCTAACCACTTCCGGTAGTATGAGTTCATCTTCTGCTGCATCCTCTCAACCCTGGACACTGCCACCTCGTACACCTGCAGTTGCCACATGATCCGTGGTAGCAAGCCAAACTGGCAGCACCACACCTTCGCATTCCCAGGGATGAGTGTCCTGTCCACCCTCTTCAACCACTCCACCACTTTCTCATAGATCTGAACTCCTCGGTGCCTGTCATTCAACTTGCACTCATACCACCGCCCAAGGCTCTTTACTCCCTGCTCAGTGACCTGAGGGATATCTTCTCCCCCAATCTGAAATCTCCTTGCGACCACCTTCCCCTTCCGCACTGACACTGAGCGGCTCTTCTTGGCCTTGAACTTCATCCGTGTCCAGGCCACCAACTCCTCCAACCTATGGAGGCCATCTTTGACCTGGGTCTCGTTGCCAGACACGATTGTGAGATCATCCATGAAAGCCCTAATCGACGGCACAACCACATCTGCAGCCAGCATCAACCCTTCAATTCTCGGGGCCACACACCGGGTTAACACTTCCATCCCAAGGACAAACAGCAGCGGCGAGACTGGACACCCAATGGGGATGCCAATTTCTAGCGCTTGCCATTCTGTTGTGTAAGTCTGGGTCGTGAATCTCATCCTGAACTGGCTGTAGTAGCTCTGCACCATCTCCCGGATCACCCTAGGGACCCAGAAAAACTCAAGAGCAAAGCTGAGATACCTGTGAGGAACTGATCCATATGCATTTGCAAGATCCAACCAGATGACATCCACATCCTCCTTCTCACGTTTGCACCTCTGGATTGACTCCCAAATCATCTGGACATGCTCCGTACACCCAGGGAAACCTGGTATCCCTGCCTTCTGTATAGAGGTGTCCACAAACTTGTTCTTCATGACAAATCCTGACAACCGCCTTGCTAAGACACCAAAGAGGATCTTACCATCCACGTTGAGAAGAAAAACAAAGTAAAACAAAGCGATCGTAATAAAGTGTGGGTCCCACACTTCATTAGAATTGCTCTTTTTTGGATATCTCAGCCATTTCAAAACCAATTTTCATCAAATAAATGTTGAATTCTTCATAGAATTACATACTCTTTAATATTTCATAAGAGGTTTCTCATTATCTCACCAAAAAATTTTAGAAACCTGAAATTAGGTCTCAACCAAAACTATGACGATCCCTTTAACATTTGCCCATATTCTACGCCTCTATAATGTTTTATGATGAAATTGACATAATGTGCAGTGATGAAATGATTCTACATTCCAGAGCAAAATGGCAAATACATTTGGACCGACAATTCATTACAGAGTCAACGCAAACACTTGCTTACATCAGATTACTTATGTTAAGGCCAGACACGATGTCTGTTAACAATAGTGACTGTGCCGAATTGAATATGAATCAAATCGTCCCAGTCTCGTTTACTTGACCCAGAAAATAATGAGTGACAGCACTGGCAATCATCTGTCGTTTCAATCCAAAGAGGCCCAGGTAAAGCTATTTTGGAAATAAACTAATTCGCTTTCTGGCACGTACACCCCGAAATCTTATGACGGATCACACTTGCAAGAGGGAAATCAGAGACCCGATGCAGAGTTCTGCCAGTGGTCACTCAAATCTACAAAGCGATTTACTTGAGCAGATGACACTTCTTCTGATTGTACTTTTGTGGTTGGATTTGTAAAGGATGTGATTCAGGAATACTGACTGACGTCTTTAGTGACCTTTGAATCATGCTAGGACGATTACGTAATCATTATTCATTTTTTGAAGCTTGACACATTGACAAATATCAGAGCTGATATGTGTGATATCTGTGATGTATAAAGTAAGTCATATTCATATTGACTGTTCAAGAACTGTTTCCCCACAAATTAGCGAAACTTAAAAATGTCATAACCTCCTTATTACATTCATCCGATTTCGATCAAAATTATACAGTTGAACTCGTAATATTTCTTTCTTTCTTATCAGACTAACTTATAATTGGACTGGATATTCCCCTGTAATGATAAACTGCATGGTCAACAGTCAGTAATTGTATAGCAGGGTTATATGAAAAATCAAATTTCCTTTATTTGAATTATCTGATGCTGTATGGTGTCAAATGAATTATGAATCAAAATCCATCAACTGAATCAAATGCAAAACAAACAAAATAATCTTTTAATGGAAATGATATCTTAATGGGAAATATATTTAAAGAATATAAAAAATAAGAACAAACAAGCAATCTCATATTTCATTCAAAATAATGAGTACTGTTACAATTAACCTCGTCCATAAAAATGTGGATGTACTCTAGTATTTTCATGACTAAGATATCTGGATTCTCATAGTTTCCTCCTATTTAGGGTGTAGATTGATGTAAAAATGACTCATCTTTTCCTGTCTTAGGGTGATACCTTCCATTTCCAGCCATAGTTTGGGCATTTTCTTGCTAAAGATTGTCTGCAAGGATCATATTGTATTTGGGGGAAATTGCGTTGAAACATTTGGAAGTAGGTCAAGTCACTTCACAGCAAATCTGGTATTTTCTAGGAATTCGTGAGTTTTAAATGTGTTATGAATACCTAGGAGTGATGCTGCTTTTGTATTGACTTAACAAGCATTTTGAGATTGTAAAGTATACATCTTATATAGTTATGCAATCAGTGGGTTAGACGCCAGTGGAATCCGATGTAGTCTCATTCTGGTCAACTACAATATGATCCATGATTAGCAAATGCTACTTTTCAAAAATCTTCAGATCCTATGTAAAACAAACAAACAAACAAACAAACAAACAAACAAACAAACAAATATTACCTCGCCGTGTTTGTCTGTTTTACAGTTGGACGATTCTGTGATCAATCAAGTTCTTTTTGCCTGGGAATGTTATACTGCAAATCATGCCCCAGGATATCATTTAGACCTTTACGAACATCATCAAGTCCGAAAGACATCTTCTTATTTTGAATGATATAATTTGTCTTAGATGAATCTGAATGACAAATGAACATTGTTACTAGCTACTTCACATATATGCCAAAAATCGTCTTTATGTTTGCAACATTGAAGTGAGTCATCTGTAGTCTAACAGCTACTCTTTTTTGCGACATCCACAAAGAGGGAAAAAACATCAGTCACACCATTTAAGTTTGAACGTCGCCTCATCGATGCTTTCACAGTTTGAGTAAGAGAAAATTCACGACTTTTGAGCTCGGAATAGAGGCAAAGCCAACTTACTAAACGTCGCTGGCATGAGTAGGCCTTATAATATTTAACTGAGCATTGATTTTCCATTGCATGAATATAACTGAAGAGAAAGATATAATTGGCAATAGCCACGGTTACGCTAAAGATGTGTTTATGCTCATCAATTTTATAACTGTCAGTGTGATAATAACGCACTACTATCATAATTGTATTCTAGTCGCAATCTCAGCTTATGATATCTTCCTTACAACAACCATCATCCTCTACAAGGGGGTATATCATGTTTAAGTATATCCCCCACATGTTTTGACGATGGGAAATAAGCAGAGTATATTTTTCATTTCATTTCATTTCATTTCATTTTTATTTCATTCTCCTTTATCCAACAGAACACAACACTGTATATATTAATTAGGTTGTTATCACAATCGTATACACACAACTTGGAAATGATATCAAATGATACAATAATAAAGTTACATATATATGCATGTATACGCAAAATAATACAAGTCTATGTTTCAGTTGGAAAAAAAAGGAGAACTGAGAGGTCCACTAAAAAGCAAGCTTGTAGATTGTGAACCACTCAAGAAACTCTAACGAAATACTTATTTGTATATGCTTAACACGAGCATAATTTAAACAAGACGGAACAAAACAGGAGACACATGACAATAACATGACACGACTAGACAGAAAGGCGGAAAATGGAAGGAAGGAAGGAAGGAAGAGAACGCCTACACGCTGATCAAAGAAACGAAAAAGGGAATTGAAGAGGGAATTGAAGAGATGCTTTAAACAGCCGGTGGTTGCATATCCAGCCGTGTAAAGAATATGATGGCTATTTCATGAATTAATGAGTTCAGAGATTAATTGATTGATGGTTGGATGATGAACCCTGTGGTTGTTGGGACTTGGTTAATAAAAACGAACATCAGAGATGGTTCAACAGAAAGGATTTCAACTTACGCTTAAAGGAAAACAAAGAAGGAGAATTTTTTATTTCACAACTTAATGAATTCCAGAATCTAGGGCTTGTGTATATAAATGTATTCTGAGCCAATAATGTTATCAGAAGGGGTAGCTGAAACTCAGTAGATTGTCTGGTGGGATAATTATGGAAAATTGGTTCCTTGTAAACATTGAATTGAATATACAGGGAAGTACATTTGTGTTGAAATTAAACATAAACTGTCCAAGTTGAAAAAAATACAAATCTTTAATTTTTAAAATCTTATATTTAGTGAATAATGGATCTGTATGGGAACGTGGCAGGACGCCACAAATAACACGAAGTGCCCTTTTTTGTAATAACAGTAATCCATCTAATAAAGTTTGATGAGCGTTCCCCCATGCTAAAAGACATTTCAGACATTTCAGAGAGAAGAGAGAGAGAAGTGGGGATGTAGCAAGAGTGATGGCAAAGGGGAGCCGAAGTTCAGTGGGAGACAGAAATATATTTCCGACACGTTGTCAACTGGGAAATGGCGCTGAGTTATACAAAGGAAGTATTTGAAAAATGACCCAGGCATTGCACCCTCCAGGTTGGGCCTACGTACCACTAGAGCTAACATAAGTTAAGGTGCTAAAAATGGTTATTTTTAGCCAGAACCAGAACCGATGGGTGAATGATTTTTATTTTTACACAAACCGTCTCGGATCTCCTCTTTGAGATTAGATGTTCCCGAAGGAATAATGTTCTGAATCACTGACTTGTCTCTTGCTCCCATGTCTCTCCCACAATCATGATCTTGATATCATTGCTATTTGTGAAAATGACATCATCTTATTGTCTACTTAAAATGACTTACACAGACTTCTTTGCGACGCTTTCTGCCTTGCTTAGTTTTGGCCTCATGCATTTCCTTTGACAATCATGTTACGAATTGATTTTCAATGTCGTGAGGTATATATAGGTTTCGCTTGAATTCCATTATCACCAACAAGTAGATTTTTCATTGTTCGCCTTGTGGTGTGTGTGTGTGTGTGTGTGTGTGTGTGTGTGTGCGTGCGCGTGTCTTAACAGGAATGATACTATGCTGTTAATGTTGCGTATGGAGCGATTACTCAGTATACGAGATGTGTTGAGATATGGTGTTTGTTTGGTGTGGTTTTTTAGAAATTGCATAGTTAAAGGGATAGTACAGTATTGGTGGAGATGAGAATTGGGCTGCTAACTTTTTGCAAGATACCAAGAAACCAAGAAAACACTTATGATATAGTACGGAACATACCATTTTAAGAGGAATTCAAAGTTTGTTTGATGAAAATCGGGTTTGGAATGACTGAAACATCCAAAAACAAAGTAAAACAAAGCGATCGTAATAAAGTGTGGGTCCCACACTTTATTAGAATCGCTCTTTTTTGGATATCTCAGCCATTTTAAAACCAATTTTCATCAAATAAACTTTGAATTCCTCATAGAATTACGTGCTCTTTCATATTGCATAAAAGGTTTCTCATCATCTCATCAAAAAATGTTAAAAACCTGAAATTAGGTCTCAACCGAAACCATGACGATCCCTTTAACAGTCAAGCTTTTATGGGAAAGTCCTTTTTATATTTTCTTAAACTGCGCCTGCAACAAGTTACACTTAGTATGAATTCAGATGACTTTTCCGCATACATATGGCAATACTTATTAATCGTATATTCCAACTGGTTCCCATATTACCTGGAATGGTATGGTATCAATCTTAAAATGTAAGTCCTCTTGGGTTGTGAAAGATTGACATAGCGAATCACAGAAAACTGCATGCTTGATCAAAAGTATTGTTTTGAGTATCCAAGTATCAAGTAATCCAATGACCAATCAAGCACTGATATGGAACTGCAGATGTCCAATGGAATAAAAGCCTTGAGTACACTATGTATGCAGGGTCGTGATTTGTCCTGATCGGTAGTTAAGTTAGTCCACGGAGGAAGCGATACCTCATCAGTTTAGACGCGGAAAAGAATCCTTATCATTCATTCATCGTATAAAGAGCTTGGGGGCTAACCCGGTGAAGTAGTCCACCTATCTGCCTTTACCTACACAAGAAAGTGGGGAACGAAGCCGACCCTTCGTAGGTGACCCCAGGTGACTGGTACACTTCAGCTGACGATATCAACCAGGCATATAGTGCCACATGATTAGAATATGATAAAAGATACATCATGGATTTCGCTATCTTTTTTTTTTCAAAATAAAACAAAACAAAAACAAAAAACAAAATCAAATATACAGTCTCAAGGAGGTGGCATGATGATTGTACCTTGAAAGTAAGACGTTGGACATTTTATAGGGAGGGAAGGCGAAGGTAGACCTACTTAAATAAACCAGGTGTGACGGATGAGGCTTGTATCCCGAATGAAAGTTGGCTATTTTGAAGCAAAGGAAAAGGGAAATGGGGGGGGGGGGGGGGGGAGACGAGGCAGATTGGGGATCTGGAGGGGAACAAAATTGAGGGTTTTTGGGGGACTAGGAAGAAAATTCCTCCTAAAAGAGTTCTTACTTTGTGCAGTTTAGGGTAGGGCCATCCAATACGACAAAAAGATTTATGTATTGCGCACAGATGCATCGCACTCAAAATGAACATACCACAACCGTAACAACGAATAGGATTATGCTCTATGCTATCTCAAAAGACGGGGTGGGAGGATTAAAGGGTAATACAAGCAATATCTAGCAATGTTTCGTGTTATTGATTTTGTAATCATTAAGTTGTCCAACGATTATTCGATCCTACAATCAATGTCCGCGTCAGGAGCATGGAGCGTCTTCCATGAAGCAAAAAATAACACCATAGCAAAAGCAAAGAAAGAACGTCTTTAACATGGGATGAGTTTATCTAATTACCTCTGATGTCAATACAATCAACGTGGCGTAATTGTTGGACAAGGCGTTATGTGGAATGCAACAGCTGGCAACAATGGTATACAGTTAGGGTGTTGAAAAGCTGCGATCTTGATTCCTCGCACATTGTCAGTTGGATTGTGGTCGAAGGATAGAGGCTGTCGTTTCATCTAAGGTTTGTTTTAGAGTCCTAAAGGCAGAGAGGCCACATCATTCAGATGCAGGAAAAGGAGTAATGTGCGAACTAATTGGACAGACCAAAAAGAGAGCTGACAATGAACAAACAGCAATCAAATTAAGAGGCATTGTCAGGAGAAAAACGATAAGTACTGACCCATTTAATTAACGCTATCACAATGGAGCAAATAGATAGGCCAAAAGAGAAACTATAGTACAAGTTGTCTATTCCGATGTATTGATAACATATTGCGTATTTAAGGTGTATAGACATGTCGAGATCATAGGAATTCTAAGGTCATTGTATCAAGCAAATCGGCTTCAGCTACAAGTACTTCTGTGTGAGCAAGATTAACGCACACAATTTTCTGTTGTTATAAATTGTTTTTGTGCAACAGACTCATTACAATCTTCTTTCAAGCGAAATTAAAATCAATATCTGCTGAACAACGTACAAAGAGTTAAGTATATATATATATATATATATATATATATATATATATATATATATTCTTTTTTAGTAACTTTACCCCATGAGCTCTTGCATCCGCGGGGTTCCTGGCCAGGAACTGGGGTTTAGGCCGACACGAGCTCTATTGTACAAGCCTGTTATTTTACTCAACGTTTGGAATACCGTGAGGGCAACACCTGGTCGCGGTTTCGCGGCTAGCTCAGGCTTACTAGGATGAATGTGCAAAAACCTAAGTACATGGTTATTTAGTAACGCTATTTTACCAGTCTTCTGTTACAACATTTGCATTGACAATTATCCTAATATGAATTCCGCTAAAATTCTGAGTCTGAAAGTTGATGCTAAGTTATAATGGAAAGAACAATTATCGATAGTGTCGGTAAAACTATGTCTAGAAATTCTGGAGTCATAAACTAAAAGATATTCTGCCTCGTTCCATCCTTTTCAAACTTTGTTTTAGTTTATTCTTCCTCATTTACGTTATAGACATTTACCCTTGGGTATCTCGGGTAAACTTGTGAGTGGTAGAACTTACTTATTACAAAAGAAAGTGTTCGTATCATTTGTAACACCCACTTTCATTCAAACACGAATCCTTTGTTTAACGGATATGAAATTCTCAAAATGTATGATTTTATATGATTTTCAATCAGGACAGGTCACGCATAGATTCAATCATAATGATCTTCAAATGATATTATCTGAAATGTTTATCACAAAAATAAAGTTCTGTTCATAATCACCCGACAATACAGTCTAACTCATTACATTTACCATTGAATAGACCTTTATCGGCTAAACAAAATCTTATAACTTATCAAAAGGGATTAATCTCTCGAAATCTTGCAGTGGGGAGTGACTGAGATAAGAATGGAAAAGTGCTCCGGCCTCAGAAATCCCATCGTCCCCTTCTTCTCTCCTTTTCTTAACAGATTAATCGAATTAATGCAAGGTTTAAAAAGTGACAAAGGGTATGTCAAGCTTCGGCGGTAAAGTAATTAGGAGAAAGGCAAGGATAATCAGGGAAGGAGGCCGTGTTTTACAAGAGGGCATCGAGTTGATCAAAGGGGTATTCTCCGTTAACATGCCGTGACTGAGTCACGGGGCAGTAAACGTGGAGATTAGAGAAAGCGGGGGCTACAACAGAAGGTGATCCCTTTGGGATTAGGGATGGAGAAGGAGGCGAAAATGTCTCCAGCGTGGATTTCGACAGAGAGATGCGCTCCTGTTTGCGCCAGGAAGTACATTGCAGGAAACGGTCCTCGGTGACGCGGAGTATGAGCAGTTTTTAGGAGGACGTGCGAGGAACGTACTCTATATTATGAGAACGTGGGCGTCTGTCTCCAACAACACTCATAAGATCCTGAGGTGTCTCGTTTGCATCGCCTCATAGAATTCTGCGGTTCGCATAAATTGACATGTTTAGATTGAAAAAAAAAAGTGTTGAATCGAACGGGTCAGAGAAAGTACCGAAACAAACCAGGAATTGAATTGTCGATGGCAAAGGTTACTGAAACAAGTACACGAAGTAAAGATTTAATGGGATGACAGGAACATTATTGTAAGTTAAAATATTATCGGAATAATACACAGAACTGGTGAAGCCATGGCAAGTCTGAGCCTAAAACACCACGCTGTTTTCAAATTTAATCTAATAGATACACATAAATTCAGATGAACAAAATTCATCAAAATCCGAAATAAGATAGGAAAGTCACAGTATTTTTTCAAGTTTTACACGAATTCCCCAAATACCAATATAGTCGCAACCACACATTCAAAGGAATGAAAAGAACTCTCCCACTAGTTTCATTATGGTCCCAGTTTGTTATTCCGGAGGTTCATTATTCCAAAAGACTCGTTAATCCGAAAATTAACTAAGGTTCTTAATTTCGAAGGTTCCTCAGTAGGCACACTCTTTTCATTTTCGGATTAACGAACCTTCAGAATAACGAATCTTCAATATATAAAGCCACGCAGTATTCAGATCAACAAACCCTATTTATTTTTAGGAATAACGAACATTAAGGTATAGGGAGTTTGTGTATTTCAAAATGACTCACCTTAGGAAAAATGAACGTCACTTTTCCTTATAACTGAAATCATGATCTAGCAACTACGACCCCATCCACCTCTAGGTTAGCTATATTCTTCAATATATCGATGAGAATTATGCATCTCATTGATATTGATTTCATTTCGAAAAATACAACAAATTCAGTATAAGTCCAAAGTCGCAATGTGGAAGGTAGTTGTTACTGTTACAACGATAATGCATGATTCAAGTTGCGTTTAGAAAGAAGATTTTAGAAATCTTTAAGACGATTTCACTGAACAGCCAATTTTGCAAATATTTAATTAGAATCATTTAAACCTAACGAATTAATATGATAAGTCATGTAGGGTCGCATTCAATAGTAGTGATTAAAAAAAATCATACAAGAAAGTCTCATATGTTTGAATTTAGAAATACACGTCAACAAGTCAACGCATTATCATAATGATACTCAATCCACGGTAAGGAGGAGCACATTTGTCACCTTTTCCTATCCTTAATCAATTACGGATGTAAGTTAAATAGGTGAGCGCACGGGGACGCACCGCGCGCTTCGAGAATATGACGTGAACGAAGGAGAGAGGGACGGGTCGAGAGGAAGAGGGGAGCCGCGTCATCACAACAATTCATGATGTATAAATAAGACTGCGCACGGCTTCTCGAAGTCATATCTTACATTTGTGTGGACCCTGAGACCTCTCTCCGTCCAAGGCCTATACTCTCATCAGTAGACAGAGTGCTCCACACTTCTCCTTTCTTGTTGCACGGACTTTGTTCGCTGGTGTTAGCAATACTGCAACGATGAGGTCGTTTGTTGCTCTCTTTGGATGCCTGCTGGCACTAGTGGCTGTAGCCCACGCCCAATTAGGGCAGAGATGCCAGAGGTTTTGGACGGAGTACGACGGAAGCTGCTACCAGTGAGTGTTAAAATTTGTGAATATTTGTAATCTGTGTGTTTTTGAATTAATTTGATTTGATTGATTCTTACATTTGTAATTGATACACATGTATGCAATGTATAACAGACGTCTGGCAATTGTTTTAGGAGATGTGGTCATTGTTTCAATTGAGTTTCATTATTGCACTACTTAAAAACACACTGAATTGATTATGTATGTGCAACGCCGTAAAATGGTGCACAAGATGTTTGTGAGATAATGATTTAAGTTTGAAGTATTGGGTAATGAAGTGTACTCTTTACTTTTGCCTCATTTGTATATTGCTGATATTCATTTATCCGGAGGTTCGTTAATCCGAAAAAAAAAAGAAAAAAGAATCGTTCTTCCGAAAATCGCTTGTAAAGAAGGTGCGTACTAACGAACCATCGGAATTACGAACTTTTTTTTTTCACTTTCAGATTAACGAATCTTTCGGAATAACGAACCTTATTTGATATTCATTTTTTATAACCGAACCTTTGAAATAACGAAGTGTAACCGTTTATACTACATTCCTTTATCGCGTTTATCACCTTTTGACAAAGCTGGTAAAAACTTTTGAAATGGCTGTCACTTTTGAATATAATAAGTATGTAATGTCACTTTGAATGTAGACAATTTATCTTGCAATTTTTTAATTATTTTTTTTACCAGACATTGCTAAAGATACCTCATGAAACTAGCTGGGTACGCAAAACAATGATGTTTGGTGCTGATTATGGTAATAATGATGATGATAATTGGTAGAATTAAGTAGGCAGCTAAGTTAGATGGATGAATGGCAAGCTTTCGTTGCATTGTACTTTGTCTTATTTCACTTTGATTCTACATACCACTCTGTTTTCTGGCTCTTGTTGTGGCTGGCAGTCACCTCCTTACTTAGTCTCACATTATGTGTGAAATTTAAAAATAGGCTGTGACATACATAATTACCATGCTTACATCTGAATTGTTCTTTGCTGTTCTGCGCTTGCAGCAGATAAAGATTCGAAAAGTGAGTTGAATTTAGTGTATTGTCTGCGCAGCTTACACCAGCCGGACAGCAGACGTGAAATTACTTAGATTCAAAAGTATAATTTAGCAAAATATGTAATCCCTTAGGGGATAGAAAATGTGCATATACTTGTTAATGAAATTACACATAACTTTCTTCTGTTGCGCCCCGTTCCTAACTGACGAGTATTTCGCGATATTTCTCAAAAGAGTTCAGTAGTCATCTTGTCCTTAACTGGAACATTCTTCAAGCGATCAAACTTGTTTCTCGTCGAGAGAAAAAAAAGAAACGTACTGCCAGACTTCTGGACAGTAGCAGTGATGAGTCAAACACTCACAGATGGACATAATGAAAATCCATCCATATCATCAATTAGGCTGACCTTAAGACTCTAGTTTACGTGTTCCTGTCTTCGTCATCACGAAGGTCATCTCCTAACAGCAGTACACGCAATGTTGCAGTAATCTAATAAAAGGCAGAAGTGTCAAGATCTCTGACCCTTATATTGGGAAATATCGCATTTCATAGATTTTTCGGAATTACTTTCCTGGTTTTATTTCATTCACAAGTCATCTTATTATAATATATTTGCTTGAAAAGACTAATATTCAGAGGGAGCACGAATTAACCGTCTGCATGCTACATTAATTTCTGTCTATAGGTTTGGGTGGGAATTTTGTGCGTATTGAGGTCATTGGCATAGAGAGGGTTAAAGTTTGGTTCGATCTTTCTTTCCAGATTGTCTCATGGAGGCTTCATGCGAGGAGCTTTCGGCGGCGCAGTCTTCGCTGTTGAGGGTCTCTCTCAGCGGGCGGCCAACCAGTTCTGCGGCAGAGAGAAACCAGGTGCATCCCTCGTGACAGTCAATTCTCACCTAGAAAACGACTTCCTTTACGAGTGGACCCTGCGCACCAACCTGGAACCCCAGCCAGTATGGCTCGGCCTCCACGTCAATCCCATGACCAGGCAATGGGAGTGGTACAGCGGCGAACCTGTCAACTATACCAACTGGGACGAGATAATGGTGTACCCAGAGTTCGGCACAGGCGCTCTTCTCTTCGACGCAGACCCACGCCTGCAGATGCAGAATGCCGTTGATGTGTCGGCGCGCTGGGTGCCCGAGCAGGTTCTCGGCGAGAACCACTACTTCATCTGCGAGTACAGGCTGCAATCAATGCAAATGCCCACCATGGAAGTCCCAACGACATTCTCCCCCAACGGCACCCAGGGAACACCGATGATGCTCGAGAACAACCCAGTGAATGCGCCCCAGCAACAACGACAGGGAGCCCAGTTCCAAGAGCTCCGCAGCCTGCGGGGAGTGCTGGGAACTTCAGGACTGGCTGGATCCCGTCTTCATGAGGTGCCCAAAAGCGCGCGCGTCCAACGTCCAGCTGCTTACAGGAAAGGTCGATTCTTCGGAGCCTTCCCTTGATGATACTTCAAACGAACTCCTCCTACCTCTGCGTTATCTTTCACACAGACTCTTGTTATTCCAACCATGTCTTCCACTCTCGATGCAACGGGAGCAGATTATGTTCAGCGCATGACGTTCAGACCGGACCTATTCGGCAAAGTTTTGATGATAATGCGAACGTAGCAACAACAACAAAAAAATCAACGACAATGCTGATCTTCGACGAAATCTATCCATAAAGAAAAAATCCTAATGGCAAAACAAAATAAGACCACTTGCTTCGTGCCAGATTAAACAGTATAAGGATCCTTGAATATCAAACGTTATTTGATTCTCTCTTTTCATTGCCAGTTCTGTGTTATGGCAATTCTGTGTTATATATAATGTATATGTATACATTTGATTCTATCTTACTTTGTACATTATGTTGATGGAATAAATTTTAGTTTAAACAAAATTTACATTCATTTCATGTATGCCTTAATTC
This sequence comes from Diadema antillarum, assembly GCF_040938485.1. Lineage (NCBI taxonomy): Eukaryota > Metazoa > Echinodermata > Echinoidea > Diadematoida > Diadematidae > Diadema > Diadema antillarum. Next base: position 2,029,309 of record NW_027270926.1, on the reverse strand, counting down.
AGTTGATAAAGGCTTCACAAACGTGAGAATTATTTTAGTTATATATATATATATATATATATATATATATATATATATATATAAATGAGTGAGATATGAGAAAGGAAGGAGAAATCGGTGCGTAGCTTTGACATCATTATTCCTCTTACTGTTCCTCCTTTTCGGAAAAGCGCAAGAGTTGAAAAATTGGTCTCCGCCGGGAATCGAACCCGGGTCTTTGGCATGGAACGCCAACGCCTTAACCGCTCGGGCACGGAGACGTCATAGCGGTTCAGGTACTGCAAGTATAGATATATATATATTATATATATATGTATGTATATATATATATATATATATATATATATATATGTATATATATATATATGTATATATATATGTCTGTCTGTCTGTCTGTATGTCTGTGTGTGCGTGCGTGTGCGTGTGATGGAGAGTACATTTGACACTGAGATACTGATATCACACATTATTCCACTTTGTGAGTTTTCAAAGTAAATCATCAAACAAAATGCTGTATGTGCACACAGCGAGAATGACAGAGAGAGGAAGAGTGGAAAGGAAAAAATAATGATGCTTATGGGATGATTGAATTTCGTTTGATGTTGAGACAACGAGAGGTTAATGTATTCATTCATTCATTCATTCATTCATTCATTCATTCATTCATTTGCATAAAAGAGACAAACAGGTACGAGAGGTGGCTGCAGTGTTAATTCGTTGCCTCCGGTACTTTGAGTATATGGCAACTTCCTTTCATATTGATACATAAAATCGGCACACTTAGTTCCATCACAGCAAGCCATTGGTTAAGATTTCAATTGGATGCTCATCCTGTTGTGATGCCATCTCTGTTGTGCATGTGATTGTACGATTGTGTGTGTGTGTGTGTGTGTGTGTGTGTGTGTGTGTGTGTGTGTGTGTGTGTGTCGTGTGCTAATTTCGACGTGCTTGCATGTCATAGACTTTAGATTGATCTGTACTTTCTTTCAGTTTTCACTTAACAACATATTCCCCTTAACTCGAGTGGTTCAGGTTGTATTGACATAACCTCATCCGCGTCCTCCGGTAATAATGAAAATGAAGGTCATCATGTAAATATAATAGGACACATATCTGCACATACAATTAAAAATAATGTCGAGAAACATAAAAGAGAAGATGAAATGAACTATGTCAATACCAGGATGGCATTACATGCCCATCAACATATCTCATTAATAGTCGTTATTCGTTATTCCAAACAATATGCCAAAGGTCCGTTATCCCGAAACACATAAATTCTCTTCACGTAGATGTTCATTATTCTGAAAATGGAATAATCAACTTTTTTCCTTAAATACGAACCTCGGGAATAACAAACCTTTTCGAATAAAGTATATGCTTTAGAATTTGAAATAAAAAACCCCAGGGCATTGATAATGTTCTTGTAAAACACAAATTATGATGAATTTCATTCTTGATCCAGTTTTACATACGTTGAGACATTCACGATATTTGCTCCTGCAACATATTGCTCCGGTCTTATTTTCTCCAAGGACTAAGAGTTAGGGTTAGCGTTGTGATAAGGGACTTTAGGTTTAGATTGATGTGAGGTTTAAGATTAGGGTTAAGGTTAGGGTTTTGTTTGTGGGTAGAAACTAAACTATTTTAGCTAATTGCAAACAATTTGTATTTATCGATGGTCATACATCTACTATGCAAAATATCAATCGTGATGTACCTCAAGGAAGCTTGCTTGGACCTCTTCTATTTGTTCTTTATATCAATTCTTAAGATAACAGTATAAAAGAAGCTTTAAGTTTTGATACTTGTACTTTAAGTTCAAAAATCATTTTATGATATTATATTCTTATGCGCCCTGATTTCAAGTCCTTTTTTTCTCCCTCATCAAAATTACTTTTTGTTTCAAAACGTAGTGTCCTCTTTTTGCTTTACCTTGCTTTTTGTGCCTCGCGTGCGTTGGTAGATTGACCTTCAACTCCTCTTCTTTGGCCCCCTTTCTCTTTCCTCGTTAGTCTCTTCCTGTTATTTCTTCCACTATTATCTTTTTTTTCTTTCCTTATTTAACATGAGAGCAGCCTCGTGTTTGCTTGTAATCCAGTGTTTCTTTCTGTCTTTTGGGTTTTTTTTTTCTTTTCTAGACAATCTTTTTTCCCCTGCCACAGGGTGTTTTATTTATACACATATTCAGAAATTGACATTTACAAATAATTTTTCAGTAGGAAACAGAATGAGAATAAAATAATAATTCAATCATCGACAAAAAGTGACCTACTGCACTTATACATAATTATAATAAGAAACTTTTTTAACTATTTTTACAACATGTAATTCATATTATTCTTTTTTCATTGGCAGAAGCAACCCTAAAGACACTTTTGGTATTTACTAGTTTTGATTAAATGTTCAAAAACACTTAATAAATAGAGCCTATATTTTCACAAAGTTCTTTTCTCTACAATTCATTTGACTTATACGTTTTTCCATCTCAAAATAATATTTTATTTCAGATATTATGTGTTCAAATGACGGAACGCTTTTTTTTTATTTCGCGGAGACAATTTCTCTTCTTACAACAATCATCATACAGTTTAGTGCACTGTTGTTGAAACCATAAAGTCCGAATAGCTTATGTTGGTTTGTAAATACAATTTGTTTATCTCTCTTCAGGAGTAACCATCGCTCAACCTTATTCCAGATAATATTTGAATAAGGACATGAATGAAATATATACATAATGATTTCCTCACTATCATTACAAAACGTACACTTTTTATCTGTTACGAAACCAAACTTTAAGAGGGCGTCTTTTCTATGATATTCTATTCAGGATCTTAAATCGGAACCACCTCATATTAATGTCAAGAGTTGATTGAAAAGGAATTGAACAGTATAAAGACCATGTTTCATCATCAAAATCCAACATACTACTCCACTTTACAAAGCTGTTACAATGTTTTGACGTGTGTCTTAAAGGGGATAGCTAGTAACCGATCAGTGGGAATCAGTGGGAATACTGAGGGATGATTGTTCCAATCCTTGTGGGATTCATTTAAGAGTGCATTATATATCTACTGTTGTGTGAAAATTATTTGCTTCAGAATGGTCTCATATTCAAGTAATGTGCAGATTACTGCCCCGTCACTGACCAGGGACGCTAACCTATTTAAACTGCACATTACTTGAATATGTTATTTCACAGTATTTTCCTTTGTAACAATATTGTACTGATTTTATGTTATTACGGGTACGTAAATGTTTTGTATTGTTAGAAATGAAACGAAATGAAATGAAATGAAATGAAATGAAATGAAGTAAAATGAAATGAAATGTAATGAAATGAAATGAAATGAAATGAAATGAATACCAAACCATTGGAATGTAGAACTGTATTTTTCTGTAACCCAGACAAAACACTTTCTGATCTGTACGTACTTACAGAAAGAAAGTTCTTATCCTTCTGGTTCCTTTCACTTCTATTGCAATGTTCATTAATCGGTTATTTAATCCTTACCTTTTTCTGATGCTCTGCGCCCATATCTCGTCTTCACTTTGCTACCTTCTCTTATCGTTTTTTTTTCTCGTGCCAAGGAAAATGACAAACCTTCATTACCATGAACAAAAGGGGGCGTACTTGTCGTTAAACATCTAGAGCCCTTTGTTATACACATGCATGATAAGCAACACCCATTGTCTGGATGCGTTTGAAGTATGCCGTTTAATTCTCCTCTTCTCTAAATTTTGTCATCTTTGTTTCCTTTTCTCCCCCTTCCTTTATCTTTTACTCTTTTTCTGTTTCTCATGTTGCTCTTTGAATCTGATGTCTCATATGCATGGATAGTCACTTTTGTCCTCGCACAGACGCACGCGCACACACGAACAACACACACACACACAGTACACACACATACTTTGTTTACACTCATTAATACGCCACGGAGCTATAATCAAATAGCAACATGTGATTTGTGGACATATAGGCGTACGTGTTTTGTCTCTTTGTTCGTTCACTGCTCTACACGAAATGAAAATCAAACCATTCGACTTGAATGGGTTGGAGTATATCAGCTGTTCCTCTCTCATTTTGTCGAAAATAATAAATTAAAATTATTTTTATTGAAATCTTACAACATCCAACCGAGATAGTTTCGTTTTATCATCTCAGTCAAGTCATCATTTCTTTGAATATCAAACAATTGTTATGAATTTATTATCATCATTTATTTTTTACATTAGTCCTCCTTATGATTATATTCCTGTCAGTGTTCTGCATATATCGATGTGTCTATTCTCTCTTTCTCCTGCATTCTTACCAACATAATTATGTATAAAAATTTCTTTGCATAATATTTAATCCAGGTTGTATTTCACCACTTATTTTACATTATGGAATCCAGATTGCTTGCGTCCACGATGGCACGTGCTGTAGCTTCCCCCTTTTTCCCCCTTTTTTCTCTTTTTTTTTCCTTTTCTTTCTTTTTCCCTTTCCCAATCATCTTGATGTCAGTTGACATCAGTTCGTTTTATTTTGTTTTATATTGCTATCTTGTGTATTTTCTGAGGATCCCATATCGTACAAGCTCTGCTTCTTAGTAGGACCCTCCACTTCCATCCTCATCCTTAGTTGACTTGTACTATATGAGTTATGTATATATTAACAAAGATATAATTGCATTTTTTTCATCTACTTCTCATTTTTCATATGTACTTTGTTAAATCACATTCTGCAAGTATTACAAACATGCTGTACATATGCAATGTATATAATTTCTTTGTTTATTTGATGGAAGTGAAAATAAATTTGAATCTTTGAATCTTTGAATCTTTAAAATAATGTGCATTAATATGTATGTTATAATGGAAGTGAGAGAGAGAGAATTACATCTACACGTCATGTGAAAAAAATTCAGTAAAGTACATCCTAAGCCTTGCTGTATTTCAAATGCAATGCCCCCAAAGTTCGTTTACTTATGACACGTCTGTAGCTCTATCGTCAATGAGGGCGGCCTTTGAAGAGCTATACAACCAAAAGAATCAGAAAATCCAATTCCAGCATTATTGTTATTGAAGTTCTAGCATTCATAACACTAACTTTTTTAATGCTCATGATGTATGCTGTTTAGGAAAATTTTTGTATTTTATTTTTTAGAAGATGCAAAGAAGCTATTCAAAGGGACCAGACAGTAATGGTTGAGGTGAGGATTCAGCTTGTAACGTTTTGCGAGAAATTTAGAAACCACTCTTTGAAATTAGTTTCGGTTTCATTCTCTCAATCAAGTCGTTTGTTTGTTTGTTTGTTTGTTTTTACAAGTATTAAGATATCACACAGAAATCATCTTTTAAGGAAAACAATCTGTCTAACATAAGTTTACCTCAGATATTTATTTTATTGTACCAGTAACAGTGAGTTTATTCTCTTTCTCTTTTTTCTTATATCCGTTCCTATGCATTCATACCGGCATATGCACCCAATCAATCGCAATTTCAAACCAGGGAGCGTTGTATTGTTTTGTTATTGCATTTTAATCATGAAGTACAGTATGCTTGTGTCCACGATGGCGTGTGTTGTACCATAGTCTTATTTCCCCCTTTTTTGTTCTTTTTTTTCTTCTTTTTTTCCCCTTCCTAAGTTAATTTCATGTCAGTTGACATTGGTTTCTTTGACCTTGTGTACGTATTTTTTGAGGGTCCCATACCCTACAAGCTTTGCTTTTTAAGTGGGACCCTCCATTTCCATTCTAATCTTTGTATTAGGTATATACCTTAGAAACGAAATTCTGTTGTTACTCGTGACCACTTGTACGTTTTCTTTGAAATTGTTATAAATTTGTTCTGTAAATGTATTGTATATATTTTTCTGTTTATTCAATGGAAATGGAAATAAAATTGAATTGAATTGAATTGAATTGAAATGTTAATGAGCATACAATTCTATGGAGAATCAAAAAATTTATTAGTTGTTTTGAAATGACTGAGATAACCAATAACAAGGTAAAACAAAACTTTTCTATAAGATCCAAATAAAAGTCGTGGCCTGTCGTGTTTTATTAGGATCGCTTTTTTGGATATCTCAACCATTTCAAGACGAATTTTCATCAAACAAACATTGAATCTTTATTGGAATTACATGCTCTATATCATAAGAGGTTTCTCATTATCTAAAAAAAAAATTTGTATATATATATAAACCTGACGTTAGGTCTTAACCAAAACTATACGATCCCTTTAAGTTTAAAAGAAATCTTCTGAAAAGATGGGCAAAGTTGCTAGTTCCCAATGAAATACACCTAGCTGACGGATGAATTATGCATTTTATTTAAAGACATAGCTTTTCAGGTAACCTGTTTCATCTTAACAACAATGCAATAGTGAGTTTCATTGCTTGTTCTTTTATCTTTCAGATCTTCGAGCAAGCTTTTTGATTGTCGGAAACGATCCCTTCTTAAACAAAGAGAAAATATATCAAAGAGTTGTTATACGTAATGCTGTATGTTACCTCAATATTTTTTCCGTATTAATGAAACATCAGTACTAAGTGCTATATAAGTGTTATTCATTATCATTATCATTACAGATTTTGAGGATTTTTGTTTCTATGACTATCATAACACAGAATTCACCAAACAGGAATGCTTCATTATATCGTAAATCACGCTTACACTGCATTATTTTTTCGTAATCCTTATTCTTACTGTCGGGAAATACTTCCAGTAGCAGTGAGAAGTGTTGGTCCTCATACAGTGTCTAATCAGGTGTAAGTCCTCCACACTTGAATGCTATTAAAGTGATGTCTCACTTTATATTTGAACTCTATTTGATAAACATATTACGTCATTTTTATAGATAAAAAAGTTTGATAAAGAGACAAGAAATAAAAGAAAGTTGTGGAATTTAAAGGGTTCTCTTTCTTTTTCAGGGTTGCATATCATTATGAAGCCATGCTTTTGTTATTGACAGATCTCCTTTCATTCTTATGAAAGAATATTGTAAAATCAATTTCTGTCACTGATTCAAGATTAATGGTATCATTATCTCCTATAATTGTGAACAACATCACTTTTATTAGATATGGGGAACCTGAAAAGTTTATAACATTCCTATCTCTCTGATTCATATGATCATGATGATACTATTAGTGGTATTATGTTACTTGTTCATGATATTGTGTACTATGTTCATTTAAGTCATTTTGGAATTCAAACTTTGAATTACGGTCCATATTTCCACGTGATCACTTGATACTTAGAGCAGTTTTAGTTTATCTATTTTGCATTTGTCATTATGGGTTGATTGAAAAATCAGACCCTGTCTGCAATTTCCCACGTCTGATGGATTCTAGATTAAATTTCAGTGTCCACGTTGTCACTTATCCTGTGCGGCCCAATTAGTCTATGAATCATGATGAAATTTGAGATCAAGTAACGATTAGTGCATATGCGAAAAGGTAGTGCATATCAGAGGGATTTTTATACGGAATTATGTTCTTTTTTTTTAGGCAAAAGTCTTACGAAGTGAAAAAAAAAATCATCCAGCGAAAGGCTGCTGCAAAGTTGTAGTGCCCAAGATTACTTCATTTCTGATTAAAGGGGATACACGGCTAGTAACTGATCAGTGGGAATAAGTGGGAATGCTGGGGGATGATTGTTCCAATCCTTGTGGGATTCATTTAAGAGTACATTATATATCTATTGTTGTGTGAAAATTGTTTGCTTCAGAATGGTCTTATATTCAAGTAATGTGCAGTTTGATGTTTCCAGGTTAGCATGCCTGTACAGTGACGGGGAATTAAACATGCACATTACTTGAATTTGAGACTGTTCTGAAGCAAACAATTTTCACACAACAATAGATTATATAATGTACTCTTAAATGAATCCCACACGGATTGGAACAATCATCCCCCAGCATTCCCACTTATTCCCACTGATCAGTTGCTAGCCATCCCCTTTAAGTGATTTACATGGCTGCGGAATAAACACCACTTTTTTAAAGGCATGTTATTCACAGCCAGAAAAAGAATAGCACTGTGAACTTGATTGACTCTATTAATGCCTATCAAACATGAGTGTCGTTCAGTTGTCTTTTGATATGAAGTCATTCACATACTCATACGTTAGCAAAACAGTTGTTCAGTTTGTATAACGATACTTTTAGTAAGTGATAGAAAAAATATTTCCTCCATGACGACTTTGGTCACTATTCTTAGCGAGCTACCTCCAAGCGTCTGTTCGTTCCCCTCCCTCAGTAAAGTATATTGTTCTAAACACAGCACACAGAGGACTATCTTTAGAAAACGAATACACTGTGTAGTTTATGAAAAGTGAAATGCAAGTTATAAATTCGCAATTTGAAAACTAAATATCTGGTAGTACACGTTCAAGATATCAAGAAGTTGAAATCCTGCCTGGAGTCTTCCCTGGCGACAGGTTCAACAGGATTACTCCCCGACAACATTACAGCCCGGCTTTCTGCTTTTTAGTCAGTGCCGTGCAGGACGACGGGTGATTATCATGAACTTGCCAAGGAAATGAGCTTGCCGTCTTGGAAGTAAAAAATTATTTTTAAAGCGTAGTCCACCATTACGTGACTCGGGTAAGCGCTTTATCACACATGGGTCCGACGTGCTAAGTACGCGTTGATGTGTGGTGAACAGATTTTGCGGTGGTTTCGATGCTATTTCAGTTTATGACAAGATCGAGCCTTCGCGCCCTCTCCTCTTCTCGGGCATACAATCGTGGTACAGTTGATGTTGCCGGGCAACAAATACTATCGTAATCACAGGGAAGCCTGAATGTCAGCCTTTTCTATATCTTGAGCCCTGTAAGATATAGTTGTGAAGGTTTGCTCACCCGTTATAACTACTGAATTGAACTACTCACTCGACGTTCTCGTAACATTGAGCGTTCCACTCCAATGACAGTGACAGCTATTTCCTAACCAGTCTTCGAAACTCAGGTTTCTTCAAGCATCGAACACGACTCTACGTCAAGAAACAACAACAACAAACAACAACAACAACAGCAAAAGACAAAAGTCATAGTGAACTGACGTTAGAAGCCGATATGCCTTGTTGCAGAGTGTTCAGCACCGGCTTGCGATTTCTCCGACACTGGAAGTGGAAAATCACACTTATTTTTGCTACTTGCAGCATCCTGTCAATAATATGCAGGCTTGAAAAGGCAAGTACGGTTGTACCTTTTCACGGGGCCATGCAGTTGCTGCCAATTGAAGCTCTTGTCAACTACTCTAGACTTCGTGACCGGTTCAAGGCAATTGGGAGTGTTACCTATAAACATCCACGTAGATATCCTGACAAAACTGCCAGTGAACTCAGAGAGATATACGATCAAGGAGCTTGGAATTCTACTTTGGTGTCGTCTTATCACATGCACTATGACGTCAACTGCAGCGCCATCATACGCGGTGAGGTGAAATCCATACAGATGGCCAAACAAATAATCATGGACAAGGCCAACGTCTCGGGTACTAGTATCCTGGCAACCCCTTCTGATGACATTGTGACGTCATGGATGGATGACTGCCACAGGTACAAGGTTGACCGAAAGTACCCAACTTCACCCGGCTCCCAGGAAGAGGCTGCCTACCCTGTAGCCTACATCATCGTCGTCCACAAGGATGCCGCGCAGGTGGAAAGGCTCCTGCGCAACATCTACCACCCGCAAAATCTGTACTGCATCCATCCAGACACGGGGGCCCCTGACCACTTTCAGAGGGCTATGCGAGCACTTGTGAGATGCTTCGACAACGTCTTCATTGCCACAACACTAGAGAGAATTCAGTATCGTGGATACACCCGATTGCAAGCCGATATCAATTGCATGCAGGACCTATCCGCGAGGAAATCCCATGGATGGAAGTATGTGATTAATCTCTGCGGACAGGACTTCCCCCTAAAGACAAACCTAGAAATCGTCCGACAGCTTAAAGCGTACAACGGATACAGCGACATTCCAGGCGTCTATCCGGAACAGAACAAATTGTTTATTTCGAGAACGAGAAACCACCACGTGATCATTGATGGGAAGGTTAGAAAGACGAATGTAACCAAACCTCCACCTCCGCACAATGCTAAGATGTATTTCGGGAATGCTTACTATGTCGCCGTACGCTCTTTTGTGGAATATATCCTAACAAACAGGACTGCACAAGATGTTCTCCACTACTTAATGGACACGAACAGTCCAGACGAGCACTTCTGGGTCACTATGAGTCGATATCCGGGTGCTCCTGGTGGTTATCCAAAGTCCTCATGGAATTCCAATGCCCGGTTTATCCGGTGGACTACATCCGCCGAGTATCCGCCATGTGTTGGGAAGTACGTGAGAATGGTTTGTGTTATTAGTCTCGGATATTTGCCGTACATCGCTACAATACCACAGCTCTTTGTAAATAAAGTACACTACGGCTATGATCCAGTCGTTATCCAATGCCTTGAAGAATTACTCGACTACAGAACAGCAAATCCGGAATCGACTGCAGACTTCGTCGCAAAGTTTCCATTGCGTAACTTGTTTCCTTGACAGTCACGAAAACAATCAAAAATACGACCTAAGCGCTGAATCTTGTTACCGATAAAGATACAAACATAAGATTCTAAGAGTCTCGTCAAGTTGTTCAATCAAAATCTAGACCAGGCAATTACAAAACTATTTTCTTTTAATATCATCGAGTAAGAGAGGCAACTTTCATTCATTTGATTCAATTCAGTTCAATTTCAAATGCACTGATAGTCTGACGTGTCAAAAGAATGGTAATGTCTTGGACGATCAAAACATTCCAGTAACCTAATTTAGTCAATGTATTTTCTTGATTCCATTAATTCTATTATGACATCATTTCTCATGAGGCAAAATTTGAAAACCTTGTCTTAAAACTAGAGCTTTACAGAAAATGTTGAGACCATGCCAGATTTTGTGCTATCAAGTCAAGAGAAAAAAAAGTAAAGATTAAATATACTAACAACTTATTCTGACCGAAGAGTTGGAGCACGAGGGAACAACGTTGCTGGTCTCAGTCATCTTGACAAAGTGAGAATAGCTAATGACAAAGAGTGTGGGCTTGACTTGGATGTTGAGAACTGTGAAGGGAAATCCGAGCTTTCTGCTGCTAACCTTATGTAACAAATTAGCTCATGGGTGACGCATAATGAGGGGGGGGGGGACGATACAAGTAACGGACTTCAGAGAATGTCTTGGTAAGATGATCTGTTATACTCATGAAAAGATTTATCATTCATAATGTATATTTGCAATACCCTTCGTGAAAACTGATAAGCTGTAACTGGTGTCAGTTTTGTAATGATATCTGCGACTATTAGTCATTCTCTCCAATAAACTTCCAACCACTTAGGCACTGATATAAATGGCATATTGTTGTCCGATGTACAATTTCAGACTTTTTCAATAAATGTAGGCCTTCTAGAGAAAAGTATTGAATGAAAATGAGTCGTACTCTGTATTATGTACACGTTTTCTCGATGTCTAAGTATATGGTAATGTTGTAGTATAAAGAAAAGCAAGAATAAGGAATCATCAAATCTTAGCAAAATTTAATTTGAACATGTTTGGTGATATTGATTCAATGTTCGACTGAACCTACTATAGTAAATATATACACATAGATATACACCATACACTTGTGTATATATATATATATATATATATATATATATATATATATACATATATATATGTGTGTGTGTGTGTGTGTATGTATATAATTATATATATATATATATATAACGTTAATATTCATAATGTACAATGATATAGTGTGGCACTGAGTCAACTGATTTGGTGTCCTTCTTGCATTAAATTTATCAACTTGCCTGAGCAGACATGCTCGACACGAAAGAGAACGCGGTATCTCTCCTGTATTTTTCATGTCAATGTGACACCAAGGAGGTATTAGCCGAGTCCAAATCGTCTCCTTCTATACATAATTTGAGCCCTTATTGCTCCACCGGATGATTAATGACTGGACCCTAATGTCAGCTGTGACTGACCTTCCCGTGTGTATGGATGGTACAACGAGGTTGGTCTGCTATGGCTATGGGTGATTCCGGTGCCAACCCACTGGTGTTCAAATCTCCAAAATAAAGGCGTTAAGTACATCCTTCCGCTTACTTATCACCGCTTATTGTCGCAGATTCCATATTCGTCATGCTTCCCTGGATCAAAGTAGCCTGGGGGTACCCCTCCTCCTCGCCCAGTGCCCCCTTCTCTCCTTGGTGACAATGACGTGGGAGCCAAGCCAACAGGTGCGCACCTTTCTCAACTTAACTCCTTCCCTGTAGGGCCTATTATGTTACTTTTTTTCTTATCCATTCATATGACATTTTGCGTAAGCTCATTTCATATAGCTATCTATATTTTCAAGTTATCCTCACTGCCTAATGTGGAATTGTAAGTCTCTTTAATCTAAAATAGATACTTTTTCTGTCAAAACTTGTTAACGTTCTTAATCAGTGACGATAGGACTGCAATTTATGTTCGAAATTGTTATCATAAAAGATACGTACACACGTACGCAAAACACCACACACACACACACACACACACACACACACACACACGTTTTGTTTTGTTTTTCATCAGAGAAAGAGAGAAGAAAAGGGGAAGACATGATGTTCTACGCCGTGGTTTATTGCTCAATTTATCAGAGTAAGATTGAATAGAGCATACAATATTCACGTTGGCAATTCAAACCACGATATGAATGAAATGAACTTTTCAATTTGTTGACACATGCAGCAAAGCTGTTCTCGGACTTAACGTCGGTTTCAATTACGTTTCGTCCTGAAACTCATCATATAGATGTTATGACTCATAAACAGGTTTGCTCGTACAATTACTTAAGCCATGGAGAGCACTTAAGATTAAGTTATTTTATCATGCCTTGGGTTATCCAAATCAAAAGACCTGACCCAAGCATTGTAACTATTCAGACTTTGCACTTTGATATTCAGATATTCAATTACACCATTACTGAACCTCATCTGCAGAAAGCAACACAGTGTACATTGTACAATGGTTTATCTCGTCACGTACGTTACTCGACATTTCGAAAGCCTTTCATACTTTAAAGTCATGTCGAAAGTTTCTTCATCCCTATCAGATTATATCATTCGCAACCTTAATAAGAGACTATACGATAATAGTTAGGTCTTTTCCACACATTTACAACCCTATATTATTTTGAGCAGTAGACATATTAACGGGTAAATCTGATCTTTTGGTTGAGTTGTTTAACACGATTTAGAGCTATCAAGCACCATCTGCTCAGACCTCTAGTTGTAAGTTAGACAACAATAATAGGTTTATTCTACCTCTACTTTCGACTTACCAACACAATTCATAGATTGTCTTGAAAGAACAAAAATAAGAACGATCCAACAAATTAGTTGTAATTACGTCGTTTTGCAGCTGTAAGTGCTTCTGATGAATCCGTCAAAATACATATACGACTATTAACTGATTAACCACACTTAACTCACGTACATAATGTATTTGCACCTTCGAATACAATGTGTTTTATCAATCGCTGGAGCATTTGCATATCTGTCAGTTAAACGTTCGATTGCTAGTTATGTGAATTTTTGCTTTTGCTCTGAGGTTTGCTGCTAAAAATGATAAGATTCCTCACCCGTGTCAAGATGTTACCTCAGTGAAGCAAACATTCAATAGAACATGCACTAGCAGGAGAGAGTATAATTATGTTTACTTGTTATTTCAATGCCTTCATCACATTCAAACATGTATCAGCAGTAACGGATTAAACAAGTTAAAGGAATATCAAAAAAATATCAAACATGCTGACGCACTTACTCCTGCATCAAAAACGTAGATGTAGGTATGAATTAATATGATTATCTATTAAGGGTAATCTTCACGATGATAAGCTCATTACACAAATGATTTCAATAATATAATTCTACCAAGGTAAATTTGTCAGAACAAATGTGAATATTTTCCTTACTCTATTGACTTTACTTTATAGAAGAGTCCCCCTTCTCCCAATTTATGGACAGGCATAGGTATGTGTATTAAGTACAAACATAACTCAACTCAACTCAAGTGACGCACTGCATGGATGACGCGGTGTTGTCATGGAAACGCGATTCGTGAGAGATCAGATCAGAAATTCGAGAGAAAAAAAAAAACATCAACACTGCGGAAAGAAGGGCTGGCAGAAGAACGTGTGTCTGTCTCTGACATCTTCTATTTTCTGTATTTATTTATTTTTTCCATAAAATCTGATAAGAATTTTCTCTGCTGTTTTCGCGGCCAATCAGTCGCCATCTTTAAATAGTCAACCACTGAGATCTCATCGTCTTGATTCACAAGTCAGGCCACGTGTTATCCTCACGTCTGCCAGGTGATGCGAGATGTGTCAACCCATCTCTGCACCTGTTTGATGACCATCAGGCTGATGAGTATCTTCAGTGCGTTGACGATTTGAAACATTGACACCGCAAGAAAGTCACTGCGTTCTTTGCATGAAGACTTTTTCTCACATCAGAGGTGAAATATAAAAGTCTGACAACCATAAGTTTTGACGAAAACAATTATGCAATTGCTGCCGAAATGAAAAATAGAGAGATAAAGGTGGCTAAATCGCAACAAATTTACCCCCCCCCCCTTGCTATGTACTCGTATTCTAAAGGCCATTATAAACTTTTCTACGGTTTAAAGCGGCAGAAGAGCAATTGCTGTTAATAAATAGATTACTCGGGTTGAACGGGAATTTTAATGACCATACATTTTCCTTTTCATAGACTCACACACAAAACAAAAATATGACATAAAGCCCTTTTATGTATTGTTGATCAGCATTGAACATTTAAAGACAATCAAAAGAGTAATCCCAAGCAGACATCCATTCATCATGTAGAACTGGCAGGAAGATTAACCCATTGTGCCCTCTGAGTGCCTACTAGAGCAGAAAACCCCACAGCACTGTATATACTGTCCAATGTCTCTGGCACGGAAAGGGTTAACCCATTGTTAAGTGCAACTCTGTGGGTTCAGTGCAAGGTCTATTGGGACTTCAGAATCACGGAGGCCAAACTTTAATATCGATGTTTTGCACGTGCTAGATATATCTTTATTACTACTGCGCCTTGCATACAATTTTCCTTTCCTTGAGTTTGCTTGAGGCATCATGATTAGATTATAACCCTCCAGAAGGTGAGTAAGATGCTAGCCCGTACAAGATACCATAGCGTGCTCCATCGTCACATTTTCATGCATCAATTTGTAGCATAATGCATCAGATTAAATGAGATGTAAACAAAGACAACTATAAACCTGATCGATAGTTTTAGTGTTCCAACACTAATACAGAAACACATTCTTCACATAATAGTTTGAGGGAGAAAGGTTCGCGGTAACACCATTGGTGTTGGTGTTACCGCAACCCCCTCATTCACTTTACCATGCAAACTATCAAGCAACACATAGCATAATACTTTCTTACCCCTTTTTTTTTTATATAGGACTATAGCCGATTACCTTTCCGATTCTTTAGTTCATTTTGGACACAGTGTATTCAAATACCGTGTTCTCATGATCTTGATATATACGTTTACTGATATTATCATTTTGATCAGAATGACTCCTCAGTGAAGGGAATGTACAACAAATATCGAAATGTTATACAGAATTATGACAAGGTATCAAAATTTCGCTTGGGTCTGACATTATCAAGATCCGTTTCGAAATATTATGATGCCCTGTCGCACACTGGCACTCAAGACATGCCTGACTTATCTAAACCATGTATATAGTAATGCAGAGCAGGAAAACGAACCGACACAGTACAACATACTTTGAATACACTTGGATCAGTTATACTAACAACATTTACATGATTTCCTCCCTGAAACCAGATGTGCGTGTCATAAATCATATTACGCCTTACGTGATTCGAAACAGCAGCAATTGGGCTCTGTATCACAGATCTTTTAAGAATGGAAAAGTTTGCACGAAATTTCACGAATCATCAGAAATTCCCTCTATGACAATTACAGTGGGTTGAAAGTGCCGTCCATGCCACGAAGCAAACTCGCACACATGGCATGGTTTTTTACCTTCTATCAGGTTATAAATGGAGGGGGAAGATGCTCTTTATGGTAACAGCCATCCGATATCGATTGCAAAGCACGGTGAGATATTCGTCACATACTATACCCGAAAATAAAACTCACTCACAGTCATAATTAAAGAATCATACTCAATGACGTACCAGTCACTTGCGAAAAACACCCTTTTTTAGCCTGTTTGGAAGACTCCTCAAGCGCAGGTTAACTTCGAAGAGATTACATGAAATAGAAAAAAAAAACCCGACAATTCAACAACATTGGAGGAGCAGATATCACTGGTTATCTATCAGATGCTATTATTCACACTGATTACGTAAACTTTATATTGGTGAACCTCATTTTGAAATGATGGGGGGGGGGGCCAGGTAAGACCCTAAGATAGTGACTATCTATAGATTTTTGATAATTTCTGTTCGTATATTATAGACGAGAAAGTAAAGAATATTCCGTAAAAGACGTAACACCATTATTTTGCCTCAATTTAAATAATAGATATTATATTTTCCAAGATACCGACGAAATCATAATTTCAGTTGCATTCCTTAATAGTGCATGCACTTCCTGAGAGCTGAAAATACAGCCCAAGCACATTTCATAGTCACTAAATGTTCATAGCAAAGTGAAATATCCATCGCATTTTAATAAATTACGAGTGTCCTTTATATCATATACAAATTACCCAACGGGATTTTGTTACAGACACAAAATTTCTCAAAGGTGCCGTGAATAGACTGCCGTTATTTATCAGGCGAAGCTTAGTTGTTATTGTTGTAGCTTGACACCCAGTTTGCATACAAAATTGATATACCACTTTAATATGGTTTGACCTGTTATAGCACTAATACATGATATACCTACAAAAATACCGCAGATCTATTAATTGAAGTGTATTCATTCGACATTCTTAAGTTGATGTCAGACTGCGATAATTGGTTATAGCTCACATAGCATTCTCTAGAAACTATATAAATGTAGTATGTATTGATTAATTACTTTAGAAGTCTTGCTACTTGTTCATATACATATATCTTTGTGTGTATATTTGTATGTACATATACATATAGTCAATATATAAATATGATAGAACATGTATTTTCATGGAGAGAATTATGACATATTGACAATGCAAAGTATACAGTTTGATACCAATATTGATTTGCAAATCAAACAGAAGATTCCACTGACGTAGTCCTATTGTCAACTGCCGTTTACAAATCATAATTTGCACATCTAGTAAATCAAGTTTGCATGAACATATCGTCAGCAGCTCTTAGAATCTACTAGTAAAATGTAAGTTTCTATCCAGATGATAAAGACGCGGTAATGGTCTAGGTATAGATTTACAGGTATGTGATTAACTTATAAAGGCACTTCATCTATCCAAATAGTTACCATAAAAACTAGCCAAGACAACAATCTGCGCACCAATAATATCCATAAGCTTATGATACGATCCTGTTTCTTTCTTTTAGTTCTAGAGCCTGATGCTGTCTGAAGAATGAATAAGTTTGAATATTTTCCTGGTTTTTGTAAGTATAAGTGGGAGTTAGGAACATTGTGGTGTGTTAGAGGAAACGCTGAATCCTATTTAAAGCCTAGGATCCTATTTTCGATTCATGCGCGATATGCACATTTTTGGACAAGCAGCGTTTGTCGACGATATTGCTCTTAGTCCCAGGATAAAAATAAAGGGTAAGCTGGGTTGTAGATGGTGACAGGATCCTCTGGAAGAGTAGTGTTACATTAAGTGAGGGTACTCTGGAAAAAACCTCTCTTATCATCATTCTTTTTGTTTTCTTTATAGGTAAAAGAAACCAGCTCTATTTTTCATCACGATTAGTTCTTTTCCTACTATACATAACTATGTTACTCAGCCCTAGAACATTAGTTCTTATTACTGTAACCATCATCACTAACAACTGTTCTAATACTGTGCAGTCATCGTGGAATCATAAAACATAATTATCATCTTGCAGAGAAGCAAAGAAAATGCTCGAGTGCGATTCCTCACATTGATCGAAGCTTTGTACATACGCCACAAGCGAAGAATTCATGAAATCGGGGGTATTTACGTTCTATGATGTTGACTGAGAGAACTTCTGACATTCATGAAATTCGCTGACTCTTGAATTGGTCTTTACTTAAAGTAAAAACAAATATTAACAATAATCATATAATGACCTATAACCACATTTGGAAGTGACCCGAGATTGTATTACCTATGCCACTTTTTTACTCATGCAGTTTGTCATCAACATTAACATGTATTTTCGTCGTCAGCTTTTGAACTACTACGCCTTTAAAGCTAACACTTTCTAATCGCTGACATACTTGAATGAATAAATCTATATTATACTTTTGTAATAGCATGACAAAGTTTAAATACCGGTTCTTAAAACACAACCTGTTTCCCATGTTGTTGTTTTGTTTTTTCTGTGGAAGCTGAATTATCGTGGCTCGTTGTCTTACGTTAGTTTTTCTATGGCCGATGTCAGCACCACCATTTGGTCGTTGAGGTCGCGGATGGCGTCTCGTAGCTTGTCGACTTTGTCTATGACCTGGACGCTTTGGGTGTAAGGGTCGTATCGGACGTTGTACGGTCGCGCCATCTTCATCGCGTACAACCTGAAGGACACGATAGAGGGTTTGGAATAAGGTTGGATGGTCAAAATTTAGAGGTTAATATTTTCTAAACATGAACAGATTTTTTTTTTTTCATCCAGAAAAAGAAATGTTCTTATTCTGGCAATCTTCATCTGTTAAGCAAAATACATCACGGAAAAGATTGCACACACAAACAAGCAAACATTATTAGAAGCAAAGAGAGTGATGTAGACAGACAAAAAAAAACTGAATATGATACCTAAGTTTAGATTTGGCGTCATCGAACGAATCAGACACGAAGTAGATCGGTTGGTAGGTTTTGTCCTGGTACTCCTGTACAGCCGTCTTGTTGGGATCAAAGGGTCGATGCTCCGGTTTGTCGGAGAGGGCGTACTGCCGTGGAGCAAGAAAGAGAATGATAACGTGCTGGAATATCCTGCTTAAATTCCAAGTAGGAAAGCTAATAATTTATAATATGCGTGGCAGTGTCGTTAATCGAAAGTGTAACAATTTTTCTTATTCAGTGCTATTTCTTTGCCTACAGCTTATAAAAAGATTTATAAACCTTGACTATTTCCTGGCGGTGTGAGGAAGTGTTTGAGTTTGATTTTTTTTTTAAAGGTAGTCGAACATAATAGGCCCTATAATCAAATCAACGTCGATACTTAATCAGCAAACTGAGCATAACTCGTTGATTTTACTCTTTTTTAACAACCAGTTTTGTGTATCATCAAACCTGACACCTTCCATACCATACCTGCAGCTCTCCGAATGCAGACAGTAGCCCGGCGCCGTACGCGCGAATTTCTCCGTCTTGCTTGCATAGGCCGAACTCAACGGTGAACCAATAGAGCTGTGATTCAGAATAAACAAGGAAATACTTGAAATGATACGGATTCTAGACATATTTAGTTTTAAAAGGTATCAAAAACTTTACAAGAAACAAAAAATGAGGAATTCGCCTACAGTGCGGAGAGCGAAAGTATACTTCACACTCTTAAGTAAAAGGAAATAAAAGTATTACAGCCCAACACATCAGCGGATACCATGGAATCACCACCAAAAACCTTTGAAATGCCGTCAAGTCCTGAAATTGAATTATTGTTAGTGTGCTTTCCTATTGTCTTTTGTAAGATGAACAAAATGTTGTCACATTTCATTATTACGCTACCCATGTTGTATATGCATTGTATTGTATTGTATTGTATTGTATTGTATTGTATTGTATTGTATTGTATTGTATTGTATTGTATTACATAATAACCTGTCCCCACTTTCTTGAATTTCACATAATAATGTTATCCACGCTGCGATTTTCTCGGTGGATTCGAAACGACACGTTTAGCCTTTTGTCTCATGTTTTACCACAAGAGAGGTGGATCCTAACAAAAGTAGATGAAACTTATATTTACCGTGGCCAGTCTGGTTATATCTTCGTCTGATACTCCTAGAGAGGCAAGACCTATTTCCTGCGGGAAAAACAAAAGGAATATCAAGGATAGATTTTCCACATAATTTCACTCAAGCATTCGCTTACACGATATATCGAATAAAAGACTAATCTGTCCTTACTACTTTACTATTCCCAACAGTGCTAGAACCATTTCACTTCATTTCATTTATTTTCCGTTTCCAAATGAAAAGTTCACACAGTTATAAACACAACGTGATTGGCCGAATACAAAGTGTTTCAAATTACATCGGCACGTGAATTGTTATAGTCATGCTTTGGTGACAAACTTTGAACAAAGTCATATGGAATTAATTAATGTTATATCAAATGCTGGGTAATTAAGCAGGCTGGAAATGGAGGTGCCTCCTAAAGGCTTAGCTTGTATATAGTTGCTATCAAACATACCACCTTAAAATCTTTCCACACTATCAGAGAATGTCAACGTCAAGAAATTCAAGAAGATCAATACAGGATGTCATCACACTTCTCTCTTTTTTTGGAATCATAATGTAAATGCAACCATTAGGATCCGAGAAGTATACAGATAGGAAAAAGATATATAATTATTTACTATTATTTTAGTCGTCAATAGGAACTTCATTGTTGTGTATGCGTGCTCGGGGCAAGACATAGAGTAGTTGAAAGCCTATAGATTGGAGGTGGGCGAGCTTTACCTGAGAGAACTGTGCGAAGGTTGGATCTGCCAACATAGGAACGTGTCCGAGGAGTTCGTGGCAGCAATCGCTGTGAAGCAAGAGTAACATCTATTAGTGTTGCCTTCTAATGTTGTTATTGTACAATCGTAGAGGGCGCTTGCCTCCTTGATTCACGACATTCTTTACGCAAAGACTTGAAGATTGCCTGTATGACCATTATGTATTAGCCTACGAATGCTTATAAAACATATTATCCAAGCTCTTGGGACTATATCTGACCAGCAATGACTTGTGGCGTATATATAGCATGGACAGGTGAAAACATATGAAGAGTCTGGGCCTCTGAGATGTGGTATTATTGTCACACACCATGTGTATATGTATTCACCTAGTGTAAGCAGTACAAACTGCACCATCGCCTCAGTCGGATCATTATGAGTCTAATATGTAAGCACCATGGCGATGTTCAAAGTCATGCTTTTACATTATATACACCATCCTGATATATAATGCATGATTATCTACAAAGCATCAGGGTTTTCTTTTTTCACACTGTGAGAGTAATTTCACAATGAAAATGCTTCAGTCCTGTGGATATTCATTCAGGAGAACACATAAGATTCAAGGTGACGACAGTGTTTACAATCTGTATCGCACATTAGTACTGCCCCGGCATTCATTTTAAAAATTATGTAATTTGTTTCTTTGTTTTTTACAGAAATGTCAGAATTGAAAAGTCTTTGTATTTCCAATGCGAAATAATCTGGGATGATAGAATAATTTCTCAGTCTGTCCTCACACTCCTTCCCGACACAAGTTCTTGTTTGCTGATTATTATTTTGTTTGTTTGTTCGTTTGTTCATTTGTTTGTTTATCTACTTTAACAAAATTGTGCGTTTGACGTTTCAACAAAACATCTTACAGTCCAACGGCATAGACATTGCATACTCACGGCTCAGGGGTGTGCATGGGGGCGGAAGAATGGCGGATGTACTGCGTGGCTTGGAAAACCCTGAATGCGAGACTGGCAAGAAAATCACGTGCCGAAAGAAGACCAGCCACCGGTCGCAGCTGAAAACCAGTCTTAGCTGCAGAAATCAGAAAAAAGGAATATGACGACTGGTGTGTGTTTCTACCACTGCTTGAGATCGATTGTAATTATGATAACATAATATTTGCTTTTTTATAAAGTGATTTAATTCAACCACATTTAACGAGGGGTCAGTGCCCGGTAACATTCATGGCGACAGGTATATCTATGAAAAAGCGATCATGTTTTAACTTGAACTTTGTTCTAATCTCAATTTCTGAATGTGCGTATTTTGTCATCGCAATGAAAGCAACATGATTTTTTTTTTTTGTGGTTCCCATCTACATTGACAGACATACTCTGTAATATTTGTATGTTGCCAAAAACTCGTCAATCTTTACATCTACGTATATCTACATTTGCGTTTACGTTTGTTGGTTTGCTTGTTTACTTGTGACTTGTAATTACACTTACCTTTCAAAAAGTTTGACACGTCTTCAAGTTGTGGTACAAATGTCTCGCTGATATGAATAAAAAGACACAAATAAGAGAAAATAATCATGACATTACTCAATTTTTAAACATCTCAGTGGTATTTTTTTAATGATGTATGTAATTTATTATGTATATATAAAGGGAGATGACGATGTATTTACAAAGGTATCGAAGACGTCTGTAGCAGTCTTGTGGCAACAATTGAATGAGTACTAATATCATTCTCACGTCGGCAACATGCAGTAACAACAGCACCGGGTAATTCCTTCGCTGATACATCCTGAGCTGCAATTTGCCCAGTCGACTCATCCGGGATGATGAGGAACGACCTCCAAAACAATCAAATAAATGGTCCGATTATTGAAAGTGAACAATTATTACATTCCTTCTAGAGTATAGGTCCTATGCTGGAAGTCCCCTTTACGCAATCGATTCAGTACAATGAAAGAAAATGTAAAGAGTGCGTTGATTGTGTTTATGATAACATGAAGGCAACTAGATCTGAAAATGACTACGGTAAATTGACACCTCATTCTGATTCACTTCATTCTTATACACATGAAAATCTATACAATTGAATGTACATATGTATTACCTTTGAAGGGCTTGAGAAGAAAAACTTGTGCAACCGATTTGTCTTTTATGTTATCGTATCTATCATTGTGTTATCCCTCTCTCCTTTCCCTTATTTATTATCATCTATATTATATCATATTATATTATATCATATCATATCATATCATATCTATATTATATTATATCATATTATATTATATTATATTATATTATATTATATTATATTATATTATATTATATTATATTATATTATATTATATTATATTATATTATATCATATTATATTATATTATATTATATTATATTATATTATATTATATTATATACAGTGAGAATATATATCCATTCCCGCTCGTTATTTATCATCTGTCTTTCTCTCTTTCTCTCTATCTTATCTCCCACTCTGTCTATCTCTATCCCCTGTATATTCTTGACTAACATTCTCTTTCTCTTTCCTCTCTCTCTCTCTCTCTCTCTTTCTTTCCGTCAATCAATCTCAAACAACGATCCCTTCTTGTCCTCACTCATTCAACATTCACAGCCGAGTTTCGACACCATTGACCAGGAGAGCGTGATTGAGGTAAGTGGTACTTTCGTTTTCTCTCTTTTTTTTTCTGCTACGCAACCTCTCGCTCATATTCAACCCATTTACCGACCAACCGAAATGTCATCTGGAAGATAACAAAATTCGAAACTCATAAAAGGGCAAGCGACAGCGATTGGGCCCTAATACCCGCGCGACGCGAAAGACGAGCCGAAAATCAATTGCACCCAACAAACTGGCGGCGTGTGCGTTACCGCCACTGGAGGACAGACGGACCAGACAATCATCTATCTACGAGATTTCAATTCGCCAAGGACTTCTTAATCGTAATGGGCACAGTTGTATACTGACTTCGACAACTCGCCCCCTTAAACTCACCTGCGAATGGACACATTAATGCAGATTGTATCAGGCTTGAATTTTAATGGTTGTGATTATCTATGCGAATGATTGGAAGCTCTCTGGTTGTTAGGCGATGACCTTCGCCAAAATAACGCCTGCATGCCAAGTAATCGATTTCGATTCACAAACGTTCTTAGTGTGTGCGATTCTTTCTTCAGCAAATTAAAACTCTTAAAACTCTGTGACGATTTGAGAAAGGTTAATTGCAAAGGCTCAAGTTGGCAGGGGGAAAGTTTCTTCTTACTACATAGCTGTTTCAAATATACCCGACACGATGTTTGACCAGTTGACTGCACAACTAAACATCCCTGAGTGACAATAACTATCAGTTCTGGTCACTTTCAAGTCCTGTTAAAGTTCTCGAGACATCATATCTTTTTAACAGTCCTTGTGGAAATGATGCAAGTAACATTGATTTTTCACCTTTATTTCACACAACGTAGAGAAATAATTTTCCTGTCAATAATTGTAACCACACAAGGATATCTTAAATGAAAATGACAACATTTCATTCTGTGCATGTTAGTAGACAGGTAAGTGGTATAGACAACATAGAAGCAATATAGATAGTAAAGACAGCAGTAGCATAAGGTATCAGTATAGATAGTAACTCATCAGTTCCTAGTGAGTTTACTTTCCAGAACAATTTCAAGATACGATGTTTTACCTGTAAATCCCTTCCTTCTCCAGAACGTTGAACGCGTCTATATGAACCTTGCAAGCGTGTGTTGGGAACATGGCTTTCAGCTGCCGGTAAATCAGTCCCCTGCGAAGAACAGTGGAACACGAAAGAGTAAAGATGTCAGGCAATACGACAAACTTTGCTAAGAATCATGGTAAGGCCATGATGAAGAAAGGAAACACCTGTACAGTGCATCTTGATTTTCATAACGTGCTGATACTTTCCATGTCATGCCAAGGGGGTCACGATAATCGTGTTCATCTCTTGTGTGTTATTCTCTAGAAATTTGGCCCTTACTTTGAATGGTAAAGGTTTACATCAGCGAGATTGCATTTACTTCGCCTACGTTTATCTAAAAACACGAAATTTTGATGACTGAATAAAGAAAGAAAAAAAAAAAACCCGATGGCTTCGTACACATATGGATGGATACTACCACCCATCACAGCCTCTCAAACACACACACACACACACGCGCGCGCACACATGCACACTCACACACACTTACACACACATACACACACGCACACACTCATATGTGGCATCCTTATTTCTCTGTTTTATCAAAATTGGCGCTACTAAATTACTAATAAATGCATGATGTACAACGCTTACACCTTGTCGAATGTGAATGTATAACTGGTAATGTCAAAAGCTGGGATTGCAACGAACGAAAAAAAAAAACAGACTTTCCTGGTCATTGAGAATCCAACAGCGTGCTACAGGCAAGCAGGGGAAATAGTCAAACAATAAGATATATTACAGAAAAAACACACGAACTTGTTATCTAAATAAAAAGTCATCATTTGTGTAGACACTGAAAGAACCTGTCAAGCCTGTACTAATACCTGATCAATTTTTATGATGACGAAATCAGAGAAAATCTGACGTAATGTACCATCGGTACTTTGTGACTGATCTTCATGTGAGGGTGTGGGAGTCTTCATTGTATGGAATTGACGTGACGATACACACACACACACACACACACACACACACACACACACACACACTGCTTGGGCAGGGTGTACCCTTCCTACAACTTGTTTAATGTAAGAAGATGTCGGACATGTTTATTGATCATTTCATGATGGAACAAGAACGCTCGATTTCGACGGGAAAAAACCCTCTGCAATATTGACAGTTATCTGAAATATTTACGCATTTGCTCGATGGTAGAAGATACACTCATCCTTTCTCATGTCGATCGTTCTACTTCAATATCTCTCCCTCTTATGTTTTGTCCCGGCAGAAACGGGGTATCAATCTGTCAAAATCGACGCTCGCATGCCATGAACTACTGACGTTAATTATAAAGTAACGATTATCGCTACATTACACCTCCTCTCTCCGCGATGTAATTCTGCCTATCCATCACCCACTACCTGTCCACTCATTTCGTTCCTCTCTTCTTCCTTGTTCGTTTCTTCTTCTTCTTACTTCTTTCTGTCTAAACCCAATATTGTCTGTCCATTTACTCTTCGAGTGACGTCACACAAATGGCGCACTGCGCGGAGCAGTCTTCAATTCTCCGAGTAACAAATACAAAGTCAACACACAGTGCTTTGACATGTTGATGGA
Organism: Diadema antillarum; assembly: GCF_040938485.1. Taxonomy (NCBI): domain Eukaryota; kingdom Metazoa; phylum Echinodermata; class Echinoidea; order Diadematoida; family Diadematidae; genus Diadema; species Diadema antillarum. Next base: position 2,003,163 of record NW_027270926.1, on the reverse strand, counting down.
GACATCACCGAGCACGATGCCATGTCAGTAATTGCTATACTCGCCGCGACCATGACCAGGCTGCTGGGAACATACAGAAGGGTCTTGAGACTATTGAATCTTTCTTCCAATTTCTAGCTTATCGGCAATGAGGCGACTAACAGCGCTTGAGTGATCCAACGTGTATATCACAAGTCAAATCGGTAACTATAATTCAAACAGAAAGAAAGTTTCAAACTTGTGAAAAATACGATTTAAAATCACAGATTACGTAGGTAAGAAAGGAAATCAGTACAAAGTTGGAGAACGTCTCAATATGCTCAAGGATAAGAATATACATTTATCACATATGTATGTATTTCTTTTCCCAAAACCTGTCTGAGGTTTACCTAATTCATATTCAAAATGTTATTTCAGATAAGTAAATAAATCATAGAAATTATATATATTTCAAAAGGCCTTTTGTTTTGTATACTTTTCTAGCTATGTCAGCTAAAGTGCATTCATCTCTCTCTCTAGACAACTCAGTTTTGACTCAATCTCGAAAATACGCAGGTAAGATATAACTTTCCTCCACGTCAAGTCTCAGAACTGTGTATCGATATCAGTCGTCCATTCGTACGCCGAGATCTACTACCGCGCTCCAAAATAACTACGGTTTTATTGCTCGCATGTATACCGGCGTGTTTTCTTGATATCAGCGTATTTCCCCGGGGCCAGCAGCTGGCGCTGTAATTATATCGCCCGATCGATAATCTTCGATTACGCCGATCGAATACCTGTGGCGCGCGGCGCATCGTCAAACACGGTTTTTTTGTCATATATCGCGGAAAAGCGTGCGCGTTTCTGGAGCCTCCAACTACTAGTACTTGACGTGCACGAGCACAGACACGTCTTACAACCACTAAGACAGAACAACTGGTTATGCTTGACGTGACCAAAATAGCAACACTTAAGCTTGAAATATTCGACAGCTGCTCAACCCACATCTGCACATTTTTTTTTTTTTTTTTTTTTGCTTTCCCCTCTCTTTTTCGAGTTAATAGCAGTGTAGAGATGTCATCAGCGGTATTAACTGCCACCAGGTGAATGAAAGTAAGATAAACTTTTCATTATTCCTTTTATTCCAACTTGAAGGAGGTGACGAATATAACAATTTTGCTCGTTTTCAAAGTAAAATCAGTACCTAGAATAGTGGTTAAAAGCTTCAGCGGACGACAGGCCGACAAAACAATAGATCCTTTCCAGCTCCTTGCCCTACTAGGATAGAAGTTTACTAGTATACAGGAAATATCGATAACCTTTCAACTTCTCTCTGGTGATGATGTAGGACGCTCTCTCAGTGTTTGCTCTGTTTAATGTTCAGTGAGCACTGAACGCCAGAGGAGCAGAAGCCTACATAGTGATCTGCGACTGTGAATGATGGAAAAGGAAGTGAAAGAAAAAGAAACACAAAATGCAAAAGCACAGATCGAGGGAAGCGTCGGTGTGAAAGACTCAAGACATCACGCAGTATCTCTGCATCTGGGAGTGAGTTTTTGTCATGTGTTTCCCGATGTCTTTCTTTGACAAACAATATGTTTATTTGTCTAAATGTGAATATTGCGTAATGGTGCGTATACGCAGAGATTCTATAGTTACAAAGAAAATTTATGGACTCACTGACGTAGCTCTTTGTATAGGCCTATCTAATCTCTTTGTGGGTGCTTGTTGTAGTTCATGTGTGCGTATATCACTTGGCGGTTTTTGAGTAGAATTTAAGTGTTTCATTAAAAAAAAAAGTTATCCACGAATACACTCTTTCTCTGTTCTAATACATGATCGTCCATCCTCCTTAGACTTATAGTTCCGATGCAGTCTGCGCTGTCTCAACATTCCCCCCTTCTTTTTCGTCTTGTCTTTGGCTTGAGGAAGAGAAGAAAATTGAGTTCCTGTCTCTATGTCTCTATCCCTGTGCAGGGACTGTAAAAGAAAACTGGAAATACTGCCCTCTACGTGGCTTTGGCACGAGGGATGGCAAGAGAAAAAAAGTAATCATACTGCCCTCTTTGAACGCCTACCTTATCATACTGAATAACAATTGCGACGACTTGCATTGTTTTGCTCACTGTTAATATAATGTGTGTACACTAATTGATGTAAGTAGGCATGATAATTAAACTTTTAAAGGGGTTATGATATCATCAAAATCGTATTCGCGGACCAATGATGAACACAAAACATTGGGTCTACCTGATATTTACATCTCACTAATCCGGCTAACAGTTGTAAACTCATTTCATCTCCAATTGAAAATTCTTTGAATAATACTTAATTTGTTAAACAGTAACATCTACTTATAAGGCCTATGTCACGATGAATATCGCATGGTCGCTTTGGTGGCTTTGAATCCTCGATATCAAATTCCTTTGGAAGCGATCTGGCACTCAAACCTACTCCTTTTGGACTATCGTAATAAGCAAATGGAATCTATGGGGAAAATAGGCTGATAAGTATTACAATTAATCACTGGCAAGTATTTTGGGTAACACAGGCGACGTCAGCGGTGAGAAAGTTTTCCCCTTGGAAATTTGGGAGATTGGAACGTATTGAGTGATAAACCTAGATTTAAGGAGTGATAGGTACTAAGAAAAAGTGTATAGAATATTTCGCGACAGATAGACATGAACATTCCCTACGCACACACGTCCGTATACACTCAACCACTTAAGGATACGTACAATCAATGGCATTCGCACAGAAACACAGAATTACGGACACGCGCGCACACACACACACACACACACACACACACACACACACACACACACACAAAACACACACAATTACAAACGTTTTCAAACATATGCAAGCAGCACCATCCCAAGCATCCACGCATACTCGCGCACACTGATATTCCCCACCCCCATCCCTCATTCTCTAAACAGTTCCATTTCTTTTGAGACAAATTATGCAAGTAATTTATTAAGAAACCACATTTAATTGACCTAAGTCAAAATTCGTGATGATGTATCATGAACAGTCGAATTTACCGGAAAGACCTTCGTACGTTACGGCGGCACCGAATGTCGAGAAAGAAAAAACAACAACAAAACTATCAGCAGGCGATATTGACATAGCCGTGGATATGGGCCAAATAATGCGCGGCGGTCAAATCGGTCAAGAGACCGGTGAATGTGCAATGCAAGAGAGTTAAGGAGCTGTAGCGAGTGGTCCTTCAGACACACGTGATAAGTTATGCATGTGATCCATGGTTTAACGACCATTTACAACTAATTAATAGGCTTGGGAGAATTAGACAATCCATACGTCATGCTCTCATTACAACTTGGACAGTGGGGTCATAATTATTCTTTGTATTGCGAAGGGAATGGTGGTTCCTTCACTGAACAATTAATAATGAAATTTCGATTACATTAAATACAATACAGAGGCTCTTGGCTTTTGTAGTACATGAAAATACACCGATGTATAATATCATCATAAATACATGAGGAGAAACATAATAGAAATGGCTTGAGTTATTATCATGGCAGATCCAGAAGAGATTGAATACTTGCCATGTTCGAAGCTCATCTTCCGTGTAGTCGACCCGTGGTATTGGTTCTCCACTGAGCATAATGAGTAATAAACGAAGGAGAAGGTCATAGTAACTGGCGTGATTGGAACATGTAACGTCAGGGCTACGTCATAGCTGGAAGCGTTGGTTTGGCAAAAACAAAAGTTACGTGCCCTCGGATAAGGACGACATGAGGGAATTTCTATTATATAGTCAAGTCATCGAATTGATTCTCTGCTAAATACCAGCTCTTCGATACATACCAGCTTTTATGAACTCCCTCAGACATGACAACACAATTCAAGGCGATTTCACATTGTGTAGGCAGAATGCTAGTCAGCGCTACAAATAGCGTAAGACTGACATCAAAATAATTACGAGTAGACTGTATGTAAGCAGGAGCAAAAAACACAGTGAAGTAGGACCTAAGTGAATAGACCATCGTGTAGGATTACATCTGATGAGATGCAAAAATCAATGTTAGATTATTTCACTGTACTCGTTTTTATATTATACTATATACTCATTTCTTAAACTCTGAGACATAAGACAACAGACTCCTCTTAAAGGGGCCGGATAAAAACAATGTTATAGTCATTGAGGGTGAGATGAGAATGTGTATTTTCTACTTACTGTTTGTATTTGAACGCAATATCCGCAATCCTTTGTCGGCGTTCTCGGTAAGCCTTGTCCGAAAAGCCCTGGAAAACGGTAAGAGCAGAACCATTTTAGCTTTTATTCATCAACGATGACTCCAACGTTACAACCGTCTTTGGTCTGATGTTCCCTTTATGATGTTTGTTTGTTTTGACAAAGTCTTTATCATAACGTAAGCTAAAGTCAAAGATACTTTGAGGGAAGAGTTAATGGAATTGTAGGAGATAAACAGCACCTCAGCCCACCGGCAGGCGGGATGTTGGAACACAGTTGATTACAGCATTGCAATGATTCCTAATCGTAAACGATCACTCTGTGCAATACCACTATATAATCATTAATCATAATCGCAAAATGATGAAGTATGTCCTAATCATATGTTACAAATTTCTTGAGAGAGTACACGTGACCAGGCATTTTGATTTGCCTGACAAGTACTTTTGCTTATGATAGGTCATTTAGCACTTTCATGTCGCGATGCTTGGTAGTCCTATATGTGAACTGGCGAGATTTCATCGCTTCGTGTACTCACGAAATTGGCTGGCGCGCAGCGAAATTTTACCAATCGACAAGAGTTTGCTTTATCATTATGATATAAAAAAAATAATACACACCATTTTGTTCAGGCATGCGAATAATTACCCACACCCAGTACCTTCGAAACAGTCAAAACATCCTCGGCTATCGACTTGGGCGTGTTAGAATGTTCCAAAGGTACTTTGTGTGGCCAGGGTAATTCTTTACTAGTGCCCTCACCATGCTCACTGATGTACATCACTTGTATAATCTCTCTTTTTTCCTTTTTTATGTCAGTGACGTCTGTTCCTCTCTAATACGAAGCTAGTAGCTTAATGGACTTACTGGATGCTCGTTGTCGAGATCAGGTTCGTAGTTAGAGAGGAGGTGAGTACATCTATCGAGCTCGTTGATCCTCTTGGGAAACCACGGACCTGGGGGATAAGAATGATACTTTTGCTTACAGTATGAGTCATAACATTATTGTTTTCTGTGTCTCGTAACATTCCTGGGAAAAAAAAAATTAAATGAATGGTGAAGTTAAGAGTACATAGCAGGAGTATAAATGAAAATAATGCAAGACTTTTGATGCTCCAGAACAGCATGTCATAATGATAGTATATGATAATGGTTACAAATTCCTGCGATGGTACAATATACGTTGTGAATGAATATCAGATGATTATGCATGTTATCTCGAAATATGGCATTTCGATATTCCGTGTGTCTTTCCGTCTGACTTTCTAACACACACAAATCTTCTCCCCTCTGCAACATTTAACACCGTTCATATAATCCATGTTCATCATAGAATTTACCGTGATATTCCCTGTATTCTCATTGAGAATATATACTGAATAAATTACAACAATGCTGACTTAATGGCGAGGAAAACGAAGACGACCCCTGGGCCATGGAACAGAAAATTAATGTGAAAAACAAAATTAAGCGAAGGTGATGTAAAAGAGGATATGCTTTAGGCAATGACGGCGGACCATAGACACTCAAACGGATGGCGACCAGGGGATCGAGCCAGGATCGGAGGGTGAACTGCACCTGCGCATGACCCTCCAATGTAATGAAATCCTAGAATTAAACCATATTAATAACTATCTCTAGAAAATGGTTTGATAGTTAACGAACTTCGGAAATTGGTGACCAACTAGCTCCATTCTAAACCCTGTTTGGTTTAACTTAATTCCTACACATTTCATTGTTTGACCTCCAGCCATTCATCTGGAACATACAGATGATTTTGTCAAAGGGAACTGAAATATATCATGGTAATTTATCATGTCTCATGATTCTGGCAAACGATTCAAAAGCACGAGATAGCTATCGACATCGTATAACTTGGCACGACCATGAAGATGAGCATGAAAGGTGAAAATGGCATAATATTATTCCATAATATCATGAGAATAGATATTTCTATGAAAAATATATTGTGAAGACCAACATGATATTGTAAAATAGATGAAAGAATGAGCAGAGCATGAAATGACTCGATGGACTCTGGATGTTGATGACCTACTAAAAAACAGAATACCTGTGGAACTCGAAACAAAACAACAAACACACAACGTGACAATGGAATCTAGAATATTAGAACCTGGAATGAAATGATTGTAAATGTACCCTGAGAGATCCACACCATCTCATACCCTCTTTTGCCAGAAGGAAAAAGTCTGTTGTATATTTGTTGCAACTATGATGTATGTAATGCATGAAACATAGAGTTAAAGGCATATGGACCGACCACCACCGTGGCGATTGCAGCAGCACTCTATTAATTTTGATTAGTCTTTCTTTAGTCCCCCGTGCTCCTTTATCCCATGTTAGCAACACTTTCACCGTGTTAACCTCAGCCCATAATGACAATGTTGTCAAATGGTTTAACAGAGACAATGTGGGTATAATGATTATGAGATCAATTTCTTAACAGAGACACTTGCGTTCTGATTCCGGAGTGGGAGGGTCATTCGGCATTTCCTCGTCAAAAAGCATGTCTGGTCAATACAGAAGACACGAAAAAAATAATAGTACGATTAAAAGGTAAAGATCGGTTGTTTATCTATCATCAAACGAGCCAGTGTCTCGATGCAATATCTCTTCGCGGTTAAGAAAAAGTATCGTTATTAGTCGCGGTTGTATGTAGCCTTAAAGCTCATTTAGAATTCAGTGACTTCAGACATTTCAACGCATCAATTCTTTGCAGTGTTTATACGTTTTGACATGTACTGAACATTTTGCCATGTAGGACTTTGCTGTTCACTTACTTTGTATACTTCACATTTTCAATATAACAGCACACGAGTTTTTGCTTAATCGATTCCCTCGTAAATGCGAAGACATAAATGAGCAATTTACTTTTTACGACTCTTCGTAAATCATCAAGAGACTTGAACAACGGTAAACTTTCATTACTGTGGAGAGAACAATATCTGCTACCGTTTTATGATACATTCATCAAATTCCATTCCAAGGCTACATGCAGGAGGTGACAAACGACAGTAGAAAGGCCAGATATATTTTTACAACATATGCTTCATGCTTTTCGACCATGATTAAACTCCTGCTTCCAATATTTTGATACGTCTCCACAAAGTTGACCTACGACAAAACGCCTGCCCGTAAGCAATAAGTTAATATCTTATGAAGAAGAAACTTGCTTTCCGATTCCTGCTCATCATCAGAGTCATATATTCCTGGCCCATGGAGTAAGAGCGCTTCTGCCCAGTGCACACAAAATACAAAAGAGATAGTTAGTTGAGTAAAGAGAAATATACATGGAACATATAAAGCATATTAATATACTCCTGTCTGCTGCTTTTAGAGACTGTATTTGTAAAACATGCACAAAACAAAAAGTTAGCACTTTGAGAAAGTTAGAGCGTACATGAAACACATAAGGCATGTTCTTATATTTCTCCATCTGTTGCGTTTATCCAGTTTACTCAAAACACGAGAGGAAGTTCATTGGGTAAAGTGGATTAGACAATAAACATAACCAATCAGAGTCAAATTTAATCTGTGTGTCTGTCAAACGTATACATACTTGTATGAAATATATATATATATATATAGATATAGTTTCAGGAAAAATTTGAGAAAGCTGTTCTTCTCTGTCCTTGAGATGAGCTTAACCTCTCTTTGAATTGTTGGAAGCGTCTTTGGCGAGTATAGTTTGATATTACATCCGTATTATGATAGGTATGTTTTTATTGAAGGTTTATTTGTTAATTCGTGAACCCTGTGGGTGTTATTTTACGAGTATTGAGATCGTTACATGTGTGTTTAAGCACAGTCGGTCACAAAAAAATTCAGTTTGTATTTCCATGAACTCGTATATTTTTTCCATTTTCTCACGTCACAAAATGAAAAAAAAAAACATTATTGCCTCTTCAAAGTATTTATAAGGACTGGACATGATTACCAATGTTTACGCTGAAAGAATGTTTGCCCCCCCCCCCCCCCAAAAAAAAAATATGATTCATCAAAATAAATGGTGCAAATCGGCATCCTTCCATGGAGCTGAGCAGTAATTTATAAGACAGCCTATTAAGGAAACATCATCCCACCATGTCTGCATAAAATGTCATCAGGCGACTGTATATCACGACTGACGGAAGTGCCACAATCACTGATCATCATTATTGGTGTTGGACGTCTGGTCTCCGGGCTATAGCGAGTTGAGTTCGCCGACCGAGTCGGCTAACATCGACCAGCATTGCCCGAATCTCTATTCACGTCGAAACCCCCCGCGCGCCTAATCAATTCAAGGTGCTCTGAATGAGAGGGCTTGATGGTCAGTCTTAAAGGGACAAATCAGAAGTGGTTCCCAAGTCGAGATCGTTATCAGACGTCAACGATTACAGCCTGTGTTTTTGATGAGACGTCAGTAACAGTTTTGGGCATTCATAGCAGTTTTATTTTTAGTTCTTGGCAAGCTCTGCTTTTTTTTGGGGGGGGGGGGGAGGGCAAGTTCTTTCCATATTCATAACGCTTCAGTGCTACTTTGATTTGTCTTGATTCCACATGGATTAATATTTGTATATCGTGGGTATGCATTTATATGCAGGATGAGTACATATACGTAGGTCCTACTGCACAAATATATATATATATATATATATATATATATATATATATATATATATGTGTGTGTGTGTGTGTGTGTGTGTGTGAGTGTGCGTGCGTGCGTGTGTGTGTATACTTATTTGCATTATCTTGATAATATGTCTTTTCGCTAGATTGTACAAAATGATTATCGTTATTCTAAAATAATTTTGTAGGATTGGATATGGAAAAGAATTGAAGTGGAAAATGGAAATGAAATCTCGATTTGCAATAAACCATTACATAGGTGTGCAGTTGATTCATGTATTGTACTTTCTAAGTGCAATTCCTAAAGGTTCGGGTTGAAGAGAAAGGCAAACGTTCCTTCACGGTCGCTACATTACTGCACTTATTGCTCATTGCAGTCACAATACTGGCAGGTTGATTGCAGCAAAATACTGCAATGCGACATTGTAGTCTAAATAAATCGTAAGATATAAATCACCTACTCAATTGGAATTTTCGGATGTAGCCTAACGTGCATTACCAAACTATCTTTCAAATGATGTTTTTATTGTGTGTGTGTGTGTGTGTGTGTGTGTGTGTGTGGTTGGGTGATATTTTTTTGTTTGTTTTGTTTGTTTTGTTTGTTTAAGTCAGACTTCTTTAAGCCGACATATTACAGGTCCACTTCACTGCATTGTTGAAATGTGTCCATTTGAATAGTAGTTCTCTCTGCAATCTTTTTTTTTTTGGGGGGGGGGGAGGGGTAGGGTCTTTTATTGCTGAATATTAGCGTATTTTGACTGCACACCAAAACTACGTGAACTTATCATACAATCAGCATGCCTCTGATATATTCGAACAATTGCTGCCTCAACTCAACTATCTTTATTTGATCTTGTGTAGAAGATACAATCTAATCTTGATCTAATTCAAACCCTTCAGAGTGCAAACATGTGTGCCTAAGTAATGCTGCAGTCAGTTTATTAGGAGCGTTATAAACCTTAATTTCCTGCTACTAGAATATTGTAAATAGCATACGCCATCATGTGTATTTTGCTTTTCAAGATTTGACTGAAATCCAGTGCATGCAATACCTCTCCTCGGCAGCCCATTGTATTTTTTTTTTATTTTTTTTTTTTTTTTGGGGGGGGGGGGGGCTTGGCATGCGTTATTGACAATATGATGAAGATCCACGAGTAGTGAGGTATGATTCTCATATCTACAGTTATGACAAATCTTTGGTTTATCAACTTTGTTATTTCCTGATGATGTATGCATGCATGTGTTTGTGATGTGAGTGCGTCTACATGGGTGTTCGAAATTTTAGATTGAAATTGTATATATCTTACTGTATTATTTTGAAAATGATGGAAAAAAATCATTACGTTTATTGGGCTTCTTGTTGCTTGTGTGTGTATGTGTGTGTGTGTGTGTGTTCGCGTGGGAGTGAAGAGGACGTGGCGAGATGACAGAGAATTACTTGATGTTATTCCAGCCTAACAAAAACAATCAATCAAACAAACAAACAAACAAACGAACGAACAAGCAAACGAACATTCAGTCATTTTATGCACTTTACGAAAGTCTTGCCACAGTGACATCAATCAGACCGTGTATTTTTTTCTTATAATTGTATTATGCGTTACACAATCGCGACAATTAATGTCCTATTGTATTCTGTATTGGTCTTGAACAGTGAATCAGGGGCGGATCCAGGAATTCTGTAAAGGGGGGCATGACTGATATTTCTGGTGGCACTTCCGGGTTTCATTTCATGTTTTTTCTTTTTATTTCTTTTATTTTTCACGAAAAATAAAGGGGGGCGTGCGCCGGTTGCGCCCCCCTCTGGATCCGCCACTGTAGAATGACATCAGTCCGTTGTTTTCTTCAATAACAATGAGACGAAGAAAGAAAATGATGCAACTTGCATGCATGACGAAACCCTGTGCGCCCACCCTTACCTCTTTTAGTGACCTCCTCCTTCTCCAGTCGGACATTGTCCACCACTTTCTGGAGAGCGGTCAGCACGGTCTTGGAAGAGCTGCCTTTGGTCTCGCACTGCACGAGAAACTCGATTTGACCGTCCACTCTGGGCGAAGGGCGGGATTCCACGTGGGTGAGTGTCACCTTCTTTTTCTGAAATGTAAAATAGAGGTATTCCACACGCTTAAATGGATGATTTAAGACAACGGACAACATGAGAAATAGTGAGGCGATGAATTTTGAAGAGGATGTAGCAGGAATTTCTCGGAAGGTCATCCCAATCGTTCTCTGATGCAAATCAAAATCTGATGCAAGATGCAAATCGGTGGAAGCTTTGTAGGAAGCATTTAGCTATAACAGTTATCAATGTACTTATAGATACACAGTCAATCTCACCTAAGCCGAATCCACGGGACTGGAGAAAAGCCTTCGACTTTCGCTTAGTCAAGAGAATTAGCAAAGTGATTATATTCTATCCGTGTAATATTTTTCATCGACTACGCCATTATTTCGACTTGTGCGATTGGTGGCGTTTGTATGTATATGTTCATATTTTAGATTTTTATAAAGAGATAGATTCAGGACATGACTAACTTTCAGGCACTAGTATGCATATTCTTCAGAATCAGTGAGGTTCGTTAGTAGACTAAGAAAGGTCCGGCTAGACTTCTTTGAATTAAGCATCACATGAGGAGTGAGAGCATGCGGGGGTTTCTTGTGCAAATTTCAAATTATCACCTTCGTTTGATACTTCTAATTGATTCGGCGAGAGGTTCGATAATGAAAACTTCTATGTTTTGCGATTACGATTTCTACCTAAAAGACGGGAGTCTACGTGTCAGCATTTCTCACTTCTCTGTAGACATCTTTTCACGAAGTGGCGCGGAGACACACGGGGGCCCGAGGGTGCTCCTAGTTTACGTGATTGCTGCTCAAAATAACCGTCTCATTTCGATCTTCCTGCTTATTTCAATTTCCTCTCGCTCTCCATGCAAACAGTGGGAAGACAAATTGGACCAACGTGCCATAAATAATACCGAAATAATCTCCCCTGCGGCCTCGCACACGAGATCAAAGAAGACTCAGCTAAAGATGAACTCGAGGACGCAGCGTGCGCGCCACAAAACATACACCACCACCACCACCACTAACAAAAGAAAAAAAAAAAACAACCCACACACATTCACAACTGTATGCATTACATAAGCAATTTTCTTCTCTGTAGTTTACCAACAGGTGGATGACTATTTTTCACCTCCCTTGCTCTTGTGCCCCCGGTTCATTGAAAAGAGAAAAAAAAATCTAATGACTTCGTTTGGGGGATCCACGTCTTTCTGGTTCTCAACTGGTGGCTCGCACTTTATAGTCAGTTGAAATCATTGCAGTCTCCGATGAACTATTAAAGTGATGTCTGATGTCATGTAGGTGTGGTCTAAATCCTTTTATCAAACACTGCCAGATATTTCTCACACTTTTCATTTTCATTAATCTTTTGTTTTCCTGTTTTCTTGTTTACCACGCCCCTTCCTCTTCTTTCCAATTTGCCCTCCAACTGTTTTTCTTGGTGTCCATTGGTGTTTGTTCTTATTCTTTGTCATGATAATTCTTATGACAAGTACGGCATAATGTTATAATGATGCAAAAGGAAGTAAAAGAACAGACTCGCAACACACAATGGGCCACCAGGACCAACATCAGAGAAAGAACGAAGAATGTTTGTAAAGTAAGACGACGCCACCTAGAAAGAATATAATTATGCAACATAACGAGAGCTGTGAAACAAAAGAAACAGAATGCAGGCAATTACCACAACTTATCAGACATTTTCATGCTATGAACATAGAAAGAGTGCTATCTGTCGGTACTTCAAAACAGGTTTGTGTTATTATTGGCTTATTGTTCTTAAAGGGGATGGTTAGTAACTGATCAGTGGTAATCAGTGGGAATGCTGGGTGGTGATTGTTCCAATCCTTGTGGGAGTCATTTAAGAGTACATTATATATCTATTGTTATGTGAAAATTATTTGCTTCAGAATGGTCTGATATTCAAGTAATGTGCAGTTTAATGTTTCCAGGTTAGCATGCCTGTACAGTGAGGGGGCATTTCACTGCACATTACTTGAATATGAGACCGTACTGAAGCAAATAATTTTCACACAACAATAGATATATAATGTACTCTTAAAGGTTTTGAAGCAAATAATTTTCACACAACAATAGATATATAATGTACTCTTAAAGGGATGGCTAGTAACTGATCAGTGGGAATCAGTGGGAATTCTGGAGGATGATTGTTCCATTCCTTGTGGGATTCATTTAAGAGTAGATTATATATCTATTGTTGTGTGAAAATTATTTGCTTCAGAATGGTCTCATATTCAAGTAATGTGCAGTTTAATGTTTCCAGGTTAGCGTGCCTGGTCAGTGACGGGGCATTAATCTGCACATTACTTGAATATGAGACTGTTCTGAAGCAAGTAATTTTCACACAACAATAGATATATAATGTACTCTTAAATGAATCCCACAAGGATTGGAACAATCATCCCTCAGCATTCCCACTGATTCCCTCTGATCGGTTACTAGCCATTCCCTTTAAATTATTTTGGTTTTGAGGTAAATATAATAGCAACACTCCATCTCAAAATGAATATTGCATTCATAAGACAAACGGGAAAACAATGTTCTGAGACGTCTTGAAAATCGAAAGGTGTCAATGAAGCCTAAACGTAAGCTAAAATATGCGAAAAAAAAGAAAGAAATAATAAGAGAGAAAATTCTGAACCCCCCGCATCCACTAATCACTTGTAAGTGTAATGTCTTTTGCTTTTAATATTCGTATGCATCTCCCCTTTTTAAAGGAAAGTCAGTTTAGCGATGCAGGCGCAAGTGTGATAGTGGGAGCATGCCGAACATTCCTAAAATTTCGAACATTCCGGTCTACGCTAGCTTCCCGCGCGTTTAAGCCACTCGAGGCATGTTATATTATCGGTATGAATCATTGACTTTATGTAACAGCGCATAGACCATTGTTACGTGTGCAGTGACGTAATCTTGCCTTCCCACACACTCTCCCGTTGTTTCCTACATCGTCATCATCACTGACCTCACAATAACGGGAGAACAAACACGTAGGCGTAGTTCCGGTCAAATATTGACACTTGTCATTTCTAAAACCAACAAATTTTAATTGTCTTAAATTGTATGCCATACACTTATAGGTCACTGCGGTGGGCCTTTAAAGAGACAACTGTCTTCTTAACGTCCATCGCGCAATACTTTGAAAGTCTCTCTCTCTCTTCCCCTCTTCTACTGGAAATGTTTTTTCTCTTCTTTCTTCATCCAGCTCACCTTGTCTCATGTAGACATCCTTTCCTTCCCCAAGCCCATCTCTCCATCTTCCACTGTTTCTTTTCCTTTTATTTTTTCTTCCTCCTCTGCCTCGTCCTTCTATTTTTCTTTTTTTTTCTCTTTTTCCCTCTTTCGCCTAAAATCTTTTTCTATATTCTTCACTTTCTTTATCCGATTTTCATTTATGTTTACACTGTAATTCCTTATCTTTCTTTAACTTTACTTTCCATTCTGCGTATTTATTCGATATGGATGTTCTTATCTCATATTCATTTTAACACTGACTAAGTTATGTTTACAAGGATAGCATGAACGGCAAGTGTGACTGCCCCCCTCCCCCCCCCCAAAAAAAAAAAGAGAGACTTAACATCTTTATCTCGCTGTCAGATTGATTTTTCAAATTTTGACATTTTAGTAACGCACACACCTTCACTCATTTTTTTTAACATTACAGGTACTGAAAATATACAGTATCAAATCATCTGCCTACAAAAGGTATTTCACCAAAAGAACCCACTTATATTGAATAGACATGGCTATCTCACAATTTCTCTCTCTCCCTCTCTCTCTCTCTGGCTATCTATTTCTCTTTTTCTTTCTTCATTTGTCTGTTTCCCGATATTTTTTTCTCTTTCTTCCTATTCTCGCATTCCTGAATCGATACGTTGCTCGAAGGCATATGTTCAACGTCGGATACATTTGCATTTAATCTATGTTTCTCCAAGCTTTCCAATGCCAGCGAGTTCGTCTACTACGACCTGTAGCGCCGTTTTCAATTTCTCCAAAAAAGGATACGACCTCGTGGAATGTATTTTGTGCGCAGGCGTCCCCTTGGCTGCATTTATTAGCTGCGTATATTATTATACATTATTCTACTGATCCACGGACTTTTTCGTACGCGGCTTTTTTTCTGTCTTATTGACTCATATGATAACTTACGCTCCTTCTTAGCAAGCTCGGATAATGACTCTATTGTCCCTGTGTAATTGAACAAGCACTGTAAGAAGTGATTAGTTTTAAAAAGAATGATATAAGTTCGATGTTGCCAACAGTTCAGCATTACATAATTATCGTAATCTGTTTGCTTGCATGTTTGTTTGTTGGGGCAGTTATTTTATATACTCCTGACACGCCAATATTTGTTCATGATTCGATGGTATGGCTGGCCTATTTGCGATCATAGGAATCGATCATTGATTATTGCATTTAATTATGATTAGAAAAATACACACTCTCTTCCTGCGTGGTTGTGCCTTGTAAGTGGAACCGAACGGCACTGATTACGTGTTAATAGGTGTCTATAATCCTGTACAACTTTTCCGGTACTTGAACTCATGGCGTAATGTTTTCCTTGGGTCACGAAATTCAATTTCGCCTGCCTTTTACAGAGAAGACCAATCGATACTCACAAAAATGACAAAACCGCCAGCGGGGAATTCAATTCATACAGGAGCCACTCCACGAAGATAAATCTAGTCAGAGACATTCTATTTTATCTCAGGCCGGTATTGAAAACATGGCGAAAGAGCGAAAGTATATTAATTTCCTTGTTCCTTGAGAAGGGGATAAAGTTTGCTTCTAGCAAAGGTTTCGTGGATTTTTTTTACCCTTACTTTTAATTAAAAGGGGCCGACAACCCATTCAAGCCATGCTGGGCGGAGGAAAAAAAAAACCCTGGACGATAAAGTTTCGAATTTCTATGCCATGGCTGCCGCGCTGCCCAGCACAAAATTAAATGAGAAACCATCACCGGACTTGCTCAGCTTTATGGGCCATGTTCTGTTTTGTTCTGTTTTATTCTGTTCTGTCTTGATCTGTCCGCCGCCCTCAGTCATTCGAAATGGAAGCATGTCTGCGTCATGTTTGACGAAACGATGCTTAGAAAAAAAACACGAACAGAAAAGTTTACATAAAGAAAAGCGAGGAAAGGAGAAGAGAATAAAAATTAAAGAAAGGAAGAGAAGCAGGCAGTGAAGAAACATAGATAAGATGGAGAAGGAGAGAAAGATGATGAAGGACAGACAGAATGGGGTATAGTGAGAGAAAGAGAAAGATAGAAAGATAACATTGAGATGGAGAAGGAAAGAAAGAAAGTCTATAGAAGCGAAGATGGGCAGTAGAAGGAAAATGAAGACATTGGAAGGAGGAGTGGGAGGTGAGGACCGGGAAATGAATGAAAGAACAAATCAAGGAACGAGAGGGAGAGAAGGGGAGAGGGAGAGAAGAACGGCAGTAAGAGATGATGAAAGGGAGATATAGAAAGCATACCAATGACTATGTTGTATAAGGAATAAAATGAAATGCCGGCGAATCGGACGAGAGGAAACCAAAGGATGAGGAGGTGGGGAACATGTCCCGGGACGGGTTCCCGAAAAAAAAATATCGGAAGTGTACTGTGAGGCATCGGCGGGCAAATAGCGAGGAGACACTCGTGTGAGAAAAACGTTGGATGGCATCATCGTTTACACTCTCCCCTCCACCGGAGCCTGCCACTTGTCTGACTACTGGTATTTCCAAGACGTTTTTCTCCCTTTTCTTTTCTTTCTTCGGGAAGAAGACATTACATGACAATCATTAAGACGTGATCAATTTGCCCAATGATCCACATTTACTCTGGATTAAGGGGAAGAAATCCATCGTCGGCAAGAGTAAGACCACATTTATAGGCTTGGCTCGATAGCAATGCACATCTAGCGTGTGAAAAAAAAGACATGGTGGTGTTACCCTTGATTGTTTTGAGCAATATTGAGCAAAGGCTTGCGAGATTCAGTTGAAAAGAAAAATGACATAGCTTCCTCACAGAATGTTTGTCCGAAACATGAAGAAACCGGAAGAATGTCTCAATACTCATCTCGCTGATTTTTCTTGTTTTCTTCAATGCAGACAAAAAGACAAATTACGTGGCTCTTCGAAATTATGCGCGAAATTGACGAAGGCAATGAATCGATAATATTTCGTTATAGGTAAACTGCCAGCACTGGACTGTATGATCATATACTATTCATTGTTGCGTGTTGAAATACAAACACATGATAATGTCATAATGTATTACTTGAATTATTGGTCTGGTTTTTCCAATTAGAACGTAATTAGCATTGTACACAGGGCAGACAAATTGACGAACACTCACACCTCATCATAGTTCCAGATTCATATATATCGTCTTTCTTGATGGGAAATCTTCGACCCCCTTGATACGAGAGTGTCATGTAATTTGAGAGGAAAAGAGGAAGAAGGGAAGCTTCCAAAGAACTGAAGAGAATAATGACGATGAAGGAACGAGAAGCGACGATGAATTGAGGAATTAATTGCCGTCTTTTATTGGCTTCAATTTCGGGGAACGGGGACGGTGAAAACGGTACTTAACGCGTTTGACAGGTGTGGCGCAATGAGCATTTTGGTCAACATTGAAGGTGACTGTTGAGAATCAATACCCTCATACCACAAGGGACGCTGTATCGTTCGTTCGTGTTCAATCAGCATTCTCACTTCAGCAGGACTGAGCAGATTCACCGAGTTCTATATATATTAAGTTTAAAAGAGGCTATTTTCGTGAACAGTTGGAACACGGTATTATGGTCCCTCGTTTCTTAGAGTTTGTCCATTATAGTCGGCATTCTGTTACACCAGGAGCTTAAACAAAGAATATCTGAATAAAGCCATTCAATTCCCTGAGATCAAAGAAAAGACAGCCGTCCCTTATATTAGATGTTCACACTGTTTTGCCGCCTTCTACTGCAAGCTTTTGTTTGTGCGATACTTCGACACTGAAGTTGACAAAATTATATCAATACCTATTTTTCAATAAATTGTCAGAACAGCTGTCCGTTCAAAGTCCTTAAGGCATGTTGCATCAGGAGCCCAATCAGATCAGTACTTTTAAACAGCATTACACGAGTTTACAAATTTGGGATGAGATAAAATAAAGATATATACTAGGTTACACTTCAGTTTGTCTTCTAGGACTCTTCCATCTTATTCATAAAGTGTCAACTTCAAATCCCATGTACTGTACAATCACTGGCAACTGTACTCGTTATTGTAATTGTTATCATGAGCTACATGTTAAGTATGAATGTTAATATTATTCCCCCTTTATTATTTCCCCCTTTGTACCACCCTCATTGTTAAAGAGCCCTTCAATTACACAGACATAACACTCACAGGATCATTGTATTCTGTTTAGCGTGCAGACGATCATAGATGGTGTACTTAAAGGACAAGTCTACCTTCATAGACATGTGGGTTGAGTGAATGCAGCAATTTTAGTAGAACACATCAGCGAAAGTTTGGGGAAAATCGGACAATCCGTTCAAAAGTAACGAATTTTTGAAGTTTCTGCTCAGTCATGGCTGGATGAAAAGACTACTATAGCTTCTGATGTCACATGTGTACAACGATATAAAGAAAGAATAAAGGAAATTCAACATATTTCCATTTTTCTTGCATAACAAAAGAGCACTCGACTTCTCTCTTTCAGAAGGCAGGGGGAATAATATTAACATTCATACTTAACATGTAACAAGTCGAAGGAATGTGCACTTTATTCAAAAAGTAAAGTTTTGTGAAATTCTCTTTTTATTTTCCTTATATCGTTGAACGCATGTGACATCATACACTGTAGTAGTCTTCTCATCCATCAGTGATTGGGCAGATACTTAAAAAATTCATAACTTTTGAATAGATTGTCCGATTTTCCTAAAACTTTCACTGAGGTGTTCTACTAGTATCGCTGCATTCTCTCAATCCTTATGTATATGAAGGTGGACGTGTCCTTTAATAAAGCGTCGAGACCCCGAGGGAAAAAAAAAAAGGATTTCAAGTTTGTACATAAACATATCAATAGATATATATATATATATTGACAATGGTTGGGTATATATCCGTGAGGAATATATAGTTTTTTGAGGATTGATTAAAAGTGCTACGTACATATACACATATATCGACGTGTTTATGGTTGCCAAAAACAAAAAGGGAACACATCTTAGCACATGGGCACACACTGAGGCGCGAATGGGTACCTCCTTGCGAACACAGAGCAATTAAAAGGTACACTGCACTTACAGTTCTCTTTTTTCCCACACTTTCATAAGAAGTGAGAACTCGTCTAAAAGTCACGTTTAACACATAACTATCCAACCTTCCTTAGAGTACAAAAAGTTGTAAAGTTGATTCTACAATATTCTTTGATAAACGTTTCGCAGAGTCGACATAAAGTAGATGATCAAAGGTCCTACCTGGAATACTCGGAGAGCCTCGCTGAGGGACCCGAAGCCCGCCCCGTCCTTCGAAGCGAAGGTAACAGTAAAGCGGCGTACGGCATTCTCCAGGACGGCCTCGAAGGCGTCGTCGAAGACGTCATCCTTCTCCTCGGGACTGGACAGCACCAGAGACAATGAAGTGATGTCCAGTGATGACCTGGTCGACTCTCGTCTGGCGTCTTCGATAAGACTCTGCTTTCGGATGGGGTACACGTAACTCTGTGGCCGAAAAAAAAAAACGAATTGGAAAAGAATCAGACACAGATCAAAGATGTAATGCAAACCGAGCTGTCGAAAGATATCATGACGCATGTGAAATGAAGAAACAGTTGTGCCTTGATTCAAAGTAGTCTGATTCAAAAAAAAAGCTAAAAAAAGTGTCTAAAAGCACAGACATGTTATTTTGCAAGTATGTGAAGTATTTCTCTTTTCCTAAATAATAGTAGTACACACAGATTACTGTAACCTTAATTATTACAGAGAATATGAGCCTCCTGAAGAAAAATTATCTCGACAAAGCTCGCGAGAGAAATAAAAAAAGCAAGGACAACTCTAAGGAAAAGTAAATGGCGACATATCACCGTCCCGGCTTTAAATGTGCCATAGAAACCGACCAGAGAGCATAAAACGTAAAATCTTCAGCGGGAATTAGGGAGTATAAAATCGAAAGCGCATTAAAGAAGACCAGCAAAGCTCTCCGAAGTATAAAAAAAGGGGCTAAAACAACTTCCCCGTAAAGAAATTGGTCAAGGATTTATCATCAGACCGGTCTCAGATAGGGCAGAGTGACCGACCAGGGACTTAAGGGCACAGTCTTGAGAGGTGATAAAAGACCTTCATCAGTATTTCAAACTCTTCATGACCATTGATCAAGAATCTTAGAACATTGCAAACAATATACACATACTGTATTATCAAGTATAATACAGCGTACTATTTTCTTGGTATAAATGCAATGAATGTTTTAATTCTAAAATGTGCAAAATTATGAGGGTTGCATGCTAACCTTGCGTTGATTATGGCATTAATGTCACACAACCGAATCAAAGGCTGTAGTGCGGACTTGTAAATAAAGAATTCGGGTATTGAGGACGTACAAAACGTAGAGCATTAAATTTTCGTGTCGATTGTGCCGGGAGCTTCAAATATGGTGGAATTTATTAGTCGCAGTAAAATGTGATGAAGTGACATGAGTGACACAATTCAGGCTGTTTCTTGGTCATTTTAATGGATTCTCCACATCGAATTGATTTCCACATGTTTTCAATGAAAAATTCACTGAAACACGCAATGTGGCGTTGATCGTCAAGAACTAGTATTTTTGGGAAAAAAAGAACAAACAAACAAACATGAAGACGTACGTAATGGGTAATTGCCGTGCAAAATATCCAACAAAAAAAAATCGATGTTGAATAATCATTAAAGTGCCTTATATATCAACATGTGATCTACCGTGGAAAAGAGCAATAATAATTTCGCCAGGCATTTAACAACACAGTTAAATATGTAACAACTCTTTCCGCATTTTAAGATGACCCCTTAGAATCGATAATATCCTGAAATACAAATGAGCTCGATTAATCCACAGCATTTCGACCGCTATTATTTACGCATTTCATATACAAATGGAATTTTGCTTACAAAACTGTTACTGTATACAAAGGTGATGCACAATATAAGTGTTCGTAGACTTCAACCAATGCAGGTAATTAAGCCCAGGTATACATCCACGTGACGTGTCTGCAGAATGTTACAAGGCCTTAGTATACATATGAGGAGGCTTGCAATAGACTAAAAGAATAACCGCACACAAAGATATTGACACATTAAAAGGTGAATATGATTTACATGTGTAAGTCTATCGTGTGATACCGAGGTGGACTGAATGAAATCCCCGCAGGTATACGACGGTGATGAAAATGTGGTCATCGAAACTATTGCAAACATCGAACGGGTGACAATGGACAGACAGTTACACGAGTAATCGCAAAATCAATGTTCGAATTGGTCGGGGGGGGGGGGGGCAGGGTGTATAAACACAATGTCATGTGGAGAAACTGCAGATGACGAATACAATATGTAAATTTACCCAAATTAAGCGTAACATTGATGTGTCACAGTAGCTCCACGAATGAAGAATCACAGTGCCACGCGAAGTGCTGCTGGTAGGGATACATAAAAAGATATTGACTGGATTTCAGGGTCCTGCGATCGGAAGTTTTCTCGGTGCGTAAACTGCTTCTTCGCTGCTTATTAGATGCAGACGGGGAAATGGCACTCGTCTATATTTGACCCGAGTTTGCGACGACAAAGACTAATTAAAATGCGGTTAATCGTCAGTTTAGTCGAGAGCTCTTATTGCTTCGTGCGCTAATATTTGCCAACGCTTTAAAGATGACACACATACGTAAAAAATAAACAAAATAAAACAAAGCGTGTGCGCAGATCCTGCGTTACGTATAATAGTTATGCCCCTTCGAGATTCAACTGATCTCATTAATGTTGGTAGACTGTATAATTATTACAATCTTGTGCTGCTGAAAAGGTCCTATGTAAGAGCAATTTTTGCCCAGTTTACACACGTAAACCACAGCTTTACCTTGTAAAGATGTCTGCGTTGTTAATCAGAATAGGTGAAAGGGCACTCAGGCGTTGGCATTTCGTCGTTTAGATTGATTTTGATTATCGAGGCGTAGGGGGATGAGGGGGGGGGGGGGCAGTGAGTATACTAACGCATATAAATACGCCCCCAGATAACTACGTATATAGAATTGTAGATATTGTGAAGGTAATAGCCCAAGTTGCGTTAACATTGCGTCAGTTTAAACAACCATCCATTTTAACACTGTATAGAAATTGAACACTTGAATCGCGATAGAGCGAAATACATTGTACTTGAAAGATGGTTTCAACTGATTACTCTTTTGTATAGTTTTACAATTGCTATTGAAGGGTAAGCATCGAATGTTGTCCTCATTATTTTTTTTTACCTCTTATAGCAGCCCAATACATTCTGTTTTAATAGATGGATATCATGATGAGACGTGGGCCTACTAATAAGTTACGCAATCAGATTTTTCAACAACTTATGGTTTCTGCGTAAAACTGACTTGTTCGTTACATTAAGCTTCGTGACAAATATTATCAGAAGCTTGTTACTGGCATGTCGGAACGCATTGTCTGCGCCAAAGGTCATCGTCCTAGGCTAGACTGACCTATTTGTGGGTTATTTTTTTTTCTTTTGAGTGTTTGTCATTGATGTTTTTAATGTCATGCTAAATTAAATGTTTCAATAAATGGCTCACACTTCCGATCATGGGGAAGAAAGAAAACAAGCAAAGAAAACCAGTGGTCACTTGTAGACAGGGCGCGATTGAACTAATTTGTGGTGTACAAAGCGTGTGGGCGTGGGGAGCATTATTATGACATGGAGGCTTTACCGGAAATTGTGTCGTTACGCAATTTCATTTATGCTACTGCAAGGGGCGGGAGGGTAAATCGGCACCGGACCGGTCAAACGAGAAAACAATATGCCGAGGGTCTTATGCCGTTTGATGAAGCAGGCAATTAAGCTAAGCACAGATGGCGATACTCATGAATTTTTACACAACGCAGCAGAATGCTCTTCGCGCTAATATCGGTTCTGTGTGTGTGCTTCATCTACCTAAGATAGCAAATCCTATGTGTACGTTACGTAGTTGTCGCATGGCTAAAACGATGCGAACATTCTTTAACCCATGTATGGTTCATGTGCATTATGTGTGAAATAACATTTAGAAGGAGACGTCTCAGTAGAATTTATGAAATCGCACAGATTATTTCAAACAAGGATTTCCCAATGCAGTAAAGCATTTACGTTCTCAGCCCAGGTCAATGAACTCCATATCATTATCAAGAAACACTTTAAATCATGACGACAGGTCGAAAGTTTGCATTGATTTGGCCGTTCGTTTTCTTGATGCTTGATTTGGCGGGGGGGGGGGGGGGGTAATTTTTGGAAAACGGTTAACCAATAGACGGATCCCCGATGCACTTTGAATTTCGGCAGATATCCAATCGATGACATTGATGTCACTCCAAGCTGTGATGACCTACATGGCTTTTGACAATGGCATGCAGCATTGTTGATTTTCCGTCGCGATGCCAGCCAACCACTCAAAGAACGTCGTGACCGAGCATTCTTTTCGTACGACTCTTGGTATATCATTATCGTTTCGATGTCAATGGCTATCAAACTCTCAGAATATATCGGATCTCTTTCGATCACACACCAACCAAAGTGATCCTATGGTTCGGTCAGTGAATGAATTATAGTGACGCATTCACACTGAACGGGCATCGACCGCAGATTTCGTCGAGTTAAAGTACCAAATTGATCACGTTGTGATCACGTTGTCTCTATAAATTTCCTGTAAACGACTTCCATGGACACGTTTAATGGAATTCCTCAGTCCATTGTTAAAGCCACTTAATTTCTTGTCTGAGTAATAGACGTAGCAGAGAAGCTACTCTATTTACTGAATCAAATATGTGCGTCATACTAACCCTTCGCAACACAGGTCATTTATAGAGCTCATTTGCCATGTTGATGCTAACATAATAAGACATTAAAGGATACCATGAATGGTTTCAAGAATATTCGCTTTAAATCATCATCGTATATACGTATATGTATGTATATATACGTATATATATATATATATATATATATATATACCCGTGTACTAAGCAACTTTTAATCATTGTCTTTGTTGAACTTTGGCGCTTTCATTCTTGAAAAAAAGAAATCAATACACGTTTATATAGTCAAAATTCTGAAATGATTCATTTTGTTACATTTTTGGACACGGGAACTAATATACAGTGTACAAGCTGATCTGTGCGTATGTGCCAACGCTGTGAAGGATTAGTATCACAATTTAACGTCTTTTCTGAACGGTTTATCATTATTCAGCACTATAGAAGGATGAAAGCGAGAGATCGTAGAAAGGTGGACTGTTTAGAGAAATAGCCATTAAAGCAACAAGTGCCCTTTGAAAAACCAAATGGCCGTCCCTATTCTTGTGGAGAAGGTTTAAAGCGGTGAATTTGTACAAGAAGAAAAAAAATAAAAGGAAATATTATTGCATATAATTCATTATCAAGAGATGTCGATAACTACGTAAACTAACAGCAATGATATCATACCGAACCAAGTGAATGGAATAGTGTATAGTGTGACAGCAGGGTATTCAACAAAACCTGTTCCGGTCAAGTTCATTATCAGACATGACATTCGACAACCCTTCGCAATCGATAAGTACTATGAACATTATGATACACACTACTCTAACTTACATAACATCCCGAAACATGACATAGGACACATGTAAAGTTCACTCCAAATCACACCCTTATTACCACTTTTGACACCTGAAGCAGCTGCTAAGAAACCATCTGTTACAAGTTCAAACAAAACCTACAACGAACATATTCTTTTTGTCCTTTGACATGAAAGAACCCTAAAGTTCAACTAGCAGCAAATACACAGGTCTATAAACTGTTCACCGACAGCTGTGGCTATGACGGCCGTTGATAAAGGTTACAACTGCGTTAATTAAAGTTAACTAAAAGCTCCTTAAAACCTCTGACGTGTGCTGTGACTAATTTGATTTTTGTTTGGTTTTTTTTTCGGACTAGATTCGAGTAGCTATCATTAGTTGTTGAACCGCTGAATAAATGTAGCAACAATAGTGTGGTAAAACTGTGCAGACATCTGGAATCATGCATCTTCTTGTAAACCAAAGCAAGAACTGCAGTAGTAAATGGATACCTGTCTGTTTTGTTGCAGTAGAATCAATAATTCAACTCTCATGATAATCTCTCTGTCTCACACTTGCTGTTATGTTTTCTCTCGTTAGTGTATATAGGCCTATGTAGCATGATTTTTAATCATTGACACACCCAATCCATTTCAATCTTTTTGCCGTGTCTTGGTTAGTTTTCCTTACCTGTTTCTCTCCTGTCAAACCAATGCCTATTTTATTTATGTTCACTTTCTTCAAAATTCTTATACCACTTAGTTTTTATATTAATCTTTTTTGTCATCTTATGTCAAGGTCATTTGAGTGTTTCTTTTTCTAATTCCTTTCAAAATATAAAACCAATAGATCATTAAATAAATATATAAATAAATCATAAATCTATGATTGGTGAAGCCAACGTCATGAGTAAACAATGAGTAAAAAAAAAGAAAAAGACTTCGCCGTATTTGCTTCAGATAACTGGCACAAGATATTACAAAAATTATTTCCAGATCATAGCAATATTACAACAAGTTTCAACCATTATTCATGTAACAAAAACTGTTTCTTTCATTACAACTTCATGCTTCTTCTGACCACCTCGTTTTCTGCCAATTCTTGTACGTCTATATATTACTATATCAATTGTATTATTTGATGTTGATGGTGATGATGATATTAACATCAAAATGATAGAAGAACATTAATGATATGTATTCATAATGCTATTAATTTAATTCGATTTCCATAAAGATTATAAAACATAATTTTTATCATTTCTACTTTTTAAATATTGCATTATGTAATTTGGCTTTTTAGCAGCACATCAATTCTTATTTTCAGTCTGTAATGAAACGAAATGCGTTTCTGATGTGATACTGCCATATGTTACATGAAAATATACTATTATTTTGACATTTGTAATATTCACGTATATTGTTTGGAAATGAAAATAACAAAGGAATGATTGCAAAATTGAACAAAAATGTCATCATAATCGTCGTTAGCAGAAGCAGCAGTATAATCGATATAGCAAAAACTTGAGGGAATGAAACGTACGTTTTAACTCTTTAAGTCTATTAGTGTAAATGGACTCAAGGATGTGAAATCAAGCCCTCTCTTTATCATTGTATATGCGCAATCTTAACCACATACTCGCGCTATGTCTTATAAAGCAAATACCGCACATGCGGTAGTTCGTACAGACGTATTAAAGTTGTTATTTTGCAGGTATAATGTCTCACAGCATTTGCCACCGTGTGTCCTATGAGGTGTAAACGTTACTTGATCGGTCTTGGGGCAGATAACGGGAACTGAACATAAATTTATGCCTTCGTCGGGGACGATTGCCAATTGTGGGTTTTCATTCCTACGTGACAGAGGCTCATCAAGTCAGCCAAACATTTACACTCGCACGAGGTCCGCCAGAACAGCAGAATATAAGTGAGCAGATAGTACCTCCATCACTCTTTCCAACATTCCTTGCCTGCCCGAAAGTATATCGTGATTTTCTCATGTCATTCTTTCTTCTTTATTTCGTTCAGTGTTCTTGTTTCTCCGTACGTTTCTTTTCCATTTTGCAAAAGCAAAATGAACCAAAGGCAATGCACATTACTTCATCAACACGACCCTAATTATACTTTGACTAGCAAATGACTGCCATGATATCAAAATTGACACGAATAACACAAAATGATATATTTTCAACATTTCTGTGTTTTAAGTTGTAACTATCGCCTATCCTCATATGTCATGAAGGACATGTTCCTCTGCCGGTATTCATTGTCTTTGGCGAAGAAACTCACCTCCTCAGTTCTCTAATAGATTTCATACTCTACTCGTAACCTTAGAATTACTGCCACGCCCCCAACCCCCGTACGAGAGGACCGTCACTATACACTGAGCGCTTGGGAGCCGTTTCTACAGTAAATTCTGTATAATGTAAGATGTAGCAGTACGATATATAATCGTTCATATCATTCATAAAATCTGATGATGTTATTGGAGAAAATACAAAGTATAACTGGTGTAAGACATCATCTCATCAGAGAAAATCAAATGTAATTTTTATTTTATACACAGAGTGCTGACGGCCGAGAAATTTTCCTTATTTTGACGATAATCTTACGCTTTATCTTTTTCTTCCGTCTTATATATATATTTTTTTAATTTCTGCATTTCAAAATTAGAATACACAGACAAATATATAATTCCAAGATCTGAAAAAAAAAAGATAGGATGAATAGTCTGAGCTGACATAATTGCATGTCACAGCACAGCAAGATTATTCGGCTTTAGAGCAAGTTTTGTCGCAATCTTTAAATAGGGAGTTGTTAGACAGTCTTAGATTGAGATGTGCAGAATACTATCACCTTAAGCTGTTGGCACCTAAAAAGAAAATACAGTGTGACAAGATAATCATCATAGGCGCCTAGTGCGAAGATAATGAAATAAGAAGTAGATAAGAAAAGGAGTTAGAACATAGCTATCGAAAAACAGGGAGAGAAATGAAACTTTCATTAAAAAAAAAAAGACAAACATATTGACGTAACTTACCACTCCATCAAACGACTTTGACAGCTTTTCGTACCCTTTCCTGGCCATCATTGGACCAGAGCGGAAATGGGTTGGCTTCCTCGGGCCCGGAACAGGCACCCCGTTCTCTCCGTTGTCATGGTTATTTGCCGAGATGGAGTTTTTCTCTTCCGTGTCCATCATCCCGGGGCTTCCGATGTGCCGGCCGAAAAGGAAGAGATCGAGATCACAGCAGAGCAGGGAACCCACGTTTGGTTTCTTTCTCCTTCCACACGAGGAGCAAAACAAAAATTAGCACCTCAACAGAAGTGTTTCCGATGGAACTGGTGATGATAACGACGAAAAAAGTTGAAATATTTATTGTTTTTTATGTCTCGTGAAATGTATTGCAAGAAACTTGACAGCAAGATGTGATGAAAATTATTCTCGCTCTTTGTGATACTCTCTAGGCTTGCGTCTTTTATTGTTGGAGTTATACGTGGGATTAAGATTAGTCACTTTATATTTCTCTTCTCCGCAGTCTCCCTAAGTGTGCGTTGCTAACATGCTCTATCGCCGGGAGTAATATTGATATCAAAGGGCTTTGATGCATACGCGCGCTTTTAAACGGAGTGTGGCATTCATCTACAGACGACATGCAACAGATTGTTTGAGCCGAAGCTGTCGACCAATCCGAGTCGAGAGTTCTACTTCGCTGATTCACTTTTTTTCTCCTTTTACGTCTTCGTTTGATAACGACGCTCCATTGACATATTGGGCCTCAACCTCAATATGAGTGTGCGTGCGTGTGTACGTGAGTGGTCTCTGTCGTTCTCCCTCTCTACCAATCTATCTATCTATCCATCTATCCATCTATCTATCTGTCTATCTCTCTTTCTCTCCCTCATCCATCCTTTATGATGCTCACTGGTTACAAAATTTCGGATTCCTCGGATTAATACGTCAGCCACACTGCTGGCGTCGTGCGACCAATTGATATCAATTAATAACCCGCTAGCATCCTCGTCAGATCAATACTGTGCCGTGGGTGAAAAAAAAATCGTCTCAGAGTCCAATACCGAAGGTATTTCGAGCCGCCACTGGATGCCCGGCTTGCTCATTCAGAGTGCCTCCAACAAGCTGGGTCGCGTTCCGAACCTTCGGTAGACCCTTGCGTCTGCCGGCGATCTTCTACAGCAAAAGACGACGGGCTTTTGCATATTCATGACTACTTTGAAATTACTTCCGACAAGTTATTAAAGGGTCAGGCGTTGAATCGGAGCTTCTGCATGTTGAATTATACAGTTTGTTACATAAAAAAGGAATGATACATACACATAAAAATGAAGCGGCTGTATATATATATATACCTTGTTCGCAATAGTTGATATGATTTTCTTAAAGGGGAATGAAACCCAGATATACATGCAAATTGAATTGAGTGAATGCAGCAATATTAGAACAACACTTTCAGCGAAGTTTGAGGAAAATTAGACAATCCGTTGAAAAGTTATGAATATCTAAAGTTTCGGTATCCACATCGCTGGACGAAAAGACCATTGCAGTTCATGATGTAACAACGATATAAAGAAAATGTAAAGATGATTCCACAATATTTCATTTTTTAATGAAAAAGCACGCATTCCCTCGATTTGTTACTGACAAATTTAAATATTCATGATGTTAATGGTATCATTCCCCATGCACGCTTACTGAAAGCGGTAAGTCAAGAGCTCTTTCATCATGCTAGAAAAGTGAGAATATGTTGAATTCGGGTGCTCATTGAAACAGCTTTTTAACATTATCAGACCAAGGTTGAAATACAGTGAACTAACCAATGAATCAACGAAAACTCATCGAAAAAAAAAACCCACAATATAACCTGACAACTGAAGATGCAAATAGCCTGAATTCAGCCTATACAACCTGCGCAAAATAGAAGCATGTGTCCACGAAAACATCGGTGGTTGGATCAAAATGTGTTAATACATCACATTGGAAGGAAAAAAGGCGCCACTATAGCTGGAATCTGTTCAGGATTGAGCTTTTGATAGCTCATGTAAATCTCTTCGTTTTTCTGTGTCGATCAAACTTGTCAACATGATTGTCTTCTAAGATATCTTTTGATGAGAGACAATCTTGATCTTGGTCTACTTCATAGAATTTACCTCTATCTACCGTTCATCCTTTCATTATACTGAGTCCTTCGCCAAAGAGATTTTTTCCCTCACCATCATTACAAGATCTTGGGTTTTCGCTCAGCGACGGACGGACCTTCTACGACGCGGGTGCAACTGCAATCAGATTTGCGGCCGTCGCAAAACAGACCATGCTAGTTACAAGAAGCAGTTTCGCATGCACCACCGCCAGAAGGGTTCCCTACTCCCGGCAGTTTACAGTTGCATTCTAGGTATGTCTTAAGGTCATTGTAGAGGTACATGTATTTGAAAATTGGATAGGTCTTCATGAACACTGTCACAAATAATAATGTTTATGTTTAACCATGGTGCAGGTGAATGTGTATTATTTTCAAATCATCAAAAGCCATTGTACATTATCGTTTTCAGACTGTTTTCAGACCAAAATAATGGTCCATGCTTTTTGAATTGTCTGTGCTTCCAGAGACAATTGCAGATTATTGCTATAACTGTGAGCTGGCTGATTCACATTGAGTACTGCGTACAATTTCAATTTCAATTCTATTTTTGTATTTCTTAATAGAAAATACAATAAGTAGGTCTATAACAAAATATTATAATACATAATGTCCAGCTGGATATTTAAGAAAAACAAAGAAAAATTTAGAAAACAGGGATCGATGTGTCAGTTTCAATCAAAGTAAAAGAATAGCATGGAGAAATACGATGGAACCTACCTAAACGCAAGCTTGCTGAGTTTATAGGTCACAACAGAAGTATACAGTGAAGAACAAGATGAGGAGCACGGGTACAACTAAAGATCAAATATTAAAAACAAGATATATACAAGACATGTACTTCTGGCAGCGAACGTTTTCGACGTAATGCTTGTAGATGACGAAGAGTTCATTTTTTTTAATCAACACATCAATACACAGAAACCTTGACTTCCAGTATGATGGATGCCAATTTGAGGTACTAGTAGACAATTTCAACCACTATGAAGGTATACAAGAGCTAATCATGCTGCAGGTGTATAAAGACAAATGAAACTATACTTGATACTAGCCAGCTGGTCATAAATAATGGTGAAATATGGTCCCTGCCATCGGCTCATCTGCACATCAACTGTACGCACAATTAAATGGTCCAGGTACAAACTATTAGCACAACAAATAGTACATGCTCTATCATGCACTATAGAACGACAAATAATTATCAGAGTGCCGTTTTGAAATAAACCTGCACGATACCGCACTATTATATCTTTTAATTACAAAAACCCAAGAATTGAAGATTGATTTTTAGACAAACGATGTTCTAGCTCGAAATGTATTTTCTCAGCGCCACATGGAAAAAAAAAATACCTTATCTCATTTCCACGATTTATTTCTTATTTAACATTAAAAGTCTGAACAAAAGTTTTGACTATCACCTTTTAGACACAGCATTATCGGCCTCAGAGAAATTTGGCCAAGGGGATAAATAGAACCTTCTTCTCAATTTACTGTTTATGGCTTAAACTATATGAACTAATAACAAGACTAATAAAGAGATGTTGGTGTAGGTTTTTATGTCACACAAAATAATATAAAATTTAGATTGGGAATAGTTACTTGAATGTAGTATTGGCCTGGAAAGTATTGTTACTGAGGTTATATTATAATTATTATTATCATTATCATTATTATTATTATTATTATTATTATTATTATTATTATTACTATTACTATTATTATTATTATTATCATTATTATTATTATTATTAACATCATCATTAGCATTGTTGTTGTTGTTGTTTCTATCATCATCACCATCCTTATCATCAGTATTGTTACATCATCACTATACACAACATAACCCATCAACGCCAACTTCCTCAGTTTCGAGTGCCTTTCATTTTAGTCAAAAGAACTGCTCTGCAATCTCAAACGAGTGCGACAGACCATGTGAATCCTCGATGACTCTGCTAAAATCCAAAGACAATGGATGGAAAACCTTGAGCTTCTTGATGGTTATAGATGAGATTGACAGGTAGGTTATAGTTCTTGAGATACTATCCACGCCACGAGCCGTGCAGGAGAATGTTTAATTGCATGCAGGTCTTGAAACACATGCTAGCAAAACATGAATGGTTTTGAAAAACACCTAGATATAAGGGAAAGTAACACCAAAATAATTATGTCAAACTTATCACTGCTTTTTGTTTGTGGTTTTTCTTTATTTTGCTTACTTATTTATTCTTCTTTCTTAGATTGTAGGGGAGGCGTTTGCTTTCCATCACAAGGTCGCCTATTACATTTGTTGACTTTACATCCCGCTAAGTTCCTTATTCTCTCTTCTTCTTTTCGTTCTGGTGATCTTCCATATCATTAATAATTTGTTTTGTCATTATGTATATATATATATATATATATATATATATATATATATATATATATATATATATATATATATATATATACATACATATATACAGATGTTTGTAGTCCGCGTGTTGGTACCAGTACAGAAAAAAATGACGAATTAGGGTGGTAATGCAGTTTAGTCCAACAGTGCTATTCATTCAAACCAAATTTTTGACGCATACACACATCTTTTTCAGGGTCGTCATGAACAATGAATTGATAATGTGTATGCACCATGTGGTGCTTGGCTATCATGCAAAATGAATACTGTTCACAGTTTCACGATCGTCATGCATAATGGTCATCGTTAAAATGGTACAAACAAACTATACAATTTCAATTAAAGTGTATGGGTGGTAAACCAAACATAGCTGTCGTGTTGACTGTATTGTGTAGAGCATGGCACGTACATTCGATTCATGTATGGAGGTATTTCATGTACCTCCACGATCCATGTTAGACTGCACAGTCAATGCAAATCACCATGTCAAATCAAGAGAGCTTTATAGCGCTGCATGCTATTGATTAATCAAGATAAAATATTATGCGAGATCCATCTATATACTTTATAAATGCCCTGGCATCTAATGAAACAGATATTGGCGCCAACGTATAGTGACTGCAATGGACTAAACCAGAATACACCCACATTACTTTAACAACAGTTCAACCTTCTCAATGATACATATACATAAATGATACCTTACATATATATCTACCTACATTTACTTAAACCTCTTCTCAAAAAGCTTACTTCCTATCTAACTAAAATATATTCTTAGCATCTCAGTGAAATGAAATATTTATTCCATACTGACATTTAAGTTATCTATACTATATCTATATAATACACATACATACATCAACTCAATACTTAACAATAATTCAAATAATTCAATATCAATTTCTGACAAATAGTGGTGGAGAAATTAGGTGATGTAAAGAGGTGGTGTTATGGTTCCATATTGATTCCGTTTGGGTAGAGGGTCTTTAATTTGTCAATCCAGAAATATTCTAAGCGTAGTGTTGTGTCGTGTGTTTTGCTTTCGGTTGCTTCAATGGCTGTGAGTTGTAGATTGATGAGTAGTTAGCGGCCAAGATAATGACATTCTGTGGGACTTTTGCCGTATCAAATTCCTTCACAGGGATTCCTCCACCGAGTTGTCAGGCCTCATTCGCCACCCATGCGTCTGACACGCAGGTCACACGGAATGCACGTAAGTAGAACGTAAGTGGCACGGGTCCAGTAGGTAGGACGCACGCGAAACTCTCCTAAATCCTTGTTCGCCCGCAAGTTTTTCTCCGAATGTTTTCCGACAATGAAGCCGAAAACTATTCTTGCGAAATTTGTGCGAAGTTTCCACGACGTATGTGCGAATGTCGTGTGTATCATTGCTAAACTACAGCATGTTACGTACACGAAGAACACGCGACGGAAATGCAAACAACGAAAAATTTTCAATAATCATGCGAGAAAATGTACCCAAGGAGAGGTGGAAGCTGTCTTGAGTTGATTTTTTTTTT
The DNA here is from genome assembly GCF_040938485.1 of Diadema antillarum. Taxonomy (NCBI): domain Eukaryota; kingdom Metazoa; phylum Echinodermata; class Echinoidea; order Diadematoida; family Diadematidae; genus Diadema; species Diadema antillarum. The sequence goes on along the minus strand of NW_027270926.1, from coordinate 1,969,422 downwards.
CTTTCCTCTATTTCTCCTTTCTTTTTCTCTCATTTCTCTATCGTGTGATTGCCTACATTTTTTTTTCCTAGGACATATCTCCACTATATAGTAAAGCATTTGATCTTTTTTCGCAGTTCCTCCAACACATAATCTCTATAGTTCAAATGAAATTTTACATATTTTAGATTAATTTTAAGTGTATTCTGCGATTTTTTTTTTGTATATCAAACATTTCTCTTTGCTAGTCTTTAATTTCTTTTGTTACTATAGTTGTTAATAATTGTTTGATGTTTAGATATATGTTACGATTTTTATTTGTTGAAAACGTATAGGTCATACATGCCCCAAACGTGCGCTAAACGTTCGCGAGAATGTCTCAAAAGGTACGCGAACAGTTTGCGATTACGTCGTAAAATGATCGGAAAAACTTCGCAGATTTCGCGTAACATACGCGAGACATTCTCCAAAGTTTCTGAATCTGTTTGGGGTTTCACGAACATTTTGCGAACATCGCGCGTGTCTTGCGAAGGTCTTGCGCATCTGACGAAGCTTTAAAGACACTTTCGAGAACAATTCACGAGCAAATCACGACCAAGTGTGCGGAAAAGGTTCGCAGAAAATTTCAAACTTTTTTGAAATTCTCGCCGAAGTAAAAACGACATTCGCGAACAATTGACGACGCTTCCGAACCCTCACGTTCGTTTGGCGATCTTTTGCAGACCAAAATGCGAATGCTGGATTTTGCCATTCGCGTCCTTCGCAAATCGTTCGCGTGCTACGTGAAATCCCACCCTTAATAGGACTTGCGTGCGCAACTCCGGGTGACTACGGGCGAGATACGCGCTAGTTACTGTCATGTGCGGGTCATCTGTGGGGACCTCCGGGGAGTAAAAATTGTTCTTCGCAAGTCGCACGCAAGGCTTGCCCGGAAAGGTGTGACAGGGCCTTCACAAGGAAGTCCTCGAATCGGGACCGGCGCGGCGGTTTCCTCTCGTTATGCCAGGCTGACACTTGCACGATTCTGTGGCACGCATTGGCACGACTCGAGTCGTGCCAGTGCGCAAACTAGTCGTAAACTAGCGTGAAGTGTGCGTAGACCCGTCGTGACCTGCGTGCTCTGTCGGGACGAGAATTTTGAATTGTTCAAAATTTTGGTCACGACTTGCCACGACAAAATCGTGGCCAAAAGTCGTGCAAGTGTCAGCCTGGCTTAACACAGAATGATGGACCGAAATTTCTTGTAGCCGAACACTATAAAGGTGCACAGAGATGTACAGATGATAATTAAGGACCTGAATATTTGCTTCGTTGTGACGAGAAATTCGTTATAAAAGTGTTCTTTATAACGGAGAGCACGGTATTTTCATTACTTTTATCATCATCATCATCATCACCATCAACATATATGTTCATCAGTAATAGCGTACACACACTGCAAATACATCATGTTTTGTTTTGGGATTTGGTTTTTTGTGGGGGGGGGGGGTTAAGTAAAAAGAAAAAAGGTAAAGTGCATAATATGTTTGATGGAGCAATGCTGTGGAATGTCATGAATGTGTGATCACCTGTCATTGAATATTGGGGCAATAGACAAGGGAGACATTGTTCACACTCACAAAAAAAAAAAAAAAAAAATGGCAATTCAAAATACCTGTAACTTTGTTAGAGGAAAGGGCATACACAAGTCAAGATCCTGCCTCTACAGACAGGATCCCATACAAACATACCAGTGTTACGTCGAAAAGGCACCAAGATTAATTACGACACAGAAAGAAAATTCTTTGTTTTATTTGCACACAACGGATGACGGCCTTACGTATTGTCTTTGACGAGGGACAGGTGTCCTATACTTTGTGTTCATGCATTGAAAGAGTATCGGTAAAGAATACTAAAGAATGAAATAAGATATTACGAATAAAATAAAATACCAAGGACCTACAGCAGAGACCTGCAGAATGTCGTCATTTCACGGACTTGCAGAATAACAGTTAATGGCTGAGAAGGTTCCTTTTGTCACCGTGTGTTGAAAATAAATTGAAATTTCTCTTGACTTAGTTCTACAAAGTCTGCATCTAACATCAAGTGTCACTGTTATTCGTCGAATTTAGCACTCTCTTCCTCACATTAGTCAACACGGTAAAACGTTACGATGCCGGTAGTTTCAGTAAAAAAAAAAATTAAGAAAAATAGGCGAATGAGGATGACCTTCCAACTTCGTCGTCAATGTGACTGCCCAAGGACGTTTCCCTTTACCACATCTTTAAAAAAAAATTATTACGGTGAATATAAACGAAGAAGGTATGTATGAATATATATACATACATATATACTGTATATATATACATGTATGTACATAGGTATAAATGAAAATATATACATAATATATATATATATATATATATATATATATATGTGTGTGTGTGTGTGTGTGTGTGTGTGTGTGTGTGTGTGTGTGTGTGTACATACATGTATATACATGTAGGCCTATTTACAAATATACACATGAGTGAAAAAGACATCGGACAGATATGCAGAAGGGGATAGAGTGATATAGGAAGGGGGAATGAGGGAGGAGGCGGGGAGAGATTGGGTTCATGATAATGGCGAAAATATTTCTCTCATATTTTTCTTCTCCCCATAGGTGTAGATTCTGTTTTAAAAATGGGTTTCTGTACGCATGTTTATATCCCAAGTCATCGCAATGTGCACACATTCCACTTCCCCGGATGTACTACTTGTGCCGCTTTAATAGCGGTCTTTGGAAAAACACGCGCACTCACTGCTTAAGTATGTCGTCAAAACAAATTTGTTTCTTGTAGGATTCATAAGTAATTGAAAGAGCGCTAACCTTCTTCGTTTGATTTTGTCCACTCCTGGGTGTGACCAGCAAGGTGACGTTTGTTAAGGTCTTAAAGTGTAACCTGGTCTTAAAGTGTAACTCGGTGCCTAGGCTTCTGAAAATGTGTCTCGCATATAGAGCGCCACCTGTGGTTTTGGATAAGTTTATAGGCCAGTTCTTTCTGTCCCAAAAGTTTCTGTGAGCAGACGCTCACATACCATCCATGGTTTTGAGTACGTTATCAGCCAGTTCTTTCCGTCTTCCGCTCGCTTGCTATAATAATTGCACTTTGAAAGTTTTGAAAATGAATTGCAGAGTATTGTTATTGTGGTGTTTGTTCCTGTTTACATCGCTATTTGAGTGTCAGTGTCAACCACGTCCAGGCAGAAAATCATATGATGATGGCGAAGAAAGGTTCGGCGAATGGCAAGAAGATGGACAGTCATTTGCGTGTCGAGGCAGTGGTGATGCTGGCATTCCAGCTGCAGTATTTCAAATCCAACCTACTCGGCGTTAGCATTCCAGACTCATTTTTTGTACTTGCTGTAGTAGTGTGTGATGATATAAAAAGCAATGGATTGTACTTAGGACTGTAATCATATCGATGATTGTTCAACTTGAGTTGTTTTCAGTTGCCAAATAACCTCTGTGACTTGGAAGTCATTCTGACTGGGACTGTAACAAGTCTCCCAATCTTGCCATTTCTGATGTATACATGCATGTATATGTTAATTACATTCCAGCTATTCCACTTCCAGTTGACCTATTCAGCATTCTGGTATTCCACGCTGTAGTATTGTATTTGTTGTAGTAGTGTGTGACGGTATCTAAATAAACTAATAATCTGTACATATTCTACGATCGTCAAAATTTACAATGTAAGTTGCATTCAGTTGCCAAAGTATCCTCCATGAAAAGTTTTCTATTTAAACATTAAGTTTGTTAAATATCTACTTTGGAGAGTCATTGTACCTGGGAGTGTGACAAGGTTTCAATCTTGCCATTTCTATAGTCATTTATTTCACGATTTCACGGGTATTTCAGCTTTTTATCAGCACGTATTTGTTTATTCATATAATTCCTTTTTTTATTTGATGCATTAGTGTGCAAAAATATTGTATGTAAATGTTCACTGTTACCATTAGACACAAGCAAATTCGGAATTTGTAATAGGCTGGGTTTTTGCTCTTTTTGTTCTCAGTGTCTTAATAAATATTCGCTAAAGATATTTTCTCAGCTTTTGAGTAATCATAATGGAATCTTACACATTAGAGCCTTTGAGGGCAGATTTAGAAACATAATATGCATTGCATTGTCGAAAAGGGCATTATCAGTGATGGCATATGACGCAATACAGTCGATGTGTAATTCAAAAGAATAGTGTGTTAATCCTCCCCTCCCAAACAATGGCGGAAATTTTCAATGACTTTTTCTCTTCAATTGGAAAAAATCTTTCTCAAAATATTCCTCTTTCTAGTAAATCTTTTAATAATTTTTTAGATACACCTAACTCCCAAACTATATTTTTTGACCCAACATATAACGAAGAAATAGTTAAGATTGTTGCTAATTTGAAAGAAGGAAAAAGTCCTGGCCATGACGGAATTGACAACTATTTGATAAAAAACACAATTCCTCAAATAGTGGATCCCTTAGTACAACTCATCGCTTACAAGTGGCCATGTGCCAAATAGCATGAAAATTGCGAAAGTAATTCCTATTTACAAGAAAGGGGAGAAGGATGATGTCAATAACTGTAGACCCATATCTTTATTATCTTCTATTTCTAAGATTTTTGAAAGAATAGTTTATATCAGGACAGTACGTTTTCTTAAAACCTGCGACATATTCTTAAACTTTCAATTTGGATTCAGGGAAAATCACAGCACAACACACGCACTACTTGCCCTCATCGACAAAGTCACACACGCACTCGACACGCTTTCACACACAATAGGTATCTTCTTGGACTTCTCCAAGGCCTTTGACACGATTAACCACGGAATACTTCTTGCCAAACTGTCTCATTATGGAATACGTGGAAAGGCCTTGGAGTGGTTCACGAGTTACCTATCAGAAAGATCCCAATTTGTACATGTCAACGGCTTTGACTCTCAAAGTAAAACAATTGCATGTGGTGTTCCACAAGGGAGTTTATTAGGCCCATTGTTATTCATTATCTATATTAATGGTTTTCATAGATCCTCGGAGAAACTACATTTTGTATCATTCGTATTATTCGCGGATGACTCTAACCTTTTTTTCTCACTCTGACCCAAACATGTTAATAAGAACAGTCAATGAAGAACTGAAAAAGGTTATACAATGGATATACGCAAATGATTTGTCATTAAATATTCAAAAAACAAAAGTTATGCTTTTTAGTAATTCTTTAGATAGCCTCCCAGGCAAAATAACCATTTGATACTTCTCCTTTAGAAGAAGTTTCTTCTTTTAAATTGCTTGGTGTTTGCGTCGATAACAAGCTTTCATGGAGGAATCATATTGATAACATATGTAAAATTATATCACGTAACATTGGCGTAATGAATAGATTAAAATATTATCTTCCTTCATCCGCATTATTAACTCTTTATTCTAGTTTGATACTACCTTATTTAAACTTCGGGATTCTTGCTTGGGGTAATGCATATCAGATGTTACTTGATAAACTTCTTTTATTGCAAAAGAAAGCGCTAAGAATTGTTTTTAATTTACATACCCGAGAACATACAGATGCTTTGTTTTCTGACCATAAAATATTAAAAGTAAATGATTTGTATGTGTTTCAACTTGGCCAGTTCATGTTTAATTACAACAGTAACTCTTTACCTAAAATATTCCACGATTAATTTCATCGAAACAGTCATGTTCATAACTATCCCACGCGACGATCCGACGAATTTCATCTTCCATTAATGAGAACCGCACATGCCCAAAATACATTTCTTTATACCGGACCCAGACTTTGGAATAATTTAGATAATAGTTTAAAAGATTCCCCCAAATTTGTTACATTTAAATACAAACTCAGAAAACATTTACTTTCTATTTATTATCTTAGATAATTTAAATTGTTTTAATTCATGCTTGAGCTTTCACCTGTCCTGATGTCGCAGCACTTGGCGTGTTCTGTTTGCAGACTTATCTTCTTTCTTCTCTCCTCTTCCTTTCCTGTCTTTTGATCTTCGTAGACTTGTATTGTTACCGTCTTTTGTTCTTCGTAGACTTGTATTGTTACCGTCTTCTCTCCTCTCGGTACTGTCTCGCGTCTTACAGTGTATGCGTGTGGGGTAATCGAATGTGTGTACGAACGTGTTGTCTTTGTTATATTTTCCCGGTACACGTGGTTCAGTGAGCAGTGTCCGGGCACTAGCATTGGTATTCTATATTTTTTTTTCCCAACCGGTGTATCTCAAAATAATTACATGTTGTTATATAATAGTATATCAGTTACTCATTATTTGTCTAGCGATCCACGTCCGACAAGCTTTGCTTTTTAGTGGATCACTATTTTCCATAATCGAATTTATTTTCCGCTCGCCCACGAAGTATTTATACAGTGTTTTTCCTAAATATTTTACATGTTATATGTCGTTCTATAATTTGTCTCGTATATACATGTATATTACATGAACCTTTTGCAAACGTTTGAATAATATTATTTCATCACATGTATACTTTGTACTAAGTTTTTTTGATTTTCGATGATTGGAAATAAACTATGATTGACTCCGTGATTGAATGCTCAGGAGGGGACTGAAATGGGCTCCATAACATACGTGTGTGCAATGTTTCCCTTGAACTATCAAAGTAGATTATTGCACACTGTAAAACGTACATACACATGTATTGTCACTCTGAGGTGACCAACCTTATTTATGTATGATGCACGTCATGTCAAGATACATTTTAATATTGTATTGCTCGGAAAGGATTTGGTATACTGTGCAGTGTGTATAAGCGACTGTCAGCAGAATCACGTTATATTTTCAAAGCTTACCAACTCATTTATATCAGAGCTTTTATATTTGCTATGGTTTTAGAATAGAAAAAGTACATTTATTTTGCATGCCTATATTTCAACATGTCATAAATAACGAAATATTATAATTTTCTTCCCTACTTACGAGATTCCATCATTATAATACAGTATGAAGTGCGCTTATTTCTTAAGAGGCGTTATAGATGAAGAGGTGGATGACAGATGAGGAGATGACGGATTAAATAGCACTGAAAGGGGGGGGGGGGGTGGAATGACAAGTATGTGTGCAAACCATCATACTGGCAACCTAAATTTAAGAAGTGAAAATTGCCATCTTTTCACAATTTGGTTTGGCAGCTAATCTATGTATAACTTCATATATGTGAGTGTCTCGTGTCAGTGTGTTGTTAACGCGTGATGTGCATGCTGCGAGTGTCTTGTATGACTTTAAGCAGCAATATGATACTTGTAGATGTTAAAACCTCTACAATAGTATTTGATATACCAAGCAACTTTTCCTTATCATAATGACTTGTAAAATGTTTGTACACTTAATAATCACAATAGGGATGATCATTTCTGTATGCAGGATATTTTGTGGGGTGTTTTCGAGAACAATCATGTGCAATAAACCGCACATTACTTGGAGCAGATACCAATATGTAGGTCTACACGTCAGGTCCTATGTGAGCAGTTCTTTTCTATCATTTATTATTGTTTCTGTTTGGTATAATGTATCAACAAACACCTTCGAAAACATACTTATTTGTTTACCATTAATCGTGGCTGATTTTGCAAATGTGAAATAAGGAAATCATCAAGAAAGAAAGCAGAGATAAAATAAAAAGAAAAGTGAAAGCATGGGGAATGAAGTTTGCAGTTCCAGATATAATTGTGGATTTTACCATACAAGCAGTATAGATACATCACCGATCAGCAAAAAAAGAAAGACAATAAAAATGATGAAATCACTTTCCTTCGCTGCATCAGTGGCCATCATCTGGGGTTTTAAAGTGAAAAACCACGGAGGACCTTCCTCATCTTGGGATGTAAAACAGTCAGGAATGTGCTATAGGCAAAAATTGAGCAAATAAAAGTCCACAAAGAAAGAGTTACAAGCCAGCAAAACCGTTACATTGTTTATGTAACAATACAGTGTTAGGTGTTGAATTACTCTGGGGTTGCTACCTGCCATGTAAAGTAAAAATCTTTTCAAGAAGATGTCAAAAATATGAACATTACCCTCCTCCTCCCCCCCCCCCCCCCATCCGACATAGCAAATAAAAATTGTATTTGTATCACGTTGGAATTTTTATGTATAAGTTGAGCATTGGCGATCTTCCTAGTTTATTTTCCTTAATGTTTGTTAAAAACAGTGAAATTCATAGTTACCCTACAAGACAAAGTGGATCATATCACTTTCCCCCCGTTCGTACCGTCTTAGCCCTTAAGACAATTACTTCTACCGGTCCTTCTTTCTAGAATGAGTTAGATTCTGTTCGGCTGCAATCAAGTTCTCTAAGTTCCTTTAAGCAAAATCTAAAAGCCAATTTTTTAAATTCTTATGTATAGTTACTTGCTGTGACCATTTTGATGTATCTGTTCTTATTTGCAATGATGCCTCGCTCGAGTGACATCATTTTGACCACATATCTTTGACCAACGGAGCAATTAGTAGCATTGAATCCCTGAGTTTTACCTTGAACATCATAAACTATTTTGTACATTCCGTAGAGTTTATTATAATCTCGACATACCGATTTTCGCTTGTGTTTCGTCATCTTTCGTAATTAGCATGTAGTACTAAACGCTTATATTATTTCTTTGGAACCTACATCACAAGCATTGCTTTTTAGTAGGTTCCTCATATTTACACATAATTTTATTACATGTCCTTATACATTTGTGAAATTATGTCTAAAATTGAATGTTGTGTTATACATATTTTACTCCGAAATCAAATGGAATATGAAACCTGAATATGGAATGTGGAATATGGAACTTGAATTTAAAAAAAAAGAAAAAAGAAAAAAAAATATCATTCATACATTCACCTTCTAATATAGCATTGCATCAACTCTGTTACTTCTGGTTCTGGAGAAGATTTGGGTGTATTTTGTTCAAACAGTCCCGTATGTTGAGGTCTTTGGATTTGGTGCCCCATCAAACAAAGTGAGATTCCTTTACCCAGGGATGCTATCTCCCAAATTTAAGTTTACTTGAGATGTGTATGTCATAATTATATTTTTCAAGAAGATGCTGGAAATGTGAAAATTCTACCTCCCCCTACCATGGACACGCCTGGATACCGCCATAATCTAACATGAAGCTTCTAACTTAACTATATATTAATTTTGCCTAACTCTATCATTTGGTTCTTATTATTGAAGAAGGTATACCAAAAAAATCCATAATTTCTTATGTAATTATTTGCACATTAATTTTGGTAATGCAATATATTTTGATAATAGAATTATTGTGCACATTCATTTTTTTCCTTTAAAAATCATGTACATAGTAATCTGATATTTTCTGAGATTTCGCTGAACGCTGAAAATGATTTTGATTCATAATTTATAGCAAAATATGTCGAAGAAAAATTAATAAATCATACAAACAAAATGAGAAATACATTATGAAAAAATCGTAATTGTTCTATTTATCGTTGATTTTGTTCTTTTTTCTTCATTTTGTTCTTTTTCTTTTAATGTATCAAACCTATAGTTCATGTCTGCATCCCCCTTCCTATTATATTCTGAAGTACAGGCATCTTGTCCTCATATTGTCCGTGCTCGTATGTCTCGAGATGTGGTGTGCTGCGTTGTATAGTAACTATTTTCATTCCTTAGTTCTTTGTGCAAAAAAAAAAAAAGAAAGAAGAAGTTTGTTTCCTTTCTTTTCCTCTCTCCAGTTTTCGTCTAATCTATTTCTTTAGAAAGGTTATACTCTGAGGAGTACATGTCAAGCTATTGCTTTCTAGTGAACTCCTACGTTCTTCAGTACGTGTTATTAATCTGTAATACTATAGTTCTTGACATGAATTTTGTTATTTCGTTGGTGACAAGGTAAGGTCCTTTGCCTTTAAGTAGTTTGTATTCTTTAAAGATTTCATTTATATCATATTGAAGAACTAGTGAATTCAATTGAATTGAATTGAAATGAACGTGCTTGATGATGACAAATGTATTATTTATCATGATATACCGCTAGTTTGCAGGCACACACCCTTGTAGGTCGTAAATGAGTCTGCACCACAGGACCACTGGCACTGAGCCTCTCTCCCATGGGAGATTGGCACAACGAAATGTGTGCTCGACCGCTGCATACGCATCGCTCTGACACATTTTCAGAAGCCTAGGCATCGAGTTACACTTTAAGACCGGGTTACACTTTAAGACCTTAACAGACGTTGGATGATGTCATATTACGTGTCAAACTATGATACAATAAGACACAAGGCGCTAAGTGATGACGTTATGAAGGTGGCACCGGATGTTATTGCATAATTGCACTATCAGTGTCTATGGCAAAGAGATTATAATCTCTTTGGTCTATGGACAAACGCGCGCGCGAAGAAAGTTGTAGGTTAAATTAGCTCGCTCCCAAATTTCAAAACTTTGGTTGTAAGATCTGCAAATGAGGCGTTGTTAACTGTGTCTGCGTCCATAGCGTAGAGCCGACAATAATACGAAAACACTTTGTTATTCAAAGTAACCGACCGCAATGTAAGATACTACACACCCCTGATGTGACGTCATATCTCAGAACAAAACAACGCATCGCATTATAGTGTAGACCTATGAGCAGACTATTACTTTGAAAATATCGATCTATACGTGACGGCAGTAACAGGCCTTTTTGTGATGCAATTACTCGAAAAGATCATGCACGCAGAATGCAATATCTGTACATTAACAACTTTGTTTTCATTTGGTGCCTTCAAAGAACATGTATTCATCGCCTACATAATATCTGCGTCGTCTTACATGTATCCTCAGCAGCCTGGCGCGAAGGAGTAAAGCCGTCCTTTCTTTCATTCAAATTTCCGTTTCTTTCTTATCGAAGGCGAAATATGTGACGAAGTAAAGAGTATCACAGCCCCTTTGATAATCTTATGTACATTTTTCCTCATTAGAGGACTATCGATACACATAGACATCAGTGGCGGATCCAGCTTGAGGGGTTGCACCGGACGCGCGTCTCCTCTTTACTTTTTTTTTTTGTTAAAACATAAGAAATAAAAAGAAAAAATGGGGGTACGCCCCGCCTCCCTTTAATTTTGTACACTGTTAAGGCGCCTCCCCTTTACGGAATTCCTGGATCCGCCCCTGAAAATTGATCTTGCACGCGTCATTTTCATCTTCACTGATCGAACCATTCTATCACCTTTACAACATTATTCACTCTTTTTACCGTTTTAAGTTATCAAATGGTTCTACTATACATCCATCGCCACTACATGTACAGTACCACCACGAAAGTTACTCCCAGTGGTTTATATTGTATCGAAGTACATTACATAAGGAATACAAAGGAAGCATGAATAAAAGTGAAACGACTGAATAAGATCCTCTACCTTATACCTGAAATAGAAACACTGTATATTTGTAACAATTTTGATGTATTACTATGGTAAGGTTGGTCATCACCCTCAGACTCACAACAACCAGAATCTGCAGGGAAATTTGGGGCTCACAGCTGAATCTCGTTATACAGATCAGATTGAACAAAACCGGCATACATGAGGAGATGATTTTGCAGAACTGGTCCAGACCCCTTTAATGTATTCTTTTTCTCTTCTTGTACCCTAATTACAGTGAGAAACTTGATATAAATGAATGACGTTGAATTTAATGGTTTGTAGGTACTTATTTCCATCTCTTTCATACTGTTTACTACAAGTACCACTCCTCAGAGTGTTGTTGGTTATATGTAGTACATTACAAGTGGTCGCTGGAGTGCATAGTAACAACAGAAGTAGTAGTCATAAAAGTGTGGTAGAAGTAGATGACTGTAAATGTGTACAATGGTTATTATTCCATTGGATAATAAATGTATTGATTCATTTGTTCATTCATTTATACAAACTGTAGTACTAATACTAACACAGAGTAGTTAGTAGTGGTAGTAGTACAAGTAGTAGTGGTAGTAGTAGTAGTATTAGTAGTAGCAGTAGCAGCAGTAGTAGTAGTGGTAGTAGTAGTAGTAGTAGAATATAGTAGTAGTAGTAGTAGTAGTAGTAGTAGCAGCAGTAGTAGTAGTAGTAGTAGTAGCAGTAGTAGTAGTAGTAGTAGTAGTAGTTGTTGTTGTTGTTGTTGTAGTCTAGTAGTAGTGGCAGTAGTTGATGTTGATGTTGTAATATACTGTGTGGTTGAAAAATGCACAAAATGTCATAGCTGAAGCAGTTGTAGCAAAGTTACAGGAAGCAATACCATTATAAACCAATAAGAAAAAAATAAACGACATTAGACTTGAAGGTTTGTATTTTCCATCTTTTTCATACTGCCTTTTAATGCTGGTGCTGCAAATGAGTGATACAAGATAAAAGTCCAAAGTACTACACATACAAACACACATACAGATATTCTTTTCCCTTTTTTTTTCCTTTTTTGGCAGTCAATTTGTCAATTAGCTGAAAACCCCTTGATGAAACCATTCCCAACGATGCCATCTATTTACAATTTGATAAAAATAATGTGGTTGAAGACAGAGATTATCACAGAAAACAAGAATGTCTTGAATTGAGTACACCCGCACGTGTACGAACAATAAGGAAACAAGGCGCTACTGTTTAAAAGATACACATACATACATTAAGATGAACAACCACTTGAAGTGAGTAAATGCTAACATATTTGAAATGTGCACACATTTATCGAACGCATGAGCAATCTAAAATCAGATATAAAGTTCCCACTGTCTCACAAACCTACAAAGGTTCTTGCCCACTCTGCTTGGGTATGTCAAATTTATGATTCAAAAGCATGGGCTACTCATATGATATATGTATTTCATATGCAAATTCAGCAATGGCAAGTTGTTCATCTTAGGGCAAAATAAAACTATGATTATCAACCTCAAATCAATGATTAAAATGTATTCATGCAAATTCACTTCCACAAAAAAGACTTTCAAAGGTGGCATTTGTCAGCTAAAAACTTTGATCAGACAGAGCTAGTTCCTGTATCTCTAAACAGAAGTAGCTATCTTATGCACAACTATTAACAATAATATTGTATTTCTGAAAGTAACAGGACACCCAATGCAAAGCCTGGAAAATGTAAGATTTGATAATAATCATTTAAAATTATTGTACAATCGAATGTGTACTGTAAAAGTGAACATTTGTGTGTAATTACTAAGTATTTTTTTTTCCTATTAGCTGAGGATCAGTTTTAGTAAACTTGGATCATTATCTCTTGAATATGAGAATCTCAAAACTGTTGATATATCCACAAAAAGCAGACATATCCTATTTTCTCACCAGATCAATAGAGCACAAACTCTGATAATTTCTATACTGGTAAATTTTCCAGTTTACAAGTTAATATTGCATCATGAATGGCATGATTCATACTGGCAAAAACAACTATAAAAACAACTTTCAAAATATCAGTGCTTTTTTATTTTCGTTTCATTTGTATCAGCATAATCTTTTCTCTAGTGATAGAGAAAACAAAATTATTTTTAAAAAATGTCTCTAATTCAAATTTCAACGTACATTGTCTTGGTACAACCTACACTGCTCTTATTATAATCATGAAGCATATTTACAGCAGGTATTCAAATCTTTTGTGCAATTCCGCGACATTTCCCATGAACAATGAGAAAAAATACTGTGTAGATATAGAAAAATATATTGTAATCAGAATATATATACTTCGATAACATCTCTCATGGACAATTTAACAACAAGAATTATAAGGCTGTTCCCTGAACAATATTGTAAATATCGCATGTTTTTGTGCTTTGGATATTGAATCTATCATTTCTTTCATCAAGAAGGAAGAAGGTGGAAGTAAGAATTGTCAATGATTATCTCTTTTACAAGACAAAAATTATCTGTTCTGACACTCACTCTTATAATTTGCATATCATAATTGTGTAAAGTAATCAGTTTGAACATACAAAATACAATTATGATCACTTGGCAACATCATGTGAAGACATTGTTATATTGACTAACTCTGGAAAATAAAGTGCCAAAATTTGAATTTGGGTAAGCCAAAATTGCTATGAAAGTCTTTTCCATGATCTTGAATACAAATCATTTGATAACAAAGCAAACATCTACATGACATATTGGGTCCTCGAAACACAAGGCTTTTAGTGCAGCCTTATTTAATTAACTTCAAAAGTGATCAGGAATACATGCATTACACACATTATGAAGCATATTTATTTCAGGGAATGGTGAATACATAAAATCTTTTTGTTTAAAATAAGAATAGGCATGTAAAATACAATTGTACATTGTATACAAATGATTGTTATAATGGGCTCCTATAAAATAAGCAAAAGTATCACAACTTTTTCCACACCAACCAGTACATGTTAATCCAAAGAAACACAAACACAAATAGTTAACAAAATGAGTAAGAGAAAAAGACCGATTCATAATTTGTCTTTATGAGAGAGTAAGTGATAAATCCAGAATCTTCAGCAGAATGGACAAAACTTTAACAGCACACAGAGAATTTGCACTGCACACACTCCTAAATGTTTGACAATGAGCTAAATTCCTGTTGGTCATTCAGCCATGTCATGACTTCTGGCACTCTCCCTCTCACAATCACATTCATAACTACATCAAACTTTGAGCTGCTAAGGCCTGCTTTAGCCTTGGTTCCTGGATCAAATTAATTTTGGTCAATACATGTGGCTCAGAGCAAAATTAATACTCATCGATGTGTACCAAACGAGCAACATACACATTGTTACAAATGTCCTTTCTTTTTTTCTCAGTTGGTTTAGGCTCTTCCCTCATTTTTCAAATCGGGGATAATGCATAAGCTTGCCGGATGTAACAACTTATGGAATGCATTTTCAAACAAAGAGTGAACTTGCGTTTAAACCTGGTGACCAGAATAGTCTGTCAGTTGACATTATAGCAGGCATTAATTTCATTGTTTTGTATTGAATGCAATAACAACCTTTTTCTTTTGATATTGCCAAATACCAGGCTTGCTGTCCAGTGGATGTGCTGTCGAGCACCATTTAGATAAGGATCAGATGAATAATCATCAAATCACAGATGCTTGTCTCAGTGAATTAATAAAATGCATGTTGGTACAAATGACCTTTTTCTGCTCATGCGCAAAGTGGAATTATGAACTGGTCTATTTAAAGATGCCAATGCAATGTGGAATTTGACAAACCTTATGCTGTTTCGTTGTGTATCTCTCTGTCTATCTCTCCATCTCCAACATAGACACACACACACACACACACACACACACACACACACACACACACACACACACACACACACACAAACTCTCTCTCTTTCTCTCTCTCTCTCTCTCTCTCTCTCACTCTCTACCTCTTTCTTTCACACACACACACACACATACACACACACACACCTTGTCCGTGACTCCTCACTTGAGCTTGTCCAGGGCTTCAGACAGAATGGTCAGATCAGCTGAAAACAAAAATATCCAAGAAAAGAATTCAGTAAAAGTGATAGTACACTAGCATCACACTTTCCTTGCAAGAACTTCACAAATTTTGTGAAATTTTGCCATTTTAACCATTCACAAATCATACTTTGCAACAGCTCTCAAATAAGATTCCCTAACCAAAACCTGACTTACACTAGAATATGATTGAAAGAGATCATACAATATACTTGATTTTCATATCTAAGTTTTGAATTATTGTGAAAACAATGAATCTCATGTTCAATGAATCTCAAGTTCAATTTCAAGTTAGCATGATCAATGGGCAAACTGGTGAGCACATAGGAATTAATAATAAAACTGTTATCCTGATGGCACAACCTCTGCCAAAGCCTTCTACAGGAGGCTCAAAGCAGTTACCTTGGTGGTATGAGTGATATACAGTGTCTACCTTTGCATCTAACATGAACTGTTACTATATTTATATAGTTTCATATTTTCTTGCCAAGATATGTAATGCTTCAAACATCATGAATA
Source organism: Diadema antillarum (assembly GCF_040938485.1). Lineage (NCBI taxonomy): Eukaryota > Metazoa > Echinodermata > Echinoidea > Diadematoida > Diadematidae > Diadema > Diadema antillarum. The sequence goes on along the minus strand of NW_027270926.1, from coordinate 1,953,458 downwards.
TTGAGTTACAACAAATGCAAAGTTTGACTGATTCATGCAAGTTCAAGAAATGTTTCACACATTGATTTCATGGTGGATATGATTAACCATATTCTTAAGCAAAAAACACATTTGGGCATGTAGCTAGGATTGCTATTTCATGGTTCTCACTGGATGTCATGTTAGAAGATTTACTGGCTTTAAATTATTCATCTGTGCCCGATATATGAATAATTTTGCTCAGACTTTGGCTATTTTCAATTTCTTTTTCCACTGTGTTTCTTTAAAAAAAAAAATCAATATCCCTTTCAATGGAGGTGAAATTGTCTAAACTGACTACACTCACCATACTAGCCGCATGATAACTTCTATGAATACTTCCATAACAATTATATGCAACCTTTCCAAAGTGTGACTGTCTTAACAAAACTGCATTTGCAAGACTTACTCAACGTATAGCTATTGGAAGTTGCAAGAGTCAGATGCACGTGAACGTGTGAAAGGCATACCTATTTTGGACTGTTACAGTCCATGGACTGAATCTAAACCAGTGATTTGATTCAATCTGCAAATTTTAAAATTTGGGCCTTAGTGCCTGTGACTGTCTATTTTGCAAATGTCCTCCCCATAAGCCCAAAGCAGCAAAATGAATTAGGGACAAATGAACATCAGATTTCGGTCTTGTCATCTCTCTACCTTTCACGTTGCACACCAGGTTCTTCAGTTGTTCCTTCTGATCAAGAACCTCCACAGACTGAGTGTACGGGTTGTAGCGAACTGAGAACGGCCGTGGGATCTTTGCGGCCCAAGTACTGGAAGAGAGAGAGAGAGAGACATCAGAAATCGAAATGAGAACAATGATGAAATTTTAGATACAATATAATTTGTTTACAATACAGGAATTAATCAAGTACCAGAGAACGTTTGGATAAACATGATCGTTTGAGAGAGAATCATTTGACATGCTCTGACCAAGGAGGTTCGAGAGATGGAGTTACATCTGACTATAATTATTCAATCAGCTGTCAGTTTTCTATGGATGGACAAAAGAATTCCACAGGTGCATTTGTGCCTTTGATGTTCGATGCTTGAAGCCGCCATCTTTCTGAGCAATCTGAAGATCCATTTTTAACGCTAACATAATATCGGGTATATGCTCTTCGTTTATATATCAAATGCAATGAAATTTCACCTAATGATAAAGCATATAAAGCAAAAGTCAATTCCGTCCGAAAATATGTGCAAAAGTGTAGATCTGAACTGTATTTTGTGAAAGTGTTTGAAATTTTACCCTCATGGAAAGCCGGTTTATCACTTTTCTCCTTATTTCCGCAGAATGAAACTAATATGGTATCATCTTCAAGTATAGTTCTTTATAAATTAATATGTCAGATTAGCGTACAGACACATACAGTCCAGTAATTTTGATATCTATTTCAGCAATATTTGAGCAATTTCTATTCGCGCACCCCCGTGCCTTTACCATTGTCAACCGCCCATCGTTTGTAAGTAGGGATAGCGAAAAGTAATTACCATCACAAAGACATATCTCTTGGAAAGTGGCTGGTGATTACGCAATGAGACACGAGTCAATTGTTCTCGCATCTGAGCGGCAGATCCAGTTTGACACATACTTCAAATATTTTTGAGTGGTGGCTTCGAGCATGGGATCAATGCGAATAAGACTGTTGTGACTCCATCTCTCGAACCTCCTTGCTCTGACCAATCTTTTAATGTTCTCAGATGAGCTGACCATTCTGGAAATGTTTGCCCAAGAGCCAACCATTCTGGAGACATTCTCCAATGAGCTGACCATTCTGGGAACATTCTCCCACGGGCTGACTATTCTGGGAACATTCTCAATGGACTGACCATTTGGAGAACATTCTAACATGTGTTGACCTTTCTGGGAATGTTCTCCAAAGGCAAACCATTCTGGGAACTTTCCGTCATCGGCTAACCATTCTGGAAATGTTTGCCCATGGGCTGATCATTCCGGGAATGTTTGCCCACGGGCTGATCATTCCAGGAATGTTCTCCTATGGGCTTGTAATTCCACTTTACATTTCAATGCATCTGAATTGCCAAAAAGTCTGAAAAATGGGTTTTAGGCCAGCAGAGGAAAAAAATCTGAAATCAGTTGAAACTCTGAAATCTCACATCCCTGATAGGTCAACATCAAGATTTGACAAATCCTTCCGACAACTGGTATGAATTATGTAGATGGGGAAACTGCTCAAAAGTTCTTAAGTGGAGGGTGATTAAAGCATGATCACTTATAATGAGTTCTCACTTGTGGACCTCTGGGTAGGGGACAAGGGTATAACTTCAAAATAAATGCTGCCCACCTCAGTTTTTCCTTGGCATCCTGGAAGCTCTCTGCCAAGTAGTAGATGGGTTGGTATTTGGTGACCGGGTAGGGTGTTGTCGAGGTCTTCTCAGGGTCAAAAGGTCGCACCTCTGGCTCATCCGACAGACAGTACTGCATAGACAGGACACACACAGAGTTCCACATCATGCATTGAAGGGACTAAGATGTTGAGCGAAGGAAAGCTGAACAGATGGACAACCCCCCTTCTTTATGTCAATAACTCACCTTCATAAGCATTAACTTGCTTGCATCAAAACCTTCAGGAGCATTGAACATTCCTAGTGGTGGGATGCATTCATAAGTATCAGAATTGACAGAAAAATGTCTGTGTATATGTATCAGTATCAATGTCTAAATTGTATTTAGACTGAACACGGTGTACAATGCCTACAAAATAATCCTGTAAATGCTTGGGGGCAGCAAACATTTTCATTCTATTGAAACAACACCCTGCAAATGATAAAAGGGGAAAAAAATTATGACCATTTGAAAAAAAAAAAATTTGAAGTGAAAACATTGATAGTCTGAAAATTAATGGTAATGTTCTTGTTAATCAAACCCTAAATGATTTCTCAAGAAATTGCTTCAAGCTGTGGTTACAACAGTCTGTTGAGAGGAAATTACAGATGTATAATGATTTTGTTCATTTATTCCTTTGCAGGGAATTTGAAGTGAGGTGAGTTGGAGTAATAGTGTCATACTTGACACAGACTTCATCAATGAATTATATATCAGTGATTGTTGTTTTTCTCTTAAATTGCATGACAAAATATCATATGCAGTGAAAAAAAAACTCTCAAAGTGGTCTATTCACATACTGGACTCCAAAATACAGAATGCATTAAAGCATACATCAATAGCATAATTTAACAGGGTAAGACTAATGTCTTGTTTCCAGTCATTTTGCTAAACTATCCTAGCTGCCCATTTTGAATCTAGTAACAACTTTTGCAGCATAATACGAAATGTTATACACAAAGGGTAGGTGAGGAATAAAATGAATCATCTGGTATAATTGTGATGTTGATATTAGAACGACGGATATCAGCAATTTCATGACTGAATTAAAAGTGGTATTACAAGTTACATGGTTAATTTCATAATGTGCATACAATGTTTTATTCCATTTAGCAATTTTCATCTTTTTTAAATGTAGGTAAACCAAACTAATAAAATTATTTTTAAAAAATTTGAAGGCCTTATTGAGCCTATAAAAAAAAATGGATAAATGGTCAGTGACAGGGTAATTAGGGGGTAACAACAGAGGCCAGAAATATGATGAGGCATACATTTGGCAAATCTGTTTTGATAACTGTATTTTCTGTTATATCATTGATGTCGCACGATTAGGCAGAGTAGAGACTTGCCATGACCTCCCCACAAAAAAAAAGTAACAAGGAAAGTTGAAAAAGAGGCATGACAGATATAACAAGTACAACAGTGGTACAGCATTGTTACAGAAGTCATCTTGACGGTATATAAGGATATTTGTTAATCCTCTCATATTCCACTGTAAGTTATAACACTGTTGCCATTCGTGAATATTTGTTGAAAGCTTGCACACACAAGCTATGCACACCAGAAACGTTGTGTATGGAAGTAGAGTACATATGCGAGGGAGGAAATGATACAACCATTAAACATGTATTATGTTTTCAGGCTTGAAAAATACTTGTTCCATTTTATTCAGGAGTAAAATGAGTTTCCTGGTGTGAAGGTTACAGAAAATACAGAATAGGAGACAGAGCTTTTTATTATGTGACAAAATTTGCCTGAACTCACCTCATAACTTTTACACTTGATAGGGTAGCAAAAGCTGCATTGTACATTTCTGGCATACATACTCTGACTTACCAGAAGATTCTAGCCTATCTGAAGTGGAATCCGTATGTTAAATTATGCTATGAGATTGTTTGTTTTGGGGTTGACAAAAGCAGTGACTTACAAAGAGCTTTACAGATTGAAAGCTGAAAATATGGAAACACTACCCTGCTAGGAAATCAATCATTTACCACTTGCAGGAGAAATATGATATGTATAAATGCACATACCATGAGCTACTTCCTATGAAGATGCCAAATATGATTTCATATTTATCTCAAATTGAATTCACTACACCAGACAATTCTGAAAGATTGGGAATGTTTAGCCAAACAGAAAATTACACTGAAAGTTATGTATGTGTTCCTACTACTATGTTTGCTCAATTTGTTTATTAATGTTCATTAAAAAATATCATTTTGAATACATTATCGCTTGGATTAATTCTTGATGTATAAGGGAAGAAAAGGACAAATGACCAAAGCAAATAAGCATATATACACCCTTACAAGTCAAAGCACTGTATATGTTCATATTGAAAAGTGAACTCACCTGCACTCATTTGTGATATATCAGTATGATCATTTGTGGTGTAGTGTATCTGAAAATGTTTTTAAATAAATACAATCAACCTCGGCTACCTTGAATCCAAAGGGACTGGAGAAAATTCTTTGAATATAAACTGAATTTCTACTTACACAATAAATTCACACATGTTTATATGCATCTGGGTATACATTTCCTTTAATTTTTAACAAGTTTTCAACTTGTGCGAGGTCCACTTATGTTAAGCAAAGTTGACTGTTATCTAAAAGAAAGAGTAATTGTGTTGATTCCGTAAGTGAATCTGATATATAGTGGATGAAAATAGACAAAAATCTTTGCAAGCCATAAGACTTGGCAAAGACCTTGTACCCTTTGTAATCTTATGAAGAGATTTTTATGAACTATGACATGCAAAATTGTCTCTCAACTACAGACAATGCCCATTAACATGGTCTTGCAGGATAAACATATAACCTCTGACATTTCATAATGGTATACAAACATCATGAGATAGAATAGGCACTCAATGACTGATTACATTTTTCAAGTACATGCACTTGAGGGAAACAGAGATATATTGTCAGAGATAGCATGACTTTTATGTTTGACTATCTGTCCTTAGCAAGGGGTGATTGCTTTAATTTTTTTTTTTTTTTTTTTTTTTTTTTTTTTGGGGGGGGGGACATTCTTCATTTGGCCTCCAAAGAGATAAGATCTAAATTTAGTGTTCATACTGAATCATACGACGACTGGACCCTGAAATTAATTTGAAGAGGGAAAGAGGAAGAACAAAATTACCTTACATACTTGTGGAACCATTAACGCAATTAAAGCAGCAGCATTTTGCTTGCAGACGTTGAAACGGTACAAAGGGGTAGGCCTACTAATCATAGATTCATGTGAACACATAACTACTGTATGCATCAAAGAGCATTTCAAAACTTGTCATGATTCACTTTTACAAGTGCAGGGGTCAAACAAAGCACATGAGGACAGATGTCCCAAGTACAGATCATGCCCCTGTCTTGCACAGATATGGGTGTTATAGGGCAATGTTGTTTTTTAAAGACAAGGGAGCGTTGGGATACCACGGAGATTCATAGATTTGCTCTGTAGGATGTCCTGCAAACACAGCTTGCTACTGTTAGGCCACAGAGATTGTCAAGCACTTGATTGTATTATGCCAATTTGGTGGGCATCTAATGTCTTTGCCAACAATATATTATTGGTATTTCATATAATATGCGACTGTCACAACAGAGTGAAGAATTAAAAAAAATGATATATTGATATCTATGTCTGGTAATGTGATTTTAACAGGCTTATGTGGTAACTGTTGATGCATCTAACAACTTGCTATAAAACTCTGTAAAGGCAACTTGCACATTTTATGTGAAAATGACTGCAATGTGGACTGTCCTGGCAGGTAAAAAATACAACATGTGTATCACCCCGCATGGGTCAGAGAAAATATTCTCAGCATACCATCTACTCCCAAACTGAAGTACAAAAGTCCAATTCTAAATCCCATCACCAGGGCCGGACTCACCTGCAGCTCTCCAAAGGAGGAGAGAAGACCAGCGCCGTAGGCCTTGATCTGACCGTTCTGACGACACATCCCAAACTCGACCGTGAACCAATAGCACTGTTGGAGAGCACAAGATAAGAAGGTATGGATGAGGATGGACAAATCTCTTCAACTCTTCTTTAGATGATTACATCAGTTGCATACAAAGGCCTAGCTCTCACATGGCAAATATGGGTTACTTCTTGTAATGGATGACTGGCTGATATTCTATCTTTCTCATAAGCACCATTCTCTATCCTGAGAAAGCATGATAGATGCAATATATCTGAGAATTTTTTATTTGCGTGCCTGTGATAAGTACTTTCTTTTCAACACTTTCTTGCTCATGATGACAGTCGTTTCTTCACCACTCTCCACATGAAATGAAAACACAGCAAGCACGGTTACTTTATCAGGTACACTACTATCTTTGGATGCCCTATTTGTTAAAAAAAAAAAAAGGTTTCTGGGAGTTGGATATGAAGACATGAAAATATCAAGCCATCATCGTACAGAAACTAATCTTTTCCCTTCAGCTGTATGCCTCTCTTGAGTACATTCCTTGTATCCTACAAGTTAATAATTCAAGTTTTTAATACACATGTTGAGTTATCCATTGTCTTTGCATAAAGTTTGCATATCAGAAAGGATTATGAATGCCTTCCATGCCTCCCATGGAATAATTACTTTAGTACTGCAAAAGATGTAAAAAAAATAATGGATTTCTATCTATAAATAGAAATCTTTGTGAATATGTGATACAAAGAGAGAGTTAATTTGGGTAAAACTACAAAACATACCATCATCAGGTACAATACACGCATATAAGGCGGCAGGGGGGAAATAAAGAATTTATCTACCTTAGAGATAACTGAGATAAAGAGAAAGCCTGAACAATCAATGTTTTCAAAATTGTCAGTGAATATCTCATAGATAACGACAGGAATTCATCTTGCAAAACAAACTTCCTATTTTCATTATGTCCTACAATAATACTGTGACGTCACATACGGGGGAAAGTACATCAGGATAAAAAAACTCACTGTGGCAAGTTTTTCGATGAACTCATCTGGCGCCCCCAGGGACAGAAGTCCAATCTCCTGCAATGTAATGAAGAAATAGACAACTAAAACTGTTATATTGAGCATTTCATTTACAAGAAATATTCATACTTCACACAAATACTCTCCTGTGATGTAGGGCCCTACTGCAGATACAATCATAAACAAAACTATAAATACCTTTGTGTTACAAAAGATACATCAACATGTATCTACTCAGGTTCAAGTTATTGCTGTTTTCATAGTTCCATGTTCCTCAAAGAAATTACAGTTGCTTTGACATTGGTACCGGTACAGGAAATAAGACTACAGTATGCATTAATGTATACAACCATAAGTTTGGATTGCACATTGCAAAATACATTAGGTACCTAGGTACGTTGTACTGTCATGTATCAGACACAAGTCACAGAAGACATTCACACCATTGCATCTCCGACTAGGCACAACTTTCAAGATGCTGAACATGTTGGGGACACTTGGGCCCGAATTCACAAAAGTGGTACAATCTTTGTCCATGGTTTAAACCATGGACAAAGACCGTAGTTTTGAATGCCCATTTCGTTACGAAATCAGTCATTTTGTCGACGAAATGTTCATTTCGTTATGAAATGTTAACATTTCGTAACAAAATGGTCATTTCATTGATGAAATGACTGATTTTGTAACGAAATAGGCCATGTGACACTTGGCGCCCCATACAAAACTACGGTCTTTGTCCATGGTTTAAACCATGGACAAGATTGTACCATCGTGAATTCGGGCCAAAGTTTCTGTGGAAGCCACATGACTTGCATTCTCAGAGACGAAAGATTTTTATCATAGACAAACCAGCTGTCTATGTCACTAACTAGTATTACTGTTGATGATACATTGTATCTACAAATATCTTCTGTTTTATAAACACATGTGACAGCTCAGCTTGTGACTTTAAAAACAAACAGAAGCACAGGTAAGGGGGGGGGGGGGAGGCTCAACAGACACACCAAAGCTTCCAAACAAATTCAACATTGATACAACTTATAACTTCCATCGACTACATGTCATAAACTTTTGTACATTGTAAGTATCTCTTCAGGGGCCTCACATACAACCACAATGTATCGTTCACATCTGGGACCCATACCATATTGACCATTGCTGGCATGTGTCACCCTTCGGACCTCCATGTGGTCAGAGAATTACTGTAAGAACAATTCCAATTATGCTTATCTCTCTCGGCATGAGATTTAATTTGAAACAAGAGATAAGTACCAGGTACCAGGTAATTGTTTAGACAACAGCTTTAGCTGTCTCTTGACACTGTTGATCAACATTGGCTCATATAATGGGGAAGCTGGCTGTCAGAAGATTGCGATGGGCTCAAAAGTGCATACAAGGTGTGAGGTATAGCCTGAGCCATACTCTATGGCTGCCGATGGTCATGCATTATAAGATGGGGAGATAACAAAGAGCAATCAAGGAGAAACCCTAGTGTCACATGCATCTCATGTGGCAAAAATAAATCCCAAATGTAGGAGGCTTTTATATTTGCTAGCCAGAACATGAAGAAATATTAGTGTGCTTTAGATCTGTGTCACGAAGGCTAAGACGATGTTAATTAGCCAAAAAATGGTGTTCTGTCCATGTATGAGACGACTGTTTTGATTGTCTAACCCAGGAGGATGCGTCGTCTTAGCGTTCGCGTCGAAGATCTAAAGCTCCCTATTATTGTTATTATAATGAAAATTAGAAATAGAGTTAGTATAATAAAATGTAGTGTTCAATTCTGTTCATTTGATCCAAGAACTTCCCCTCTTCATCCCCTCTGCTCCTTTCCCCATTGAAAGAAAAAAAAAATAGCTGTATATCATGCTGCATATATTTGAAAATGCTCCTAATTTACTGTGGCAAACTAAATACTGCACAGCATATCTTTAGGGCACTTCATATTATGCCTTTCAAGATATAGAGCTCAGTAATGTAACCTACACAATGCATGTTTTATCACTCAGCAATCAGTATGTAATCGCTACATGTTGTCTGTCCAAAGAGCAGCTGAGAGCTCGACAAACACTTGCCTGAAATCAATATAACGGAAGATAAGTCGTGACAGATAAAACATTCTGTTTCAGAAACTGGATGTTGAGATTAATGAGATCACACTGCTTGACCCCTACACATGTCAATGGCACCTGAAAGACTCACATGGTGCAAAGAAGATGCACCACACCCACAACCAACCCCCATCAACACACACAAGCTTTATTTGCTGTAAGATAAAACACATAAAGCACATAATTTTGAACCAGCATAGTCAATGTCAAAGCCCATTAAAAAATACAAAATACACTGTAAAGATCACGTGAGCGATATCTCCCCCACCCCCCTCCCAAGTTTATATGCCCTCACATTTGATTGTCCTACATTTTCACAAATGCATTACAAAGGCACTTCATGTGCTGCTATACTAGCTTTACATCTCTTAGAGTGATCAAAAGTTCATTGTAATTACAAATACCTACAATGCAAGTGAATTTTACCCATACAATACTCAATTTTCAAACTCAAAATTCTCACATAAACTTTCAAATAAAATATGACATCATAAAAAACACTCTTTAGATGTTCTTTAAATTGTGTGAGTGATATACATAAGCTGTAACTATGACACTACATGTCATATATTTTATCAGAGGAGTGCTTTACAACCTGTCATAATTACTTGCGCTGCCCTTTAAGCTGTTCCACCTGACAGCATAGAACTTACCTGGGAAAACTGGGCAAAGCTGGGATCAGCGAAGAGTGGAACATGACCAAGGAGCTCATGGCAGACGTCCCTGCAATAAGAGGAGGGACACAAAAAATTACAACACGTACAAGTACATGCATCTTTCTTTCTCCTGGCAAAACATTCAACATCACTTTCTCCAGACTGGTATTACTATGGTACATCACTAAAGTAGCACTTGGTAACACATGTACATTTATATGATTCTTCAACAAAAACTAAAAGTATGTCTCATGAGTGCATACATGTACAGAGGTGTGACAGTGTGTGAATAGTTTGTACTTACGGCTCAGGGGTGTACATGGGCTTGCTGGGGTGTCTGATGTACTGGGTGCTGTGGAACACGCGGAAGGCAAGTCCGGCAAGGAAGTCACGGGATGAAACAAGTCCAGCAACGGGGCGCAGAGTAAAACCAGTGCAGTCTGATGGGCAATGCCAGACAAAATTTAAAGAATGTATAAAAAAGAGAGAGAGAAATAGCATGTCACAAGGAAGCAGCAGAAGGTTGTAAGATGCATACTTTGAAGTCAATGGAATTTTCACCCCCAGTGTCTCATACAGGCATCAGTTCACTGTTTTGCATCCATGTTCATTCGTGAAATTTGTTAAACTTTCACTTTGATAATATAAGCTGCATTATTCCCGCCTTCATACACACACATGAACATATAAAAATGAAATTGGTTCCAGATTTGGGTTTGAACAACAACAAAAAAATAATAATAATAATGATAAACTGGTCTACACAATGTCGTTATGTGTGAATTGGAATAATGTACATTCGATATCAAAGTTAACCAAATGGTCTCTTTCATTTTTCTGTAGCTATTAATTATGATTAAGAAAAATATATATATTTCTCCAAGCCAAAGGATCTAATCATGACTATTCATACAAAAACAACTGAAATGGTTCACAAAGAAGTGTGTACTGGTAATCAATACACATTCAATCTCATGCCTGCATCTCATATTTGTGATTATTTATTCCTTTTTGGATGTTACTGGCCTCAAAGTTAAGTTTTTATGTGATGGGCTTTATACTAAATACAGTCTATTTTCTCTCACATGATTGACTTGATAACTGTCAGGCCACTGTAAGGAGAAAATTAAAACCAGCTACGTGTTACAACAGTTTGTCTGTTGAGAATGAGAAGGGCATTAAGTTGTCTCGAACACCATGGGTTTAGTGGCAGCTTAACATCCTTTTTAATTCTTACCTGACAAGTTATAGGTTCAATCACCAACAATCTGTCAATTACAAATAAGTGAATCTTAAACATTATTTATCATCACTCATTCCAAGCTCCTACCTTTCAGGAAGTTGGAAACATCCTCCAGCTGGGGGATGTTGTCCGGCTGGTAGCCACAGTTCTCGCGGAGGAGCGGGAAGACGTAGTTGAACTCTTGGCAGGCATGCGTCTTGAAGAGAGTGGTCAGCTTGTTGAAGATGACCCCCCAGGTCTTGACCTCCTCCTCAGAGTAGGTCACTCTTGGGATGGGCTGACCACTGCAAAGAACATAATTATGGTATGAGGATCATGGTCTGAATCTCCAGGAGAGATGGCCCTCTTTAGGGAATTATCGCAGAGGCATCGTTACAGAAATCTGAAGATTAATGACTAAACTTTGTACTCACTTTGCAAACATGCTACAATATTCCGTGTCACGATAATTTGTCGATAGATAACATTAACATGAAAAATCCAATGTTTAATGACATTAAAAGGTACCTTTAACCTGGGGCATTTCACAAAAATATTGCCATGATTCATTTCTGTGCATGAAATCAAGAAGCAAGGTTAATTGGCATGTATAAATGTAAGCTTGTTTAATTCAAGAGAGCTTATTTTGGGGGATAGTTTACCCCTCTGCTGAAGAAAACATCCCAAACTCAAGGACTCTCGTCTTTCATGTTTCCTAGAGTGCACATTTTGGCACGTCACTCTTCCTCCACAAAAATGAGGCAAGGCCACAATACACTAATAAATTGCAGAAAAGACAAAAAAACAACAAAACAACAACAACCAAGTTTTACAACTGAATAGATTTAACAGCTCCAGGCCTTGAAATCAGCGAGTCCGACACAGGCCAAATTACACACAGCAGTGTGGCTGGAAATCAATTAGCTGAGACTGGTGTATGACAAGCTCTTTTTCCACTGCATCCTTCACACCATTTTGGTTTCACTATAAAGCTATTTTCATGAGAACTTTCAGGAACTAGAAACACATTATTTGCCAAAAACAAAAGACAAACAAACATTAAGCGCTGTGGTTTTTCCCTCTTTTTTGTTGCTGTTGTTGTTGCAGTATCACTGATCTCTGTGACAGTTTAATTCTATTTTCCTTCATGTGCAACAGGACAACATGCACTTGGCTTGCTGCTGCTCATCACTTATCTCAACCACACCATGTAGGAAGCTGGCTCAAATATCAATTACCAGGTTTATGGCACATCATAAGCTGGAAACGTACCACAGAGTGTGGATATGTTGTTGTCTATCATGTTCATGTTTGTTTGTTTGTTTTGATGTGTGTCTGTCTGTGTGTATTGTGTTTGTGTGTGTGCAAATGCAACGATCTGCATGACTTAAAGAAGCTACAATAGTCACTTGCATTTCACATACAGCACTAACAAACCTTGACCTGGTAGTGCACCAAACGTTTTGCAACACTTGGCTGTCTATACTTACTGGCGGTAGGCAAGAGCAAGGTCAGCAAAGTACTTTCGCCGCTCACGGTACACTGGGTCGGTGAATCCCTGTAGAGAGATAACAGTTAGGTTTGTAAAGGCTTGATAATAGGCTCTACCTATTTGAGTAATTACTACAAACATTATCCATAACACACACAAAGTATTCACACATGTACATGTACCTTGCATTATCAAGTTGGCATACATTCAAACTGAGGTTCCTTCACCCCGCAATCACCTTTGCCTGTATACATTCAATGCCATAAATGGTTGAGCAATGCTCTAAGGCGACTGTTTCATTATTTATCACCTGGCTTTTAATAATCAAATATCAATTTCAAAAATTCTGGTGAATCTCATGCATGGAATGAGAGATTTACTTTTGTAACGAAACGAAGACCTATGAAAATAAAATATACGTCATGCATGTACATTATGCACTACACTGTATTAATACTCTAAGATAAGATACGATAAGATGTATCCATTACTCTTCTTCCTGGAGGATAAGTCCAATGTATACTTAGGATTATAGTAGGTATACTGGGAATAATTTTATTCCTCATTCAATTATTTTGATTAACATCAAACAAAATGGAATAAAAATTTGTTGAATTATGCACTCATTTCACCACAAATTACCACTCCTGAAAACAGTCGAAAAAGAATGATGAGTTTTTATGTCCTGTGTGTGGACACCTTGGTGCATGCTTTCTGATTTTTTTTTTTATTGCAATGTTGTATCAAATTTCCTAATTCCCAAACTGACTGATGGCATTGTGCCAAGATTCATATCCATTAAATTCTCAGACATAGGAAAAGAAAGAAAAAACAAACAAACAAAAGAAAGAGGGTTGCCTACTGGATGGTCAGACTCCAATTCTCCTCCGGCATTCAGGATATGGTTGGCATACTCGTCAAGATCTTTGATCTTACGGGGGAACCAGGGGACTGGGAGGGGAGAGTAAGAAGAAAAAAGAAGTCAACTATTTCAGCTCATGAGAACGACTTCAAAAAATTAAAAAATGGGAGCAATTTCTTGCATTTCAATAATCAGAGAAAGTAATGTCTACAGTCTATCACTCATCACAGCCATGCTTTATCAAAGGCTCAGAGAGTTGAGTAGCAAATCACTTGTCAGTATTGCTAAGCTGATATAGTTTGCATATTTACAAACCAAAAAGAGAAAAACAAACAAATCTTGCCATGTATGACTACAGGGAGGAAGCATGGGTGTGCAATCTAAAGCGGGCTGTAGTTCTTTCAGTCATCTACGTGTACTTTGCTCACTAGCTTTATTCTACAAAGCACAACATGCTTTGATATGCTTGCAGGGAAATACTAAATAAACCTACTTGCCCAAGACAAACAATATATTATCATGCACGACAGAAGGTACACTTGAGCACGTGCAAATTATTCAGAAGTCCTTTCAATATTTTAACAGTAGCTTTCAGGCTGTATGTGAAAATAAACAATCCTATAATCAAGTCAACCTTTCTCTTCCTCAAATAGTTATGCTGACATGATTACAGCAAAGGAAATTCCATGAAGAGTCATTCTTTCCTGTCAATTTGAGCGCAGAAAACACATTTTGACTTGTTATAAGAAATTCAAACAGGCAGCTGTTGGAAGGGTGCCTTGCTTGTGTCTCCCCAAGGAAATTGAGATAAAATGTACAAGTACACAATAACATCTCAGTTTGCAACTTACATTCCACTGCAGGGCATCAACCATTGGTGTGATGGAGTTAGATGCGTGTGACGCCATGCAGGGTGGGGGTGGGGAGGGGGGAGGGCGAAGGGTGGGGAGGGGGCGAGAGGTTGGGGAGGGGGAGGGAGAAGGAAAAGCAAGAATATACTTGCAGGGAGAACATAAATGACAAAGTAAAAGAGGTCACAGAGAATTTGGAAAAAGAAGGGAAAGCAAGAAAGGTATGAGGTGGAAGAATATTGAATGATGAAATGGAGCATGAGGAAAAAGTGTATGCTGGGAAGAGGTATCAAAAGGGGAGAGGTTGAAGGGAAAAGAAAGAAAATGAAAAAGGAAATAGAGGAATATGGTAGAGATATGAAGAGCATGAAGAAATTAAAAAAAAAAAAGATTAAAGAAAAGAGATGTGAGAAAGTGAGAGAAAGAACACAAAGGGATATTGGAGGATGGATGGTTGAGACAGAGGATTAGAAAGAGCATGGGTAGAAAGGGGGAGGGGAAGGGTGATGGGGGGGGGGGGGGGGGGGTAAGGATTAGAGGTATTGCCGAGGGGTGAGGGGGTTAGAAGGAGGCACGGAAGCAGGAGGCACATGTATTGAAATAAAAAGGAACAATAGGGCATTAGGGATCAGACAAGAACAGGAATACACACAAAGGGTTAAGACAGACATGACACACAAAAACCAAACAGAACAAACAAATAGACACAAATCGACAAGAAAAAGGGTTTGACATTCGGTAGTTCAAAAATTGTGAACGAGACACAGAGGACCATGGTCAACGATGACACGGTGATTGGATTGTGTGGCCATTTTGGTGAAGATGAAACACGGCATGGACAAACAAAAGACAAAGAATTTCTTAGTTTGATTAAAAGTAAGTACTTTACAAAACTACCAGTCAAAATTAAAATTTTCGAATCTAAAATTGTGCAGGTGCCATCTAAAAAAACTAATCAAACTATATCTTACTTTATAATTGCAGGCCATGCACTCTACATGTAGATTAAAGAAGAATTCTGGTCCAGTTAAAAGTTAGTCTGGAAAGAACGAGGGAAGACTTCTTTAAGATCACAACAAATAAATTTTGATTTAAAAATCACAAAAAACTCAAGGAAGTTATGAAATTGTGAAATTTCATTCCTTTTTTTTTGGAAAAGCAGTTCTCCAACAGTTGATATGCATATGGAAATGAGAGAGCTGATGAGATGTCATTACCTTACATTTTTCTATTAATCGTATATATTAGGTTTTTCTGCCATGAAGTGTAAAATATAATGTTATTCCTTGCTGAATTAAAAAAAGAATAACCAGTCAGACATGTTAGGATTTCAGACTGGAGCATGGTTGCATGTGGAAAAAAAAACCAATTTAACAAAAATGGAAATCTCAAGATTTTGTGTACAAACTATGTACACTGTACAATATATGGCAAGTTGTGAGGCGACGACATCGTCAATTCACTCACTTGCATATTGACTGTTCCAGAACTGTTTTGTGAAAATTAGCCAAACTTCGCAACTTAATAATTCACCAATCTTTATCCAATTTGTAATTAAATTTTCATCAGATTTTACTCTTTCTCATCAGACTAACTTTGAAAGACTCTGGAATTCCCCTTTAAGCATGCAATCAAGTACTTGATAAAGCTTGTTCATCATGCAAATCATTTAGCATTGCATATTCTAGGGACAGCAAAGAAACACATGCATTAAGCAGGAGAAACTACAGCATGTACAGCTTACTTTGGGGGGCAGGTTAGGGTAGCACTCGATGAGTGTACAAATCGTTTCAGAGTTACAACCGACAGTAGAATACATTTTACTGAAATTCTTTATCCAAGTTTTCACTAGGACCTACACATCTCAAAAAATGCAGGACCTGTCCATAATTGAACTTGAATGACTCAAAAAACAAACAAACAAACAAACAAACAAAGGGTGCATTCGAGCACTCTAAAGCGAACCAAAGCAAACTGAACCAAAGCGTACCATACCGAACTGTGCCAGTTTTGGAGGGTTCGAGCACTCTGTGGAGAAAGCGTAACTCACAAGTTATTTTAAGAAAAGGTCATGCTTGTTTGTAGCAAGAGTGTCATCCACCTGGCGCTTGAATTACTTACAGCTGTCCCGAACAAAGAGAATGATGTCTTTGCATTGTGATATATGCGCAAAGTCATGCGCATGCTTTACGCCGAACTTTGGGTATGCTTTTGGAGCACATCGGGAAGTGGTCCACTTTTGGCTCGGTACAATACGGTATGGTACACTTTAGGAGCGTTCGAGCGCTCTTCTGGCGCAGGTACGGTACGGTACGGTACAGTTCGCTTTACGAGAGCGCTCGAACGCACCCAAACACTGCCATGTGTAAGAGTGACCGACTATTGATTGGCTATTAACAGTTGAGAACATAGAACACAGTATAACAACTACACTGTTGCATCTTTTTCTACTCATGTGGTGACATTTAGCACATGCACCTTAATGCCTTCACCCAGAGAAGCTAGATATTGGATCGATAGATAGATAATTGATTACATAATAGCCGAGTGTTACACTAACTATTGTCCTCCCTAAAACATGGTTGCAGACAGGCAGGCAAGAAAATGCATGTACGTACAGTGCACGATGCATACAGATCTGTTAATCAGTTGAAAAGGATGGTCCGAAAGTCATTGAAATAGAAAAATGATGAGAATTTCATACCTGTATGAAAAAGTGATAAATTTAACAACATATTTGCTGTTGAGCATCAGAATGTGTGATATACCAGGGTAGGCCTACAATGAATGTTTTTGGTCTGTTTTTGTTTTGTTTTGTATTGTTGGTTGATCGATTTCTGTTTTTATTTTTATTTTATTTTTTATTTTTATCAATTCAGAGGGTGGGGTATGAAGGAATGCAAAACAAGCAGCCCTTGCAGGTTGCTTATTCCTAAAACCTGGAATTTAACCTACTGAATCTCCAGTCTGGAATTTGAGTAGCACTTAGGTCACAAGTGATGGGGTTACAATGTAAATAGCAGTCTGATAGTCACACAGTGCCCAGCAGGAATGAGTTTCTTCACTATCGGTATTCTATCATAATAAATTCATTTTGACAGGATGTTTCTCTAGAGGAAAGCTAGAGAGAAAAGAAACAAATGAAAAAGATATGAAGAAAAAGGAACTGAAAAAATATAAATAAGAGAAATAGAAATGCCAAAGCAAATCCCTGAAATATTGTGCCTAAAACCACTGCTCAGAAGAAAATTGACACTCAGAATTTTTGGATAACACTGTGTTTATGCTCTGCATTTAGAGAGCTATAGGCAGAGTGTTCAAGAGGCAACACAATGAAATAAGGACACTAAACAATCAAACAATGATATTGATTGCACCTGTGTAGACAGAGCTATATCACTTTTCATTTTTGGTATCCACAATGGAGAAGTTGAACTGATACTCTTATTATTCTTTGTGGGGATTGGTATACCCTATAAAAGATAGGCCTATACAATTTGTGTATGTACAATTTACCTTCGAGGGTACACTATTTAATTCTGAGACTCACTGCACATAAAGACGTTTCAGATTCTTTATTTCTTACATACATGTACAATGTAGCTGTAGGTCACATAAAAAATCTGACAGTCCACAAAACATTTTTTTCAATGATTTTTGAAATGGCATTCATATGGTCTGCCCCCCTCGTCTATCAATCATTATTGATAAATGACATCCATTTTACTGCTTTAGATTTAAACAAAAAAAAAAAAACGAAAAAATGAAGAATATCTCCTTCAAAATATTTAACAAAACAAGATGAAAAAGTGATTAGCAAATTTTACAATTTAACAGTTTGAGTCAATTAATATGGTTTATAGTCATATTAAAAAAGATAGATGTTTAAATGCCAGAGAAAAATGCTACATGATAAGAAGAGGCTTAGGCTACAAATGACTAAAGGAATGATAAGAAACCAATCACCTTAATACAATATAGCAGGATGCCACAATACATACCTTTTTGAGCACTTGTGTAATCTACGCCACTTAAAAATGTGAAGCACATCTTATCTTAGAGGCATAATTTACCATTTGCACATGAAATAAAAACCCAGCAATAGTGCTTCAAAATAGTTCTAAAATATGAGTTAGGGATAGAAACAACCAATGTCACATTTTGAATTAGTATAATCAATGTTAAGTATTGTTGAATATACAAAATGTGAACAATGGTTATAATAAAATTGTTTCCACACTAAACCTTCTACAGTTACGGTTTATTGAGAAAAATAGTGATATCTCCTTATATTTTAAGTTTTATTGCAAAATTCTTATATGGTAGGATGTTTTGTGATACAACTGACCTACATATATGCATCAAATGTGATATCTTGAACATTTTTTAAATCACTACTCTCAATGGTAAACAGGACCTTTAAACTATTTGCACTACCATTTGAAACAATGGAGACAGCTCTAAAAAATAAATATCCCACAATACCAGCAATCATACTGTATACTAATGTAGTTCATTTGCACACAAACTGTAAAGATGCATATTGTGTTTATAGCAATCACCAGAATATACTGGTTGTTTCCCATTCATTAATGTCCCTTGCTTTTGAATTCTTGAACAGTGACATCTAGAACTCTTTATTTAAATGATTTTATTGTCAGTAAATGACTGTTTGCTACACTATACATGCTTTCAAAGACAGTTTGGATGTATGCTTCATCAACTATTCCATACGGCAGTACTTTATTGCCCAGGCTCATTATGACAACATGAATGCCTAAAGCTGCCTATTAAAAAAAAAGAAGAAAAAAAGCTGGTTTAACCTAACTTCTGCTGGGCATCAATTACACAAGTACTCGAGTGTGGCAACCCTGAGTATGCACCAATGAGTGTTCAATGGCGTGACACAAACACGTACAGTGACAATGCATAAGTTAGTTCAGAGAGCCATTTTATAAAAAGCTGATATAATAGCAAATTTTGCTGGAATGGCAATTGTCATGGTGATGACAAGAATCCAGCTTCCTGATTGGCTGTTGCTATGGGAAGTTGCCATTCCAGCAAGAGTTGCTATCGTAACATCTTTTCTGAAATGGGACCCTGATGTAAACATACACTTAATACAACATGTATACCATGGGCAATTACATAATGTTCAGACATGTATGACCATATACTGGTACAGTGTACAGTTGTATGTTAGGGTGCTGTTCGTTATTCCGAAGGTTCGTTATTCCGAAGATTCGTTAATCCAAAACACACAAATTCCCTATACCAGAGGTTTGTTAATCCAAAAATGAAAAAGGGTTCGTTAATCTGAACATATGTGGCGTTATTCTGAAGGTTCGTTATTCCGAAGATTTGTACACCCGAAAATGAAATCCGGAAAAACGAACCTTCGGAATAACAAATTTTCGGACTGAAGAGCCTTCGGAATAACAAGCCTTCCGAATAACGAGCTGTAACCGTATGTTAATACAGTTTGTGAGAGGACAACATTCAATCCCATTGTGAGTCAGACAAGGAAGAATGCAAGGTGATGTGCATGTTTACTGCACTGCAGAGATGTGAAATTAGGAAAGTTTATAGGTTATATGTTTCCAAACTACTCCCAACATACAAATTGTGCAACAAAATCCCTTGGGATGATATGCTACATGCAGAACAAAGAGAGCTAACCACAAGAACGGTGCCATTTAAACAGTGTTGTCTGAAAAGCATACCTGTGCCTGAATTACCTAGAGTACAAAAGATACAGACATGAGGAAATAAAAAACAAGAAATAAATTTTATAAACACCATCAGCACATACAATTATGAATATTCAAGACCTGATTCTAGTTGATGCGTCAAACCTGTTGCTACCACCATTTCATTTTCCCTGAGCAGCGGTTGGTTTTAACTAACAACTATACAGATATACTACCTTTCATCATTCACAGAGAATGTCTTTTTGGGAAAATGAGGGTCGTTAGAGTCACTTCACCTACATTATTGTAAGTACTGCCTCTGACTTGAGCAGTCATGTTTCATGCAAATTCTTGTACCGGTATAAATATGTACTTCACAACTAGTTCAATGTGCTGGTACAAGTTGTACTTTGGCATCAACTATAAAACTCCATCTGCTATACTCAGAGCTACAGTGTATTTTCAATGGTAAGACTGTAACAGTAATTTGTGATCTTCGAAATGGGTGCTTGTCTTCACAGAATTACTCAAAGGGTTGCTCCTTAGTATCATGATTCAAAGATAAACCATAATACAAAACTTATCACATAAAAAATTCTTGACTTTCAGTGATCTTTTCCAGACCTTAAAACATAATACTCTCTCCTGTGTTTATAAAAATGTCAGAAAGAGGCCATCTGTATTTTTGTCGTTATAATACAACATAAAATAGTGACATGTTTACATTTCATATGATTGCCTTTTCAAACCTTTGATACTTTCTGACGAACACTAAAAAAAATAATGGAATTTGGACATCCATGTATTACAAAAAAAAAAAAAATTCATGAGTATCAATCATCATTTCCAAATTTTCAAAACATCAACTCTCCTGAGTGTTTATTGTCAAAAAGAGGTGAAATATTCATTTTTAATATGATTGCCCATCCAAGACTGTGACAAATTCTGATAAATGCTAAAAAAAAATATGTATATTAAAGTTAGGTATCCTTGTATCATGAAAAGTTTAGTTAATCTTTTTTATACCTTGAAAACAGATACCCTCCCATGAATCTTATGTCATTATTTTTTCTGTGGCTTATAAACAGCGAAATGTTTATATTTCATGTGATTGCCCATCCAAGACTGTGATATTGCACATTCTGATATAAAATATATTTAATATATGAAATTGTTGAGCATAAAATGCTCAACAAGTTAAGGAAGCCTAATATCCATGTCTTGCAATCTGTATGATAATCATACACTTATTTACATACAGTGAACATTTGAATGAAAACAAAAAACCCAGTTTTGAGTAAAATGCCAAAGCTTTCTCAGTGTTTGTCTAATTTATGTGAAACGTTAGGTCTAAATATTCATCTTGACTGATTGTTAACTCACACAACAGGGTTGAAGGGTCCGACTAATTTTCATCTGTGAAACAAACCTTGTTGCCTGCTGCAGCTACAATGTACGCCATGCATACAGGTTTGTATGATATGCAATGGTAGTCCTATAAAGAGATCTGTTTTTCATGGATGGTCGGTGTTCAATTGGTTCACAGCACAGTATGCAGCCAAACCCATTATCAACAAACCACCTCCCAGGGCCCCATCAGATCATTATACATTTGTTTAACAAGAAGTTCCCAGTGAATAGTGAAAAGCAGTCTAGCCAAGGCTAAATCTTTCCACTTTTGATAGTACCAGCTGACTGTATATCTGGTAAGCTCAGTGCAAGACTACAGCTGGACACCTTCTATAGCAAGAGGATCTCCCCCCCCCCCCCCCCCAACTCCCCATTGTACAAAATACCACAATGGAAATGTGGTGGTACAAGCAACCTAAATGAACCAACAGTGCATGTCGTGATATTGATTCTACAAGTCTGGACTGTAAAAATACCCTGTACTGATAGCAGATTTCTACACACTTAGCAGCCCAATTAAGGCTTACCATTAACATGTTATATGAACATGGTAGCCTACCTGCATATTTATAGCAAAATGGAGTAGACTTTTAACAAAAAGGAAAAGTTGACAAGTCTCCTTATACCAGATTCATTCATATTTTTTTTTTCTACCAGGAAAGAGGAAAATAGGAGCATAGCAGCTGAAATTATTTTCCCCATGTCATAACCACTTCAGGGGTAAAAGTAGTTCAAAGCTCTTAATTGCACATCATGACTCTGCAATCACTTGCAAGAACACACACCAAGAGAGCATTATTGTCCTTCACGTCGATGTTTATAACTTCCTCGCTTTTCCTCATTAATCTGTGAATGTAGACATGATGTATATCAGGTTCTGCCTGTTTGCCACAAACTTTGGTGGCGAAATTGCTTTTTAAACAAAGAATGTACATGTACTGTATACTGTACATACAGTGTATTCCACCAGGTATTTGTCCATCCTTATTGCAATTTCTCTGAATTGTCACCTGTATACAGTATCACTCTTCTCTTGGTCTTTCCCAATTTCAATGAATTTTGTTCATATATGTACCTGAAAAGCAAGATATGCCAGAGAAATAAGCCAAAGTTAAAATATAAAGTCTGAGACAGTCTGTGCTTCAACAAAGTTTACTCTGAATAAATATAAAAGCAGACTCTTCAATTTCACCTTGTCGGGGACAGGTTATCATTGTCATATCAACTGATGAAAAATTCATGCCACAAAGGAGTGAATAATTATCAACTGGTGCATTAATAACCAACACGATAATGATTATCAGCGTGTTGAGATGATGAAAGATTGTGTACGTCTTCAGATGGGTCAATGTTTGTTCTGGATGGCAATTAATACATCTTGGTTAATATTAATCAGACAGTTTTTGAGGCCAATCATCTTTTCATAAAAATTTGTGATATGTGGCACAATCTCTCTTTTAGTTTTTCTCTCAATCTCTGTAATTGCACATGTGTGTGTTGATGACCACAAACTTTTGTACGTTATCCACAAACCATGGATCATGTGACGTGCATCCCATGATGCTAACAATAATACACAATAGGGAGGGTGTGGTGAACTTTCTTATGGTTTCTGTGCTTGAGGGGGCTTTACATAGCACAAAGCAATGATTTACAAAGCTTCAGTGGAAATTCACTCTGAACTCACATGATTAATCCAAGCACAGGGTAGTCTGTCATTCAGGCTCAGTGAAGTTTTCCTTGGGAAAAGGCCCTGATAATGAGTTCTTGCAGTTGTTGATTGCAGATGAGTAGGTCCTTTAAACTTATAGGCCCAAATTCACGAAGGTGGTACAAAGGAAACCATGGTTTAAATCATGGACAAAAGCCATGGAGCGCCAAGTGTCTCATGGAATATTCCGTTACGAAAGTGGTCATTTCGTCAACAAAATGACCCTTTCGTTAACAAAATTATAATTTTGTGGACGAAATGTTTATTCAAAAATGTCATTTCGTTACAAAATAATCATTTCATCGACGAAATTACTAATTTCATAACGAAATATTCCATGCGACACTTGTCGCCCCCACGGTTTCATTTGTACCACCTTCATGAATTTGGACCATAGAACCTCATCTTCATGCATGCCCATCTTCTAAAGATACTACAAATTTCCCTCTATCCATAAATACACCAGCTTTAAGATATTGAGGCAAAACAGAATATTTGAAAACCATACAGACACACTTTGCATGTCTATTTTGTTAGTAGCTGGAAGCGCAAATGAACAATAAGCCATAAGGGTACATGTCTCATGTCTACATGTTGTGTAATGTCTAACATCAACTAGTACAGATAATTTCCGTGGAGATACGTACGTGCGTCAGAATCCTTGGTGCGGGACAGGACTTGGAGGTAGCTGACCTCATCCTGAAGGGCCGACAAAATTGATTCCAGCTCAGATGGAGGCGTCTCGCTTGACACCAGAAACTCATAGCTGCCTGGCATACGTTTGGATGGCCTGGACTCAATGTGGGTGAGGTTCACACCTTTCTCCTGTTATAAACAAATTAATGGAACTTGTTTTGAAATCAAACAGAAATCAATTGAAACTGCGGTGGCATCAGGCAATGAACAATGCTAAATAAATGTACAACTACTTGATGTTTAATGTTTACTTTTATCCAGAAAATTGTTGATGAGAAAAATGAAAATTCATCATTTTCAAATGCATACAATAGGGTGCCTATGCACGAAAACTACTTCAAAAAAAAAGACTATTTCCTTCATGAATGCCTGTATGCATAAATACATAATGAAAGAAAAGAAAAGCTGAATTAATAAATAGTGAAGACACAAAACTCTTGTGGTTGCCTTTAAAGATGAGAAAAGTAGGCAGGAATAAGAGAATACCTCCCCTCCCCTCCCCCCCCCCCCCTCCCCCCCCCCCCCCTCCCCCCTCCATCCCCTGTATGTGCCTTCTCTAGATGTGTCCACAAAGTACATTGTAATTACAATCATTTTTTACAGTTAATGAGAAATCAGCAAACTTTTCCTGCAGGAATTCTAATTAAAGGTCATCTTCGCATCATTGTCAGAGCTAATAAAAATGAAAAAGTAAAGAGTCTATATCAAGGGCTGTCCAAAGGTGAAGTGCACCACAGAGGCATATTTTGTGTGTTTTAAAACTTAAGATCTCATACCATATGATATATACAGAGTGAAGAGGATACTTGCATAAAAGTCTTCGTGTGTGCGGTGGTGTGTGGAAGTGCACGCCTGCGTACATGTGTGTATGTATTTTCATATAAAATATCCATTGTGGAATTATAAATTACTAGGCTCACCTAGTACCTCCTTGGTATGACCATAGAGCTTGATAAGCTTTTATTCCCTTCCCTCTTTGGATGCTCTGTGTTCTAGGGGCTTCTTTTCTTTTTCCTTTGAAACAATTTCTAAAAAAGGCAAATCACATTGGTTCAAAGAAGTCCTGAAAAACACCACAAACAAGATTCCAAGCTGCATGCACTCCATGGAAGTTTTAGTAGCAGCAGCAGTAGTAGTAGTAGTTAGCAGACGACAAAAGGGGGTCTAAACTGAAAGACTACCTAAACCAGGTCTGTACCTCTTCCCAGGTTCTTGCTGCAGGCAGGTTCTCAGCTAGGTGGGTCAGAGGTCACGAGGAGATACAGGCAGGAATTGTGCAAGATCAAACGCTGAACATACTGCACATGTGCATAATTCATCAATGAAAACTGCTATAGCAATTTAGCCCCTGCTAACTTTCTGCAAAAAGAGAGGTCTATTTAAAGAAAAAGAGGGAGATGGAACAAGGGGAAACAGGAAAGGGAAGTGCTATGAACAGTCTGTACAGGTTGTATCACTTCTACAATAAAATATAATCATGATGAAAATCATTTTGCAGGTGACCATGATATTGATCAAGATTTTCTACTGAGTACACTGTGAGGAAAAGACAGAATGCTATAAAGTTAAATCAAACATAAAATACATGTTTATAATAATTATCTTGAAGTCACTCACCTCAAAGAGCTTGAGAGTTCTGGCCAAGACACCAACCTCCTCCTTCAAGCCAAACATGATAGATGAACACTGCTTGAAAGGAGGGCGTTCCTTCATGTAGTTCTTGCCAGTGTACTGCAATGCACATGAAAAGTTTTAATACAAGAAAGAGAGAGACATAAAAGTGAGCCATTGGTGTCATTTCCCAATAAATTCAATTTTCATTTGCTTCAAAATCATATCAATAACATCTGCATACATGGTCGGTTGAGAATGACAAGGGCGTAAAAATTGCCAAGATAAAGCAAGTGTTCGTGGCACCTTATATGCTCTTACCACTCTCAGCCAATATTCGTAATGTATCTGACATATTGACCAAGTAAATACCAGTGTGTTTAAAGTAAAACTGCACTTTCATGATGCAACATTAACTGAGGTGAGCTGTTTAACTGCATGACTTCGTAAGTACACTTTAAACCAAAGTAGTCATTGCTCTGTTAAGTGTTAATTACAAAGAATATTACCAAAATGACAGAAAAGAAATGTACTTATTGTCTGTTTGTTGTAGTTTTTCGTGACATTTTGTGTGTATAGAACCAGGCTGCTGGCCTTTGGTGTAATATTTACTATTAGAATCTTCCTCCCCATCTTATACATCTTGCTTGCAAAGTGATTTAACCCTATCAAGACAACAATTCAAAAATTTCATTTGCTTTGTACAAAGGAAGGTTGCAATGGTAACAACAAAGGTAACTTTAACTGGAAAGCAATTATTTGATTGAATTACCAGTACAGCAATGCACACTGCAGCATAAAACATCATCATTTTTAAACTTTGTCTTTACTTTTCTTTTTAAAAAAATACAGTCATACGTCTACGACAGGAAAACTTTGACAAAATTGGAGGGCAAAAGTAGGATCAATGGTGCATACCAAAGTGACTACTGCTACTAAGGGGGGTTTGGTGGGGTCAAGGGGCAAAGCTTCCTCCCCCCCCCCCTTCCTTCATTAGTCTTAAGGCAGAACCCTCAAAAATCAGGCTGTTCTAGTCATCCAGACTGTGTTTTCTCTTCATGGATCTTCATTCTTTTTTTTATAATTTTGATTTAATGAGCCTATAATATTATTTTGATTTTCCCGAAGGAAACAAGAGATGAGTGATTTCTCCATAGTGTACATTTTGTGTGTGTGTGTTTTTGTTAAATGATTGCAGTTACAATAGTGCAATTGTTTATATACCGTATGTCCCAAAAAAAATTACGGCGGGACCCTCCACAATGATAACTTTTAAAATATAGTGAATCAATCCAAATACAATTTCAGGGTACGAATTCAACTCATTGTCCATATCTTACAGATAAATCCCATTAAATTTGCTTGAACAGTGGTCAAAGAGAAATAAGGAATTTTGTAGAGCATGTTAGGAATCTCTTCCCTCCAAGTTCTGTCCATTGTGTTCACACACAAGAGCATCCAAGTGCTAAACTTGGAAGAATCAGACTCATGACATGCTTTACAACCTGCTAAACAGCAATCCACATTTCTCTGTGAGGGTCCTGCTTTTAAACCAAATTGAATGGGGTTTTCTGCAAAATAGAGCTAAGATGTTACCGGTATATCTTAAGACCCTGAAGTGGCATTTAGACAATTTAATCATATTGGGTGTTATCAATGCAAAAATCAGATTGTAATTTTTTGGGGGACATATTGTACAACTGTTCTTGGCAGTAGCATGTGTTGACAAACCTAAAGTGGTCCAATCAACAAGAACTGTATATAAAGTTGATTTGTCTTGCGGCCTTGATTCATTCAGACAACAAAATCAATGACACAGACAACTACACACATGTACATTCATGTTGTGTGTATGAAGCGTGGACAATGAGATCATTCATTGCATCATGACAGATTTATATCTGAAACATTTTTTTTAATGCACACATACTGTACTGTCATATATTATCACATCAGACTGCACAATGTTGGTTATGAAGAAGTGGAGGGCAAGTCCAAGATAATGTCCCCTCAGATGCTCAAAATTCATCTTGATTTAATCAAAAAGTTATTGATATCATGTTGTAGCCAAAGAGTTAAATTATATATTTCCAGCAAAGAAAATATTTAATTATGCAAATTTATGCAAGAAATATGGCCTTAATTTGCATAGATTAACAACAAACCTTACGTATGGGACAAATTAAAAATATTCATCTAAAATCAGTTGAATTTGTCCTTGACCTAGTTCCTTTATGGACATGACCCCTGTATGAGCTAGTATAATTTCCAATTGGTAAGACAAGGTCAGCACATTAATTATGCAAATTATGCTCTTTCCCAGAACGAAGTGTCCCATACGTAAGGATTTGAGTATGTTTTTTTCAGTTTTTTCTAAAGATTTGTAACATTGACCAATCATACTTTAGGAAGTTCTAATTTATTCATTTTAACTCCAGATTAGCAAAACTAAATGTGCAAATTTAATTAGTCCTTCATCTTATAACTAATTAAAGTTAGCTTACGTATGGGACAAATGCCTTACGTATGGGACATTACATGCAAAGTGAATGGGGAAAACCTCCTTTTGACATGGATGCTATATGTCCTTACATTTGTTTGGTTAATGGTTATCTTTCCACCTACTCTGAAGGATATGTATATAGTATCTACCTCTCCTACTTAGTTGACCTCAGGGAGAGTGTAAGAACAGCATTATTGAGTCATTCTATGATTAAAGGAAAATAAAGAATATTCATTTATACATTTGTATTTTCTTATTTTCATTACAGGCTGTGCAGCTGGTCTTCAATTAACATTCCTCCTTTTAACATTTTGATATTGGACATTTTCTTAATTCAGTTATCATTTTCAACTTTACCTCTCTACAAAATGACTTTGTCCTAGAGAATGGGATTCTCTGAGTGTCATTTTAGGTGCAGTACACTGTTCAGCATGTACTACAGGCTGTACAGCCTAAAAAGGGAAATCAAAACAATTGTGCTTGTGGCACTCATCAATGACAACAGGTCTTACTGAAAAGAATAATCACTTGAGGTGACAGCAGGTAACTTTGTCTTAACTTGAGTTGATAGCAAAGGAAAAACCCTACAAGAATACTTTTTATTTTGATATGATGTTTAATATATTTCAACTGCACACCCTCAGAATATGTCATGACTTATCAAGGTCATGAACATGATTTCTGGA
Source organism: Diadema antillarum (assembly GCF_040938485.1). Lineage (NCBI taxonomy): Eukaryota > Metazoa > Echinodermata > Echinoidea > Diadematoida > Diadematidae > Diadema > Diadema antillarum. Next base: position 1,924,627 of record NW_027270926.1, on the reverse strand, counting down.
AATCCTGTAAAATGAAGACTATAGTTCACATTTGCCATGAACCACAATATCAATACTGGTTCTGTGATTGGAGTGCTAAGAACACAAATTACACAAACAAATAAGGAATTCAATTTTCTTTTCTATATTGTGTTTGAAGAGACAGATGTGCTCTGAGACACCTTCATCAACTCATACTTACTTTGTACCCCACATCTACACTTGTACACAATTATCAACAAGCATTGCAATCTGGTAGTGTATGATCAGATTAGGTTATTAGAATTTATCAAAATTGTAAGTTTCAGATCAGTGAGTTACTTAAGTGTTTCAAATCTAGAATTACATTTTCTCTTAAGATTTAAATGTCCAAATGATAATCTTTCCTGTATCACTACACAAGCATGTATGTACAAAGTGTAAACACAAATTTTGTCGTGTTTGGTTTCATAGACCTGAAGCCAAGCAATTTAAAAAAAAAAGCCAGCATTGGCACATACATTCTTCTATCTCTTTGTTCTACCACGGCTTTTAAAATCTAAAAGTTTCATTAAAATTTGATTGATTTTGCAGAAGCTAAAATTCACATGGCAAAACATGATTACAGAGCAAAATTAATTACTCTTGTTTTTGTTGTGTTTTGTGCTGCATTTCAAACAATTCCAAAGCTCTATAAAAACTTAGACAACTTGCAAGGTAAGCCTAGAACTACTGAAAGTACCCACTTCAAAACTGTATTTGCAAATTACACTGTACATGACATTTTATTTTACAGTCGAAATTATCAAGACTACAAATTAGTCATGGTACATGTGCATGTATGCTACGTCAAGGTCGCAAGCTAGAATTCGCAAATTTTTTTTTTTCATTTGATAAAAAATACTGACCAGAGTATTACAAAATATTGGCTAGAAATAGAGTGTCAGTATACTGTATCTGTATGTGTAGACATCATGAGGACAGTGTTAATGCATGACGGAATCCAAACTAAGACATTTATTTGTAAATTGGTAATTACTTTTATTTGTCTTATTTTAGCTTTTGTTAGGTATCTGAACCGGGAAAGTACCCACTTAGAAGTCTATTTCATTTGTTACATGTTGTAGTACGATTTGTGGAACTGAATATGACACTATGGGGAAATTTAAAGTCATTCCCATGAATACACTTGTGCACTAAAGACAAATGTCCCATACGTAAGTTGAGCCATGTCCCATACGTAAGGTGTACTTTCGTTAATTAAACCAACTTCATGAAAATATGCGCCATTCTTTTGCAGTGAAACTTTGCTGAAAGATACTTCAGTATGTACCTTTCTTCACTTCTAAACAGAACTTGATCAGTAAAGTATTTTTAGAGAATTTTCAATTCAAACTTTATTTTGAAAAATCCAGTTTTTCTCTGGTCCCATACGTAAGTTGCCATATTTTTCTTAATAGAATAATTAACCCAAGGTAAAATGACATCAAACTTAAACACAATAGTCTTTTCAGGGCTACCAGTCCTCCTGATGATAAACAGTAAAATCCAAGTGCTCCTTCATTACTTTTCAGAGGTTTGAAATCTCTGAATGTCCCATACGTAAGGTGCGCGATATCTTGGACTTGCCCTGGAATAAAACACAGGAAATTTGAATTTCCCGTGTACATATGTTAAGTTCACATTGCAACCACCATCAATAATGTTGACATGATTATTTGTTTACACGCATTGAAAAGTACACAAATTCTAAATTTTTATCTTTAATGCATACTACATTGTAATAATGAGACTCAAGAGGCTTACTGGGTCATCAAGTCAAGCTACAGTGGTTTCTAATTTTTTTTTTTTCAGTGCAATATGTCTTCACATTTTTTTTTTCAGGTTTGCAGTCTCAAACACCATACAGATTAGTACAGATAAATTGAGTTGGTTTGGACATGGATAAATCCATTGTGTTTGTAAGACAATCTATTCCAGTGCAGTATCTTAAAAAAGTGTACAATTATTTGCAAATGACCACAGCCATGATTATGTCAAAATTAGAGAAGTGTTTCATGGCATTTCTTTTCCCCCATGCTAAAGCATAGGACAAACTCTTATTTTCTTTCTCATAAGAGCATGATTTTCAGTAATATAAATCGAAGTTGATACTGAAATTGATCATTGGAAGTAATAATCATGAGTCCTATACTCCTAGTCCTATAGCAATAAAATAGGGTTGGGTCAGAATAGCATCATGATCGGAGTTATAGTTTTGTTTTGTTTTTGGGGGTTTTTTTGATAGTGAAAAATCCAAGTACAATCCTGAGCCTATGCTAGCGGATACAGGAAGGAGTTAGGAATAGGGAGGGATTAGGATTTTTCACGGAAAGGGAGTTACGCAGATGGAACTCTTTTGTGCAGAGCTTCACCCATGCGTAAAACTCCATTGTGGTTAAAGCAAGGAGTCTCAGGATTAAGACTGCACTATGACTATGAGGATCTCAGGCACACAGTGCATGGGATGGGCTAACTGCGACCAGCCCCAATGCGTAGCATTGGGAGTATAACTGTGTACTAGGAGCATCCTGGGGTTAAGTTTGGCTCATGATTCAGCTAAGGGGGATGACAGTTTTAGCAAACTTCTTTTGAGATGTCATATTATATTAACAAGCACATGCGCAGATGCGCAGAGAAGACAACGAAGGCAATGTTACTTAGCAACACCTACGCGCTTTATTCTTGACGACAGCTCCACTTCGGCAATCTTCGTATCACTGCTAATGGCGATCGGCAGTATCATCAACAGCGCCCTCTACACTACCAGGACTATGCACCTTTAAAGTTAAACCAAATTTATTTGCCCCTCGAAGGGCCCTCTGTGTCGTCGTTGTACGTGAAATTATTGACTCTTTGGTATAGGCACTGTGCAGATCATGTATTGCACAGACAGGAAAATATCTCTTCTGTGTTATATTTGTCCTTCTCTTGACACCAGAATCTCTCTAAATCAGACTTATAAAAGTGTTCACTAAATCATATGGGCTGTCAACTACAATTCATTGATGGCAACTTTACATTCCACTCATATTAACACTCGTCGACTGATATGAATATGCTCATTGAATATTGCTCATACTGAAGTGAATTATGTTACTCTCTGACTCTGTTCACTTTCGCTAGAATTCATCAGTATTTACATGTCCCCAAACAGAAATGCACAAAAGAAAACAAAAAATACTCACCGCCTTCTTCACCCTCGCCTCCAGATCATTACCATCGTCAACTTCATCAGACAGTCTAGCCCTCTTCACTGGTCCATCCATGTTGCTGTGACTATGATAGCTAGATTATCAAGAATGACGTAAGAGTCGAGTATGTTTATAACAGTAGACTTAGCGCAATCTACTGAATTTTCGACTTAAAATAGTCGTCGACAATCTTACAAGAATTATGGACAAATAGGGTCACAACAAACAGGACGAAATCGCGACTGGTATGTGGGAGAATTCTGAGCAGAAACGAACAACATTCGTCTCACAACAACGCTTGAGCAGTACTCAATACTGTTTACGTCACCAGAGACTGCAGAGTAGAGCAGAGCTGAGGTACACAACATCAATAGCTGAGCTAGGGTACGTGTGAAGAGCTCTGTGCACGTATAAATTAGTACAATGTAAATGCACAAATCGAGTGTCCGATTCCGGGTGCCTGGCTGGTTGGTTTCAATGGTATGGTCGGGGAGCTGGTGAGCTGGCTGTGAGAGGCAAGGTCGTGGTCGATCGACGACTGGGACAGACACACACGATCACATAGACGTTACACACACATACACACACAGTCGAAAAGACGCGAACAGGTGTTGGTGGGTTCGGTGGGGGCCAAAAGTGGGCGCTGTCTCTACGTCATCAGCTTGGTGCGGTACCTGTATCATAAGGTCGTGAGTACGGCACTGTAGATTATAAATGTACATGAGCTTGTATGCTATCACAGAAGGTATACAGATAGGGCCTACATGCAGTATTATACGATTCTCCACTGAGACATGTTGCGAATAGATAGAATTATGATTTACAACTAGTCGATAATTTAAAAATAAATGAAAGACCTTATTTCTGTTCAGCTGGTTACGTGTAGGGCCTAAACATTTCTATTTATATATTTTTTTAGTTCTGAACTGGAATGCTTTTTTTTAAATGTCCTAGTATTTTGGTGTATTACTCCACCATACAGAATGTTTTTGAAGCCAGGGAAATCCCCAGGAGTGGACAATAAATAATATGTGCCAGCTGAGCTTTTGAAGCATGGCGGAAAGAGGACACAGAGGCCCTAACAACGATATGCTATGTCAGAAGATCTGGACAGAAAATAAGTGACCAACAGCCTTGTGGGCTCAATCACTGGTCTTTTCCTAAAAATGACAATCTTAAAAGGATGGTACAGTTTCGGTTGAGAGGGGCCTAGATTTCCAACATTTCAATGATGTATATATATATATATATATATATATATATATATATACATACGCCTATATATATATATATATATAACATATGTATATATAAACCTCTCATGACATAATAATGAAAGAGCATAAAATTTTAAGAGGAATTCATTGTTTATTTAATGGAATTTTGTTTTTAAATGACTATGATATCCACAAAAAAGTCTAATAAAAGGTGGGACCCACTTTTTCATCAGGATCGCTTTGTTTCACTTTGTTTTTGGATATCTCAGCCATTTCAAAACCGATTTTCATCAAATAAACTTTGAATACAGTCCTCTTTCAATGCTATTGCATGCCCTTTAACATTACATAGACTGTTTTCTAAGTACCTCACAAAAAGTTAAAAGCTTAATCCTCACCTAAACCAACACTACAATACCAAAACTATACAATACCATCCCTTTAAATGCCATAACTACAGGACGATAAGTCATCCTAGATGCTCCCCATCATCCTAAACCGAATGAAATCCAAGGCTGAGGATATGCTATATTAGAAAAGCAAGTCGAAGCTTTTAGAAGAGGAGAGGAGCACTGTGGAGCAGACTGTCGAGTCCTCATCTAAAAACATCTGCAACGCTAAAAAGGACCTAGTTCTTTCATAACTTTATTGATATAAGATGGCGTTTGATCGAATGTGGCACAAAGGCTCATGACATGTTCTACTAAGAAACTTCAACATTGACAAACTAAGGGCTATATAGTTCAATTCGTGAACATCCAGCAGCGCAGTGATCTCAAATAACTTACAAAGACAAAAATATATTGTCTCCAACTGTAGTCATCAACATCTTTCTGGAGAGACTCATGCAGGAACTGTTAGTAGTAGACCCTTTTTTGTTTATAACACCTCCGTCTGCTTTTGCGGAAGGCCAGTCTGAAACCTCAGCTTTGCAGATTCTGTGAATCTTATACAGGCTCAATGATTGAGACTTTTCCTTTTATTTTTGACCGCACAAATTGCAACGATATTTTGGATTTGATAATTGATTCTATTTTGTAGACACGTCCATTATACAGTTATGTAAATCGAATGTAAGTTTCGAATTTTACCCCGAGGCCTCGATCCATGTCAAGGTGCTGCTTATGATCGCGGTCTCCTGCTTTTCCATTATTGTAATAGATAAGAATACAAAATCAGTTCATTCAAATTCCGCTTTTTTATTTTTCTGAGATTCGTCTATTGTAAAGACATGACATATTCTGAATGAATAATCAGTCATCATTTACATAATTTTTCAACTATTGATTCCACGATTCCCTTCTGACAAATGTCTGAACATTTTTTTGTTTGTTTCTGTGAGTGATATTTTGCTATACGTCTCATACATTGAATATACTGTCATGTTCACCGTGTATGTACTTTGAATCAGTTTGAAAGAAAGTATATGCTGACTTATAATGTTAATGTGTAATGTTAATTTCTAAATATATATATTTTTTTGTTGTGTGTGATTTGGAAAACGGCAGAAATAAAACCAAACCAAACCAAACCAAACCAAACCAAACCAAACCAAACCAAACCAAACCAAACCAAACCAAACCAAACCAAACCAAACCAAACCAAATTTGCAATCGCAATCGCACCCTCTAGTGGTGAATACCGGTAATCGAATACATATTAAATGTTTTGCTATATGACGAGGGACTTTTACAGTGGGTTCAAACGTTCCACACCAGAGATCCTATTCGTAATTCTCCATGGACGCACTTGCTCAAAAATTCAAACATGCTGAAGAATAGCGCAAATAAACGAAAGATTCAGCGTGTTTAATAGTGTTTTATATCTGAGAAAATCAACTTGTCTCACTTCAATACGTATACGTCCTGAAATTTCGCAAGGGGATGGGGAGGGGCAGCTCAAATCCCGCTCAGAGGTCCCTTGTGAAATACACTTTACTGTTCCAATTCTTTCTTTAATCCACGCTATAACATCATGTAGTCATTTGGAAATCTAGTAGAAAGATTATTTAGCTGCCAAATAAGGTGTCTTCTGTTTAAAAGGGATTATATCCTCATTGACCATGCCTAATAAAAGGCTGGTGTATAGTTGTATATTTCCCATGGTTATATACGACAAGTGACAGGACTCGGGCTGGTCCACTCTTTTTTTTCTTTTTTTTTTAACAATACAACCATTTTTTCTCGTCACCATCAACGACAGGGCCTAAACGGAGGCGATAATCTATACAAGCTGACTCTGTACTATTCCATGTGTACGATCCTCTCCTTGGTACTATTGAGTCGAAGCGTCTTAATAAAAACCCGTCATGCCATTCCTAATAGTTGCTTGTTGATGTTGGTTTTCGCAGGAGAAGGCAGAACTTGGCAGATCTATGGGGGTTGGGTCGAGGGGGTTGGGGGCTTGGGGGTTTACACTCGCCCCCCCCCCCCCCCATCCTTTTTTTTTTTTTTTTTTTTTGGTTTTTGGTTTTGTTTTGTTTCAGTGACAGACCTCCGCAAAGCAGTCATTGAAATATCGTCATTTTGTCGGCAGTATATATTCAATACAAACATTATGTACAGGGACATCTACAAAATATATACATGTACATGTGGTAAAAATTATCATCCATTACTGAGTTATTGGGAGATTAAGTGTATTTCGTGCCCTTAATACTCCTATATTAACTTTTTTCCTTTGAGATCATGGCCAAAATATAAGTTTCTTTTGCTCATCA